>NC_058083.1:220444440-220755351 GCF_014858855.1 Bufo gargarizans
CTCGGGACCAACAGGGCCCGAAGTAATTAATCTGTCTCAGAGAACACTGAGCACTATAGAGATGGCCGTGCTTAGTAAGGGTTTATCCTTTGTCCCCACACGCCGTTTTGACGCCTTTACGTGGACTAAGGATTTACATCTTTTCATTAGGAAACTTAGATGGCGGAAGTTTTTTAAACACATGGACGAACGGCAGTGTCAGGAATTAGGGATTCCCTTAAGCCTTTTACCGGATGTTAGGTTGCTACACAGTCTGGAGGAACTGGATGGTGGTATTACTGGTGTGGGTCCTTTTACGACCCTCAGGAATAAGAGCACCAAGATGCCCCCTACCAGCGACATTTCATGCTTGGATGTGTTCCTCCAGCTTGTATCAGCAGACCTTAAAAAAGTGACATCCACCCCCCTGAATAACAACTGTACCAGGGAGGAATGGGAGGCTATCACGGCCCTCAAGAATGATACCACAATCACTGTGAAGCCTTCGGACAAAGGAGGCAACACAGTGATTATGGACACTACTGACTATCGAAATATGTGTGAGCATATTCTTCGGGACAGAAACACCTATGAGGTTTTGCCATCCAACCCGACAGACTCCTATCTAGTAGAACTAAGGGATATCCTGCAGGATGCTAAAACCCAAAAATTGATCTCCGCAGAGGAATTGGACTTCTTATACCCTAAATATCCAGTAAATGCCACATTCTACAGCCTACCAAAGGTCCATAAGGGGACAACTCCCCTTAAAGGGAGACCTATTGTCTCGGGGGTCGGCTGTATCAGTCAAAACCTGGGTATTTATATCGACAAAGTCCTTATGCCCTTTGTGGTGTCCCTGCCATCCTATGTCAGGGACACCATGGACCTACTTAAGAGACTTGACGGCGTTAACATTGAACCCCATGCAATTCTGGGGAGTATTGATGTTGAGGCACTTTATTCCTCTATTCCCCATGCAGCGGGTCTCAAAGCAGTAAGTTATTTCCTGAGTATGAGGGGCTGTCAGTTTTCTCGGCACAATGAATTTGTGCTGAGACTTCTTGAGTATCTTTTGACCCATAATTTTTTTCATTTTGGTAACAAGCTTTACCACCAGCTCAGGGGCACGGCGATGGGCTGTTCTTGTGCGCCGGCCTACGCCAACCTGCTCCTGGGCTGGTGGGAGGCAACCTGTGTTTTCTCTGAGGAGATGTCGTCGAGTACCGTGCCCATAGCTCTGTGGGCGCGTTACATCGACGACGTCTTTATCATCTGGAACGATTCTCAGTCATCATTCTCTAGTTTGGTATCCAAGCTTAATCAAAACAGTATAGGCCTTAGATTCACATTTGAATCTGACCCCAATAGTCTGTCCTTTCTTGATATTTCCATCTTCAGAAAGGGGTCCGATGAACTTTCGACAACCATTTTCAGAAAGCCTACCTCTACTAATTCAGTCCTACACTGGAGCAGTAGCCATCCCACCCCCCTCAAAAGGGGTATTCCATGTGGCCAGTATCTGCGTCTTAGGCGGAACTGCTCCGAGGGACCAGACTTCAAGAAAAAGGCGAACGACCTAAGGGTACGCTTTCTGAACAGGGGTTACCCGGACGATATGCTTCAGCAGGCCTATCATAGAGCGGTCGACACGGCTAGGTCGGACCTCCTGGTACCTAAGGCTAAATCAGCCGGTGACCAGAAGATCCGACTTTTAGCCACTTTTGATGGCTGTGCCGATAGAATGCGTGGGATCCTGGGCAAACATTGGCCAATTTTAATGATGGACCCGGACATCAGGGACATCATTCACGACTACCCCCAAGTAACATTTCGAAGGGGTAGCAATTTAAAGGATCTCCTGGTACACAGCCATTTTACTCCACCATCCAGGCAGGGTACTTGGCTCGACCGCTTGCCTGTGGGTTGCTTCAGGTGCAGCGGCTGCGTAGCGTGTAAAATTATCCAAACAGGGAAATCTTTTTTTAGCTCTAACCTCAATAAGTCCTTTCCGATCAAAGACTTCATTAATTGCAAAACGCAAGGTGTGATTTATAAAATTACCTGCGAGTGCAATTTGGAGTACGTGGGCAAAACGAGGCGTGAACTACGCAGACGCCTAGGTGAGCACCTTGGCGACATTGCCAATCAGAGGGACACCGTTATCTCCAGACATGTCCATGATTGCCATCAGGGCAACCCTGGCTGTCTGAGAGCAATGGGAATCGAGAAGGTGGCGCATCCAATTCGTGGGGGTGATTGGGACCGTGTTTTACTCCAGAGAGAATCCCGCTGGATCTATATTTTAGGCACGGTCTCACCTACCGGCCTAAATGAACAGCTTAATTATAGCTGTTTTATTTAGACAATCTATACTGGTCCCCCCATTTTTGGACTTATTGATCTATATGGCCTCGATATATCCCTCATTTAACTTATTGTTATGCCATCTGCCTCCTCTCTGTCCTCCTAATTTTATTTGTATAGTTTTTTCCTCATTTTCCCTCCTTCTGTTTCTGGGTGTTCGTATACTGTCATCCTAGCCAGGATTCTTTTGATTATCATGTTTGCCTAAATGCCTTATTCATGTTTGCACAGCTACTTAACCTGTAGCTGCATTTTCCGGCGGTGTCAGGGAATAGCGTCCCGGTCGCCTGGCAACTGCCGTGTGGTCTCGTATAAACAAACGGGATCGGGCGCGGTGACGTAACCATGCTCACAGGCGTCTGCTGAAGAGACCTCCCCCCTCTGTGCGTTTTTTTTTTTTTTTTTTTTTTTTTTTTTTCGCGCATGCGCGCATATGCGCGCGCGCATCGCACTGTCTATCATGGGTGGGAGTGTCCTGACCAAGCCTCTTTTTGAGGCTCGGTCCTGGTTTAAAAGGTGGCGGTTTTGAGCGCTTCCCCAGGCTACATCAGCCCATGCGCCATTAGTGTTTAGCAGTGGCTAGGACGAGTATCAGTTTGTCCTTCTCACTGGTTATTAGGTTTGGCCACATTTTCCTTTTATCTGGACTGTGGTCTGAACTTTGCCTCTGTGCAGTGTCCGCTGATGACATCTGTCAGCGCTCCTTGCACAGTCTCAGCCCAGGCTCCGTGTTTCCCCTGATGAGTCATTCACTCTTCTATGTTTGCGAAACATGCGTGTAGGGACTAGGCAGCTGAGGGCTTATTAGGGCGCACCAATTCCAGGGGTAGGTTCCTGCATTGGCTGATCGCGGAATACCGTGGTCACGCCATTTAGGCCATTGTAGGGCCCGAGGGTGATATTAGGGCCAGCAATCCTAGCATTCCTACACCCTGATGCACACGTCTGCCGTCACCAAACGGTGTGTATATCTATCAGCACTGGACGGGCGGTCGTGAATCCAAGGAGCTTCTCATCTAAGCGGTAGGACCACCGGGTTTAATTTGAGTGCCGCCGAGCACCATTGTCTGTTTTTGGGTTCTGGTTGATTGCACCTGTTCTCCGTAGGTGTACCACCGCGCTGCTCCTTTTATTTTCTACAATTGTATCCAATCATCATGGGACCAAATTTTCTATATTATGTGTATTAAATGTTAAGTTTTAAACTGATCACTTACCGTATATTGCTCACAGTATCCCACGATATACGGGACTTGTACTGAGGGCAATACTGAAATGTCCACAAGGGCAAAATATAAAGTGGCTGATGTATTCCAAACGTGATGTTTCAAGGTCTAGACAATTAGGATGGTACGCATCAGTATTCAGGCCACAAGTGGTCAGGTTTTGGTGCACACAGGCGCCAATATCTGACACGTCAAGGCGGACACATAACAAATATTAAACAACAAAAAATCTATATGCACAACGACAAAAACAACATAAATAATGACATGGATGTATGTGTATATCCGTGTTACATATTGCACACTCACACATCCACAGCATATAGGTGCACGGCGGCACCGCTTAAGAAAAAGACACACCACCAGGTGTCCTACCGTACAGATTTGATGTACTCCAGGCACCTGTGTTCTTTTATGTCTTTAACAGGCAGGGTGGTCCTTTTTCGGCAGTTGGAGGCTATTTGAAGGGAATAAAGACGATGATTTTTCTTTTCTATCCCTATAAGGCCCTCGCAGCCCTACAATAAGCCTCCAAAACTAGCCACGGGGTGTCCCACTAGTTGGGCCCCCGTCCGGAACCTAGCCCTGGAATTGTGGTCCCTAGAAAGGCCCTACAAGGATCCCTACATGCACGTTTCTGGGGTAGGGCAATGAGCCCCTCCCCTCATCAGGGGATATAGTTTCTGAGGGCCGGAGAATACAAAAAGAGAGTCACCAAAAGTGGTGACTCTCCTATAAAGTAAGGCGCACAGGTGGGTGTGCAACCGGCAATGGGAATGAAGGAGAGGAGACAGATAGAATAACGTCTCCTCCCTTCTGTCACTAAGGTGGAGCGCACAGATAGGTGCACAACCACAGTGTAAAGTGGAGTGCACAGATACGTGCACAGCCGCAATAAGGATAGAGAAGGGGGACAGATGAAGGCGCCCCTTATCCTCTTAAGGTGCACAGGTTGGTGCCGCAGGCATATGTCTTACCTGGTCTGGAGATGTACGCGTCCGCTCTTTTGAAGGTTCGCGCCGGGATATCGGCACGTCGCACGCCATGATGACGTCAGCCCTTCCCTTAGTGCGGCGGCGGGCAATGATGACGTTTTGCCCTTACTTTGCGTGTCATGCCCATACGCCGATTGTGCGCTGCGCATGCGCGATAGTACGCGTACATTGTGTTTCCAATACCATCGCATTAGTGCCTGAAATGATTTATCCAGGCCGTAATGCACGGGATAATTATTGGGTTCCAGTATACAGCCTCCATAGGTCAATGTTTATATTTATATTATACCAGCAGACCATCGTACTGGTAACTTGACTCTCATAGTGGGGCTGTATTCAAAAAAGGTTCTGTTGTTTTATTTATATGTCGTTGATCAGATACTACTATCAGCGACATACAAAAGAATAAGAAAGATGGAGTATACATCGGGCGCCAGACAAAATAGTATATGTTGTGCAGGCGCGCTGTATAGACCTACAAATATAAAAATACGGACAAGGGATAGATATATGTATTTCCTGTCCGTATACACGGGCATATTGATATATAAGCTCCGTATAGGGGTGAATCTGTGGGCAGCGGAACACGTGTCCAACAGGTTCACTCAAAAACCCTGATGTGGGTATACAACATAAATTATTTAGTGGTATTTGTTGCGGTCTTGTTGATTTCATTTTTTAAAAGGTGGTCAGCGGATAGTGACACCAAGCAGTTAATGGGTATTCCATCCCATGTTTCCCATGCAACCGAAGTTTAGTAGGGCAGGGTGAGGCAGTTTTAGATATAAATTTTTAGTTAAATCTGTATACAAATCAGATTGAAGGGGTATTCTTAAAGGAAACAACCAAAATGGAGGGACTCATTCAAACCCTTGGGGGATACCGTGTCCAGTTGGAAGGTCCAACGTGCTTCTCTTTGAAGTAGGAGACGGTCCCAATCGCCACCGCGTATTGGTGGGGGGATTTTATCGATTCCAATGGCTTGGATGCAGTTCGAGTCTCCACCATGGTGTTCATTTACATGTCGGGCCACTGGGGTGTCGCGTTCATTCCCGTTGTCGCCCAGGTGTTCTCCTAGACGTCTACGCAACTCCCTCTTGGTTTTACCGATGTACTCGAGTCCGCACACGCATGTAATCTTGTATATAACACCGCGTGTGCGGCAGTTAATAAAATCCTTGATAATGAAGGACTTTTCTAAATTTGAGCTATAGAAGGTCTTGCTGCTCTGTAGAATTTTGCAAGCTACACAGCCACTACACCTATAGCAGCCGTTGATCTTGCGATCCAGCCACGTCGCTGCTTGGGTCGCCGGGGTGTAGTGGCTGTGCACCAGCATATCTTTTAGACTGCTCCCTCTCCTGAAGGTAATTTGTGGGTAATTAAAAACGACTTTATTAATCTCGGGGTCCATCAATAGGACAGGCCAGTGTTTTCGGAGGACATCCCTAATTTGTCCTGACGCGTCATCATAGGTCGCAATAAGGCGGATCTTCTTTTCCGTCTCCTCCTTTCTGATTTTAGGTACTAGGAGGTCGGGGCGACTTGCTGTTAGTGCAGTTTGATAGGCTTGTTTAAGGACCTTATTAGGGTATCCCCTGTCTAAAAACCGATTCTGTAAGGCCTTAGCCTGGTCGACGAACTCTGACCTGCTGGAACAGTTGCGTCTGAGGCGCAAATACTGACTCTTTGGGATCCCTCTTTTTTGGGAGAAGGGATGGCCACTGTTCCAATGCAGGACAGAGTTCGTCGACGTCGGCTTCCTATATATGGTGGTGTCGAGTTCGTTAGAGCCCCCCCTGGATATCTTAATGTCCAGAAATGCCAAACTGTCACAGTTAGCCTCAGAGGTAAAGCGTAACCCCATCATGTTGTTGTTAAGTCCACGGACAAATTCAAAAAAGGAATCTTTCGTGTCATTCCAAATGACAAAGATGTCGTCTATGTACCGCGCCCACATAAGTATGGGCCCGGTACATGACGACATCGCATCCCCAAAAACTGTGGTTTCTTCCCACCAGCCCAGGAGCAAATTGGCGTAAGACGGCGCACAGGAACATCCCATCGCCGTGCCCCTGAGCTGGTGGTAGATCCTGCCGTTGAAGAGGAAAAAGTTGTGTGTCAACAGGAATTCCAGTATTCTGAGCACAAATCGACTATGGGCCCTGTACTGTATACCTCTTGTATTCAGGTAGTACTCAACCGCTTTAAGTCCTTCCTCATGCGGGATCGAGGAATACAGGGCCTCAACGTCTATGCTACCCAGAATACTCTCATCCTCGATGGTCACACCGTCGATCCTCCGCAGAAGATCCATACTGTCACGAATATAGGACGGGAGACACACAACAAACGGCATTAGGATTTGATCTATATAGACCCCAATATTCTGACACAAACTATTAATTCCTGACACAATAGGGCGGCCTTTGATAGGGCTAGTCCCCTTGTGGATCTTTGGAAGGCTATAAAAAGTAGCCATAGTTGGGTTCCGTGGGCACATAAATTCAAATTCCTCATCTGAGATAATTTTATCTTCCTTTGCCGCTAGCAGAATTTTCTTTAACTCCCCCAAAAACATGACTGTGGGATTGTGTGTAAGCACAGTGTAGTTATTTTTGTCATTAAGAAGTTGTTGACACATGCTGATATAATCGGGAGTATTGAGGATCACAGTGTTCCCACCCTTATCTGAGGGTTTTAGGGTAACACTGGAGTCTCGCTTGAGGGACTGTATGACATTCCATTCCTCTATAGAGTAGTTGCGATTTGTGGGGAATGGTCGAATCTTAGAAAGGTCCCTGCAGACTAGCTGCAGAAAGACGTCCAGGCAAGATACTTCGGCTGCCGGTGGCATCCTTTTGCTGCTATTCCTCAGGGAGGTGAAGGGACCTTCCCCCTTGTTCTCACAGGGGGTCTCGGATAGGCCAAAAAGTAATCTCACATCTTGAAGCATGTCTGGGGGGATGCCCAAGTCCCGACAGCTTCGTTTATCCGCATTGAGGTGGAATTTGTGCCACCGCAACTTGCGGATAAAAAGATGAAGGTCTTTTACCCATCCGAATTTATCAAACCGTTGTGTTGGGACAAAAGTGAGTCCCTTACTGAGAACTGTCATCTCCGTTGTTGTAAGGGGACGCTGAGATAGGTTGATTACCTCTGGACCGCCCCTCCCTGGGTGTTCGGTCGATTTCTCAGTGGGTATGGATTGGTCTGGTCTAAAAAATCGGGCGAGTGGCCTGTGGGATAGTTCCTACCCCTACTTCCTCTTCCCTTCCCTCTCCTCTGGGTATTTTTGTATTTGCCGCGATTCGGCCTAGTGGTTTGTTCTCGATCGCTATCTGAAATATCAGTTTCTGAGGTGGACAATTCGGATGCTATATCCTTGCTATTAGGTTTCTCCGCAAGGACACAGTAGGCTTTATTTTCTTTAAACTCGGAGAGATCCCGGTTGAACTGTCGATGTTTTCTTTCGCGTAAATAAAATTGATATTTTTCCACCGTGGTCTGGAGTAATTTCTCTTTATTAGAAAAATCCGGGTCCAAAGAAAAAGATTTTGTTACTTCAATTTGGTTTTTCAGTTTGTCACCTAGGCCCGCTAGTGTAGTTTTCTCCTCCTCCAAGAGTAGTTTCATAAACTGCAATGAGCTAGAGGTGGCAAGCTGTTCCCATCGGGAATTAAAACCAGTACTTCTTTGTTTAGGGACCGGAGTTAACGAAATTCTCAGACCACGTGGAACTATACCATGTTTGATATAGTTTTCCAGACTCTGGACTTCCCACCAGCTGGAAATATGATCTTTGTAAATTTTATTTAATTCCTTGAATGCTGTTTTAAATGAAGGGGTAAATTGTTTTTGTACATATACCTTCTCTGAGAATACCTCTTTTGCCTCATCTAGCCAGGAGTCAGTATTGAGACCACATGTCAAAAAACCCGCCATACCACAAATTAATGAAATTAGAGTAAACTTAAATATGGATTATTTGCATATAATCACTCACATAAATCTTTGAAACCGTATTTTAGTGATCTGGATGAATTAAAACTTAGCTTTTATTCTAGCTCTTATAAGATAAATAAGATTTTGTTCCTCAAAATGAAAGTAAAGAGGTAGGTAATCGTAGATTGCTCACAGTATCCCACGATATACGGGACTTGTACTGAGGGCAATACTGAAATGTCCACAAGGGCAAAATATAAAGTGGCTGATGTATTCCAAACGTGATGTTTCAAGGTCTAGACAATTTGGATGGTACGCATCAGTATTCAGGCCACAAGTGGTCAGGTTTTGGTGCACACAGGCGCCAATATCTGACACGTCGAAGCGGACACATAACAAATATTAAACAACAAAAAATCTGTACGGTAGGACACCTGGTGGTGTGTCTTTTTCTTAAGCGGTGCCGCCGTGCACCTATATGCTGTGGATGTGTGAGTGTGCAATATGTAACACGGATATACACATACATCCATGTCATTATTTATGTTGTTTTTGTCGTTGTGCATATAGATTTTTTGTTGTTTAATATTTGTTATGTGTCCGCCTTGACGTGTCAGATATTGGCGCCTGTGTGCACCAAAACCTGACCACTTGTGGCCTGAATACTGATGCGTACCATCCAAATTGTCTAGACCTTGAAACATCACGTTTGGAATACATCAGCCACTTTATATTTTGCCCTTGTGGACATTTCAGTATTGCCCTCAGTACAAGTCCCGTATATCGTGGGATACTGTGAGCAATCTACGATTACCTACCTCTTTACTTTCATTTTGAGGAACAAAATCTTATTTATCTTATAAGAGCTAGAATAAAAGCTAAGTTTTAATTCATCCAGATCACTAAAATACGTCTGATCTGCAACTACAGGAAAAGTTTGGTTGAAGTTATTGCTGCCAAAGGAGGTTCAACCAGTTATTAAATCAAAGGGTTCACATACTTTTTCCACCTGCACTGTGAATGTTTACATGGTATGTTCAATAAAAACATGATAACATTTAATTCTTTGTGTGTTATTAGTTTAAGCAGACTGTGATTGTCTATTGTTGTGACTTAGATGAAGATCAGATAACATTTTATGACCAATTTGTGCAGAAATCCATATCATTCCAAAGGGTTCACATACTTTTTATTGCAACTGTACTTATAATATACTTTCTAACATAGAAAGTATATTATAGTGCATTTGTATTGTGCAGCATTTGTGTGCGTTTCTGCTGCAATACTGCAGCTATACAGAGGGGCAAATGCTCTTGGAACGAATAATTTTAACTGGTGTGATATACCAGTTGCCCCCCCCAAAAACTGATTGAGGCAGGGGTGTGATATACCAATAATATACTTTCTATATATTACATTTGGGTAGTGGAGCATTTGTTTGCAGTTCTGCTGCGTTACCGCAGCTACACAGAGTGACAAACGCTATTGGAACAAATAATTTCAACTGGTGTGATATACCAGTTGCCCCCCCAAAAGACTGATTGAAGCATTGTTATATACCAGTAACAAACTTTCTATATAGTGCATTTGTGCAGTGCAGCATTTGTTTGTGGTTCTACTACGTTACAGCAGCTACACAGAGTGACAAACGCTATTGGAACAAATAATTTCAACTGGTGAGATATACCAGTTGCCCCTCAAATAAACTGATTGAAGAAGGGGTGTTATATACCAATAATATACTTTCTATATATTGCATTTGGGTAGTGCAGAATTTCTTTGCTGTTCTGCTACACAGCTACACACCGCAGATACACAGAGTGACAAACGCTATTGGAACAAATAATTTCAACTGGTGTGATATACCAGTTGCCCCACAAAAAAACTGATTGAGGCAGGGGTGTGATATACTAATAATATACATTCTATATAGTGCAGTTAGGTAGTGCAGCATTTGTTTGCGGTTTTGCTGCGTTACCGCAGCTACACAGAGTGATAAACGCTATTGGAACAAATAATACTTTTCTGTACAGTGAATGCATAATTTTTGGGGCCTTTAGTCCACTGGCCTGCTGTAAAATTGATATCCAATGACCGTGTAATCTACCTCCAGCCACATAATCACTTGTTCTTGTCTGTCCGCTGAATGCATAATTATTGGGGCCTGTAATCCACTGGCCTGCTATAAAATTGATATCCAAAGACCGTGTAATCTACCTCCAGCCACATACTTTTTCTGTTTTCTGTACGGTGAATGAATAATTGTTGGTGCCTCAGAAGAATTCAACACCAGTGACGACCACGTGTTATCAAATTTCAACTATTATCATTAGGCGTTTTTTCAAGAGGGGGGATTTCGTTAGCCATTTTTTTTATTTGATCTGTATTTATACTGGCCTGCAGTAAAATTGATATCCATTGACCATGTAAGATACCTCCTGTCACATAATCACTTGATCTTTTCTGTCCGGTGAATGCCTAATGTTTGGGGCCTGTAGTCCAGTGGCCTAAAGTCAAATTTTTATCCATTGACTGCAAAATGTACCTCGAGCCACATAATCAGAATTTTTTTTATGTCAGGTGAATGCCTAATTTTTAAGACCCGTACTCCCGTGGCCTAAAATAAAAAATTTCTAGGCTCCAACAGGGCACATTTAAAAGAATTTCCCTTTAAGACGCATAAAAATGTCCCCTGATTAAGACACATTTTTTGTTGGAATTTTTGTTATTGATTCCCCTGTAGTATGTCACAGTCCATGTTGTGGGGCTATTTGTGCACTTCTACTAAGTATTTAGTGCTGCAAATATGAGCTGAAGGTTTTTCAGGTTCGCTTGCCATTAAAGTGAATGGGGCCCACCACGAACTTGCGGTTCGCGAACATTTGATCGCGTTCGCGTCCATCCCGGCCAATGTTTGTCCATCACTAATTACCATTTAACATTGTGACCAATATTTTATCCACAAATAATTCATGCAACATATAAGATATAATGTGTGTTTTATTTAAGTAAATAGGAGTAATTAATATCCGACTTATGACACATGACATCTATGATAGACTAATATTCAGTGATGATTAAATTAAAGGGGTTGTGCGCTTTTTACTATTGATGACCTATCCTCAGGATCGGTCATCAATATCAGATTGGCGGGGGTCCAACTCCCGGCACCCCGCCAATCAGCTGTTTGAAAAGAACGCATTGCTCATATAGGGCTGCCTTCTCTGCTCTCTTCACCTGCTCGCCATACCAATTGCAGTTGTGAGCAGGTGCAATTACAAGTATGGTGTCCCCATTCACTTCTATGGGACGGCTCTGTAGTATTTACTTGAACAGACGGAGCCAGTCCATAGAAGTGAATGGGGACGCCATATTTGTAATTACACTGCTCACCACTAGAATTGCTGCAGGGACCAGGTAAACAGATCAGAGAAGGCAGCTCTTGTATGAACATTGGTTTCTCTTCAAACAGCTGATTGGCAGGGGAGTCAGGAATTGGACTCCTGCCAATCTGAAATTGATGACCTAACCTGAGGATAGGTCATCAAGAGTGATGAACGAACATCAGCTGGGATGGTTCGCGAATGTGCATTCGCAAACAAATGTTCATGAACCGCGCGTTCGTGGCGGGCCCCATTGACTTTAATGGCAGGCGAACCTGAAAAACCTTCAGATCATATTTGCAGCCACCAAATACTTCCGATCCGATCCGAACTTCGTCCCGAACCCGAACCCCATTGAAGTCAATGGGGACCCGAACTTTTCGGCACTAAAAAGGCTGTAAAAAAGCCCAGGAAAGAGCTAGAGGGCTGCAAAAGGCAGCAACATGTAGGAAAATCCCCTGCAAACAAATGTGGATAGGGAAATGAATAAAAATAAAAATAAAATAAATAAAAATTAACCAATATCAATTGGAGAGAGGTCCCATAGCAGAGAATCTGGCTTCACGTCACCCACCACTGTAACAGTCCATTGTCAGATATTTAGTCCCAGGCACCCAGGCAGAGGAGAGAGGTCCCTTAACAGAGAATCTGGCTTCATGTCAGCAGAGAATCAGTCTTCATATCATAGCAGAGAATCATGCTTCACGTCACCCAACACTGGAACAGTCCATTGTAGAGTTGAGCGAACACCTGGATGTTCGGGTTCGAGAAGTTCGGCCGAACTTCCCGGAAATGTTCGGGTTCGGGATCCGAACCCGATCCGAACTTCGTCCCGAACCCGAACCCCATTGAAGTCAATGGGGACCCGAACTTTTCGGCACTAAAACGGCTGTAAAACAGCCCAGGAAAGGGCTAGAGGGCTGCAAAAGGCAGCAACATGTAGGTAAATCCCCTGCAAACAAATGTGGATAGGGAAATGAATTAAAATAAAAATTAAATAAATAAAAATTAACCAAAATCAATTGGCGAGAGGTCCCATAGCAGAGAATCTGGCTTCCCGTCACCCACCACTGGAACAGTCCATTCTCAGATATTTAGGCCCCGGCACCCAGGCAGAGGAGAGAGGTCCCGTAACAGAGGATCTGGCTTCATGTCAGCAGAGAATCAGTCTGCATGTCATAGCAGAGAATCAGGCTTCACGTCACCCACCACTGCAACAGTCCATTGTCATAAATTTAGGCCCAGCACCCAGGCAGAGGAGAGAGGTCCCGTAACAGACAATCTGGCTTCATGTCAGCAGAGAATTAATCTGCATGTCATAGCAGAGAATGAGGCTTCACGTCAGCCACCACTGCAACAGTCCATTGGCATATATTTAGGCCCAGCACCCAGGCAGAGGAGAGAGGTCCCGTAACAGACAATCTGGCTTCATGTCAGCAGAGAATCAGTCTTCATATCATAGCAGAGAATCAGGCTTCACGTCAGCCACCAGTGCAACAGTCCATTGGCATATATTTAGGCCCAGCACACAGGCAGAGGAGAGAGGTCCTGTAACAGAGGATCTGGCTTCATGTCAGCAGAGAATTAGTCTGCATGTCATAGCAGAGAATGAGGCTTCACGTCAGCCACCACTGCAACAGTCCATTGGCATATATTTAGGCCCAGCACCCAGGCAGAGGAGAGAGGTCCCGTAACAGACAATCTGGCTTCATGTCAGCAGAGAATCAGTCTTCATATCATAGCAGAGAATCAGGCTTCACGTCAGCCACCAGTGCAACAGTCCATTGGCATATATTTAGGCCCAGCACACAGGCAGAGGAGAGAGGTCCCGTAACAGAGGATCTGGCTTCATGTCAGCAGAGAATTAGTCTGCATGTCATAGCAGAGAATAAGGCTTCACGTCAGCCACCACTGCAACAGTCCATTGGCATATATTTAGGCCCAGCACCCAGGCAGAGGAGAGAGGTCCCGTAACAGACAATCTGGCTTCATGTCAGCAGAGAATTAGTCTGCATGTCATAGCAGAGAATGAGGCTTCACGTCAGCCACCACTGCAACAGTCCATTGGCATATATTTAGGCCCAGCACCCAGGCAGAGGAGAGAGGTCCCGTAACAGACAATCTGGCTTCATGTCAGCAGAGAATTAGTCTGCATGTCATAGCAGAGAATGAGGCTTCACGTCAGCCACCACTGCAACAGTCCATTGGCATATATTTAGGCCCCGACACCCAGACAGAGGAGAGGTTCATTCAACTTTGGGTAGCCTCGCAATATAATGGTAAAATGAAAATAAAAATAGGATTGAATGAGGAAGTGCCCTGGAGTCCAATAATATATGGTTAAGGGGAGGTAGTTAATATCTAATCTGGACAAGGGACGGACAGATCCTGTGGGATCCATGCCTGGTTCATTTTTATGAACGTCAGCTTGTCCACATTGGCTGTAGACAGGCGGCTGCGTTTGTCTGTAATGACGCCCCCTGCCGTGCTGAATACACGTTCAATAGCTCTGGCCACGTGGGCAATTTAGAGACCCAGAAGTTGAATGGGGCCGAACCATCAGTCAGTACGTGGAGGGGTGTGCACATGTACTGTTCCACCATGTTAGTGAAATGTTGCCTCCTGCTAACACTTTGCGTATCAGGTGGTGGTGCAGTTAGCTGTGGCGTGTTGACAAAAGTTTTCCACATCTCTGCCATGCTAACCCTGCCCTCAGAGGAGCTGGCCGTGACACAGCTGCCTTGGCGACCTCTTGCTCCTCCTCTGCCTTGGGCTTCCACTTGTTCCCCTGTGACATTTGGGAATGCTCTCAGTAGCGCGTCTACCAACGTGCGCTTGTACTCGCGCATCTTCCTATCACGCTCCAGTGCAGGAAGTAAGGTGGGCACATTGTCTTTGTAGCGTGGATCCAGCAGGGTGGCAACCCAGTAGTCCGCACAGGTTAAAATGTGGGCAACTCTGCTGTCGTTGCGCAGGCACTGCAGCATGTAGTCGCTCATGTGTGCCAGGCTGCCCAGGGGTAAGGACAAGCTGTCCTCTGTGGGAGGCGTATCGTCATCGTCCTGCCTTTCCCCCCAGCCACGCACCAGTGATGGACCCGAGCTGCGTTGGGTGCCACCCCGCTGTGACCATGCTTCATCCTCATCCTCCTCCATCTCCTCCTCATCCTCGTCCTCCTCGTCCTCCAGTAGTGGGCCCTGGCTGGCCACATTTGTACCTGGCCTCTGCTGTTGCCAAAAACCTCCCTCTGAGTCACTTCAAAGAGACTGGCCTGAAAGTGCTAAAAATGACCCCTCTTCCTCCTCCTCCTCCTCCTCCTCCTCCTGGGCCACCTCCTCTTCCATCATCGCCCTAAGTGTTTTCTCAAGGAGACATAGAAGTGGTATTGTAACGCTGATAACGGCGTCATCGCCACTAGCCATGTTGGTGGAGTACTCGAAACAGCGCAACAGGGCACACAGGTCTCGCATGGAGGCCCAGTCATTGGTGGTGAAGTGGTGCTGTTCTGTAGTGCGACTGACCCGTGCGTGCTGCAGCTGAAACTCCACTATGGCCTGCTGCTGCTCGCACAGTCTGTCCAGCATGTGCAAGGTGGAGTTCCACCTGGTGGGCACGTCGCATATGAGGCGGTGAGCGGGAAGGCCGAAGTTACGCTGTAGCGCAGACAGGCGAGCAGCAGCAGGATGTGAACGCCGGAAGCGCGAACAGACGGCCCGCACTTTATGCAGCAGCTCTGACATGTCGGGGGTAGTTGTGAATGAAATTCTGCACCACCAAATTCAGCACATGCGCCAAGCAAGGGATGTGCGTCAAATTGGCTAGTCCCAGAGCTGCAACGAGATTTCGCCCATTATCACACACCACCAGGCCGGGCTTGAGGCTCACCGGCAGCAACCACTCGTCGGTCTGTTGTTCTATACCCCGCCACAACTCCTGAGCGATGTGGGGCCTGTCCCCCAAACATATGAGTTTCAGAATGGCCTGCTGACGTTTACCCCGGGCTGTGCTGAAGTTGGTGGTGAAGGTGTGTGGCTGACTGGATGAGCAGGTGGAAGAAGAGGAGGAGGAAGCCGAGAAGGAGGAGGTGGCAACAGGAGGCAAAGAATGTTGCCCTGCGATCCTTGGTGGCGGAAGGACGTGCGCCAAACAGCTCTCCGCCTGGGGCCCAGCTGCCACTACATTTACCCAGTGTGCAGTTAGGGAGATATAGCGTCCCTGGCCGTGCTTACTGGTCCATGTATCTGTGGTTAGGTGGACCTTGCTACAGATGGCGTTGCGCAGTGCACACTTGATTTTATCGGATACTTGGTTGTGCAGGGAATGCACGGCTCTCTTGGAGAAGTAGTGGCGGCTGGGAACAACATACTGTGGGACAGCAAGCGACATGAGCTGTTTGAAGCTGTCTGTGTCCACCAGCCTAAATGACAGCATTTCATAGGCCAGTAGTTTAGAAATGCTGGCATTCAGGGCCAGGGATCGAGGGTGGCTAGGTGGGAATTTACGCTTTCTCTCAAATGTTTGTGAGATGGAGAGCTGAACGCTGCCGTGTGACATGGTTGAGATGCTTGGTGACGGAGGTGGTGGTGGTGTTGGTGGTACATCCCCTGTTTGCTGGGTGGCACGTGCCAACGTTCCTCCAGAGGCGGAGGAAGAGGCCGAGGCGGCAGCAGCAGAAGAGGCCGAGGCGGCAGCAGCAGAAGAGGTAGCAGGGGGAGCCTGAGTGACTTCCTTGGTTTTAAGGTGTTTACTCCACTGCAGTTCATGCTTTGCATGCAGGTGCCTGGTCATGCAGGTTGTGCTCAGGTTCAGAACGTTAATGCCTCGCTTCACGCTCTGATGGCACAGTGTGCAAACCACTCGGGTCTTGTCGTCAGCACATTGTTTGAAGAAGTGCCATGCCAGGGAACTCCTTGAAGCTGCCTTTGGGGTGCTCGGTCCCAGATGGCGGCGGTCAGTAGCAGGCGGAGTCTCTTGGCGGCGGGTGTTCTGCTTTTGCCCACTGCTCCCTCTTTTGCTACGCTGTTGGCTCGGTCTCACCACTGCCTCTTCCTCCGAACTGTGAAAGTCAGTGGCACGACCTTCATTCCATGTGGGGTCTAGGACCTCATCGTCCCCTGCATCGTCTTCCACCCAGTCTTGATCCCTGACCTCCTGTTCAGTCAGCACACTGCAGAAAGACGCAGCAGTTGGCACCTGTGTTTCGTCATCATCAGAGACATGCTGAGGTGGTATTCCCATGTCCTCATCATCAGGAAACATAAGTGGTTGTGCGTCAGTGCATTCTATGTCTTTCACCGCTGGGGAAGGGCTAGGTGGATGCCCTTGGGAAACCCTGCCAGCGGAGTCTTCAAACAGCATAAGAGACTGCTGCATAACTTGAGGCTGAGACAGTTTCCCTGGTATGCATGGGGGTGATGTGACAGACTGATGGGGTTGGTTTTCAGGCGCCATCTGTGCGCTTTCTGCAGAAGACTGGGTGGGAGATAATGTGAACGTGCTGGATCCACTGTCGGCCACCCAATTGACTAATGCCTGTACCTGCTCAGGCCTTACCATCCTTAGAACGGCATTGGGCCCCACCATATATCGCTGTAAATTCTGGCGGCTACTGGGACCTGAGGTAGTTGGTACACTAGGACGTGTGGATGTGGCAGAACGGCCACGTCCTCTCCCAGCACCAGAGGGTCCACTAACACCACCACGACCATGTCCACGTCCGTGTCCCTTACTAGATGTTTTCCTCATTGTTATGGTTCACCACAAAAACAAAAATATTATTTGGCCCAATGTATTGTATTCAAATTCAGCGGGATATAAATTTGAGGCCTAGTATTTAGGCGCTGGGTGACCGTTATGGATTTAGTGACAGAATTAGACTTGGAAATGCACAGTAGCGTGTGTGTGAAGTTATTCTGAATGACCCTATGTGCACCTTGAATATTATATACCCTTTTAGGGATAGATTTCAAATAGCTCTGCTACAGCAGAAGCCACTAAATTAGGAAATTGCTAAATTGGGAATTGTATTTCAACCCAGAACCAAAAATGTGCTTTGACGGACACTAAATAACTTGCCCAGCCAGAACAGTACAGCGGTAACGACAGATTTAGCGGGATATAAATTTGAGGCCTAGTATTTAGGCGCTGGGTGACCGGTATGGATTTACTGACAGAATTAGACTTGGAAATGCACAGTAGCGTGTGTGTGAAGTTATTCTGAATGACCCTATGTGCACCTTGAATATTATATACCCTTTTAGGGATAGATTTCAAATAGCTCTGATACAGCAGAAACCACTAAATTATGAAATTGCTAAATTGGGAATTGTATTTCAACCCAGAACAAAAAATGTGCTTTGACGGACACTAAATAACTTTCCCAGCCACAACAGGACAGCGGTAACGAGAGATTTAGCGGGATATAAATTTGAGGCCTAGTATTTAGGCGCTGGGTGACCGGTATGGATTTACTAACAGAATTAGACTTGGAAATGCACAGTAGCGTGTGTGTGAAGTTATTCTGAATGACCCTATGTGCACCTTGAATATTATATACCCTTTTAGGGATAGATTTCAAATAGCTCTGATATAGCAGAAACCACTAAATTATGAAATTGCTAAATTGGGAATTGTATTTCAACCTAGAACAAAAAATTTGCTTTGACGGACACTAAATAACTTTCCCAGCCACAACAGGACAGCGGTAACGAGAGATTTAGCGGGATATAAATTTGAGGCCTAGTATTTAGGCGCTGGGTGACCGGTATGGATTTACTAACAGAATTAGACTTGGAAATGCACAGTAGCGTGTGTGTGAAGTTATTCTGAATGACCCTATGTGCACCTTGAATATTATATACCCTTTTAGGGATAGATTTCAAATAGCTCTGATATAGCAGAAACCACTAAATTATGAAATTGCTAAATTGGGAATTGTATTTCAACCCAGAACAAAAAATGTGCTTTGACGGACACTAAATAACTTTCCCAGCCACAAAAGGACAGCGGTAACGAGAGATTTAGCGGGATATAAATTTGAGGCCTAGTATTTAGGCGCTGGGTGACCGGTATGGATTTACTAACAGAATTAGACTTGGAAATGCACAGTAGCGTGTGTGTGAAGTTATTCTGAATGACCCTATGTGCACCTTGAATATTATTTACCCTTTTAGGGATAGATTTCAAATAGCTCTGATATAGCAGAAACCACTAAATTATGAAATTGCTAAATTGGGAATTGTATTTCAACCCTGAACAAAATATGTGCTTTGACGGACACTAAATAACTTGCCCAGCCACAACAGTACAGCGGTAACGACAGATTTAGCGGGATATAAATTTGAGGCCTAGTATTTAGGCGCTGGATGACCGGTATGGATTTAGTGACAGAATTAGACTGGGATATGGCCAAAAAATAACCACACTATTGCTGGTTAAATGCTCTTGGTGTGACAGCTTGACCAACCACACTACTGAGGGTTAAATGCACTTGGTGACGGGCGCAGCTTGCCCCTGATGTAGTATATATATGGCCAAAAAATGAACAGACAATTGCTGGTTAAATGCACTTGGTGTGACAGCTTCACCCTGATGTAGGCTTTAGCCAAAAAACAACCACACCATTGAGGGTTAAATGCACTTGGTGACAGGCGCAGCTTGCCCCTGATGTAGTATATGGCCAAAAAATGAACAGACTATTGCTGGTTAAATGCACTTGGTGACGGGCGCAGCTTGCCCCTGATTTAGTATATGGCCAAAAAATGAACAGACTATTGCTGGTTAAATGCGCTTGGTGTGACAGCTTCACCCTGATGTAGGCTTTAGCCAAAAAACAACCACACCATTGAGGGTTAAATGCACTTGGTGACAGCCGCAGCTTGCCCCTGATGTAGTATATGGCCAAAAAATGAACAGACTATTGCTGGTTAAATGCACTTGGTGTGGCAGCTTGACCAACCACACTACTGAGGGTTAAATGCACTTGGTGACGGGCGCAGCTTGCCCCTGATGTAGTATATGGCCAAAAAATGAACAGACTATTGCTGGTTAAATGCACTTGGTGTCACAGCTTGACCAACCACACTACTGAGGGTTAAATGCACTTGGTGACGGGCGCAGCTTGCCCCTGATGTAGTATATGGCCAAAAAATGAACAGACTATTGCTGGTTAAATGCACTTGGTGACGGGCGCAGCTTGCCCCTGATTTAGTATATGGCCAAAAAATGAACAGACTATTGCTGGTTAAATGCACTTGGTGTGATAGCTTGACCAACCACACTACTGAGGGTTAAATGCACTTGGTGACGGGCGCAGCTTGCCCCTGATGTAGTATATGGCCAAAAAATAAACAGACTATTGCTGGTTAAATGCACTTGGTGTGACAGCTTCACCCTGATGTAGGCTTTAGCCAAAAAACAATCACACCATTGAGGGTTAAATGCACTTGGTGACAGGCGCAGCTTGCCCCTGATGTAGTATATGGCCAAAAAATAAACAGACTATTGCTGGTTAAATGCACTTGGTGTGACAGCTTCACCCTGATGTAGGCTTTAGCCAAAAAACAACCACACCATTGAGGGTTAAATGCACTTGGTCGCAGCTTGGATGCACTTGGTCGCAGCACCGCACAAGACACAAAATGGCCGCCGATCACCCCAGAAAAAAGTGACTGACAAACGGTCTGGGCAGCCTAAAAACAGTGAGCAATTGAGTATCAGCAGCTCAATGATCCACAGCTGCAGATCGATCAATTAATCAAGTGCTTTGGAGGAGTTAATCAGCCTAATCTCGCCCTACTGTCGCAGCCGCAACCTCTCCCTACGCTAATCAGAGCAGAGTGACGGGCGGCGCTATGTGACTCCAGCTTAAATAGAGGCTGGGTCACATGGTGCTCTGGCCAATCACAGCCATGCCAATAGTAGGCATGGCTGTGATGGCCTCTTGGGGCAAGTAGTATGACGCTTGTTGATTGGCTGCTTTGCAGCCTTTCAAAAAGCGCCAAGAAAGCGTCACAAAAGCGCCAAGAAAGCGACGAACACCGAACCCGAACCCGGACTTTTCCGAAAATGTCCAGGTTCGGGTCTGTGTCACGGACACCCCAAAATTCGGTACGAACCCGAACTATACAGTTCGAGTTCGCTCATCCCTAGTCCATTGTCAGATATTTAGGCCCCGGCACCCAGGCAGAGGAGAGAGGTCCCGTAACAGAGGATCTGGCTTCATGTCAGCAGAGAATCAGTCTGCATGTCATAGCAGAGAATCAGGCTTCACGTCAGCCACCACTGCAACAGTCCATTGGCATATATTTAGGCTCAGCACACAGGCAGAGGAGAGAGGTCCTGTAACAGAGAATCTGTCTTCATGTCAGCTGAGAATTAGTCTGCATGTCATAGCAGAAAATCAGGCTTCACGTCAGCCACCACTGCAACAGTTCATTGTCAGATATTTAGGCCCAGCACCCAGGCAGAGGAGAGAGGTCCCGTAACAGAGGATCTGGCTTCATGTCAGCAGAGAATCAGTCTGCATGTCATAGCAGAAAATCAGGCTTCACGTCAGCCACCACTGCAACAGTCCATTGTCAGATATTTAGGCCCAGCACCCAGGCAGAGGAGAGAGGTCCCGTAACAGAGGATCTGGCTTCATGTCAGCAGAGAATCAGTCTGCATGTCATAGCAGAAAATCAGGCTTCACGTCAGCCACCACTGCAACAGTCCATTGTCAGATATTTAGGCCCAGCACCCAGGCAGAGGAGAGAGGTCCCGTAACAGAGAATCTGTCTTCATGTCAGCAGAGAATTAGTCTGCATGTCATAGCAGAGAATCAGGCTTCACGTCAGCCACCAGTGCAACAGTCCATTGGCATATATTTAGGCCCAGCACCCAGGCAGAGGAGAGAGGTCCCGTAACAGAGAATCTGGCTTTATGTCAGCAGAGAATCAGTCTGCATGTCATAACAGAGAATCAAGCTTCACGTCAGCCACCACTGCAACAGTCCATTGTCATATATTTAGGCCCAGCACACAGGCAGAGGAGAGAGGTCCCGTAACAGAGAATCTGTCTTCATGTCAGCAGAGAATTAGTCTGCATGTCATAGCAGAGAATCAGGCTTCACGTCAGCCACCAGTGCAACAGTCCATTGGCATATATTTAGGCCCAGCACCCAGGCAGAGGAGAGAGGTCCCGTAACAGAGGATCTGGCTTCATGTCAGCAGAGAATTAGTCTGCATGTCATAGCAGAAAATCAGGCTTCACGTCAGCCACCACTGCAACAGTCCATTGTCATATATTTAGGCCCAGCACACAGGCAGAGGAGAGAGGTCCCGTAACAGAGGATCTGGCTTCATGTCAGCAGAGAATCAGTCTGCATGTCATAGCAGAGAATCAGGCTTCACGTCAGCCACCACTGCAACAGTCCATTGGCATATATTTAGGCCCAGCACACAGGCAGAGGAGAGAGGTCCCGTAACAGAGAATCTGTCTTCATGTCAGCAGAGAATTAGTCTGCATGTCATAGCAGAAAATCAGGCTTCACGTCAGCCACCACTGCAACAGTCCATTGTCAGATATTTAGTCCCAGCACCCAGGCAGAGGAGAGAGGTCCCGTAACAGAGGATCTGGCTTCATGTCAGCAGAGAATCAGTCTGCATGTCATAGCAGAGAATCAGGCTTCACGTCAGCCACCAGTGTAACAGTCCATTGGCATATATTTAGGCCCAGCACCCAGGCAGAGGAGAGAGGTCCCGTAACAGAGGATCTGGCTTCATGTCAGCAGAGAATTAGTCTGCATGTCATAGCAGAAAATCAGGCTTCACGTCAGCCACCAGTGCAACAGTCCATTGTCGGATATTTCGGCCCAGCACCCAGGCAGAGGAGAGAAGGTCCCGTAACAGAGGATCTGGCTTCATGTCAGCAGAGAATCAGTCTGCATGTCATAGTAGAGAATCAGGCTTCACGTCAGCCACCACTGCAACAGTCCATTGGCATATATTTAGGCCCAGCACACAGGCAGAGGAGAGAGGTCCCGTAACAGAGAATCTGTCTTCATGTCAGCAGAGAATTAGTCTGCATGTCATAGCAGAGAATCAGGCTTCACGTCAGCCACCACTGCAACAGTCCATTGTCAGATATTTAGGCCCAGCACCCAGGCAGAGGAGAGAGGTCCCGTAACAGAGGATCTGGCTTCATGTCAGCAGAGAATTAGTCTGCATGTCATAACAGAGAATCAGGCTTCACGTCACCCAACATTGGAACAGTCCATTGGCATATATTTAGGCCCCGGCACCCAGACAGAGGAGAGGTTCATTCAACTTTGGGTAGCCTCGCAATATAATGGTAAAATGAAAATAAAAATAGGATTGAATGAGGAAGTACCCTGGAGTACAATAATATATGGTTATGGGGAGGTAGTTAATGTCTAATCTGGACAAGGGACGGACAGGTCCTGTGGGATCCATGCCTGGTTCATTTTTATGAACGTCAGCTTGTCCACATTGGCTGTAGACAGGCGGCTGCGTTTGTCTGTAATGACGCCCCCTGCCGTGCTGAATACACGTTCAGACAAAACACTGGCCGCCGGGCAGGCCAGCATCTCCAAGGCATAAAAGGCTAGCTCTGGCCACGTCCTCTCCCAGCACCAGAGGGTCCACTAACACCACCACGACCATGTCCACGTCCGCGTCCCTTGCTAGATGTTTTCCTCATTGTTATCGTTCACCACAACAACAAAAATATTATTTGGCCCAATGTATTGTATTCAAATTCAGCTGAATATAAATTTGAGGCCTAGTATTTAGGCGCTGGGTGACAGGTATTACTGACAGAATTAGACTTGGAAATGCACAGTAGCGGGTGTGTGAAGTTATTCTGAATGACCCTATGTGCACCTTGAATATGATATACCCTTTTAGGGATAGATTTCAAATAGCTCTGATACAGCAGAAACCACTAAATTAGGAAATTGCTAAATTGGGAATTGTATTTCAACCCAGAGCAAAAAATGGACAATTTAGAGACCCAGAAGTTGAATGGGGCCGAACCATCAGTCAGTACGTGGAGGGGTGTGCACACGTACTGTTCCACCATGTTAGTGAAATGTTGCCTCCTGCTAACACGTTGCGTATCAGGTGGTGGTGCAGTTAGCTGTGGCGTGTTGACAAAACTTTTCCACATCTCTGCCATGCTAACCCTGCCCTCAGAGGAGCTGGCCGTGACACAGCTGCCTTGGCGACCTCTTGCTCCTCCTCTGCCTCGTCCTTGGGCTTCCACTTGTTCCCCTGTGACATTTTGGAATGCTCTAAGTAGCGCGTCTACCAATGTGCGCTTGTACTCGCGCATCTTCCTATCACGCTCCAGTGCAGGAAGTAAGGTGGGCACATTGTCTTTGTAGCGTGGATCCAGCAGGGTGGCAACCCAGTAGTCCGCACACGTTAAAATGTGGGCAACTCTGCTGTCGTTGCGCAGGCACTGCAGCATGTAGTCGCTCATGTGTGCCAGGCTGCCCAGGGGTAAGGACAAGCTGTCCTCTGTGGGAGGCGTATCGTCATCGTCCTGCCTTTCCCCCCAGCCACGCACCAGTGATGGGCCCGAGCTGCGTTGGGTGCCACCCCGCTGTGACCATGCTTCATCCTCATCCTCCTCCACCTCCTCCTCATCCTCGTCCTCCTCGTCCTCCAGTAGTGGGCTCTGGCTGGCCACATTTGTACCTGGCCTCTGCTGTTGCAAAAAACCTCCCTTCGAAGAGACTGGCCTGAAAGTGCTAAAAATGACCCCTCTTCCTCTTCCTCCTCCTGGGCCACCTCCTCTTCCATCATCGCCCTAAGTGTTTTCTCAAGGAGACATAGAAGTGGTATTGTAACGCTGATAACGGCGTCATCGCCACTGGCCATGTTGGTGGAGTACTCGAAACAGCGCAACAGGGCACACAGGTCTCGCATGGAGGCCCAGTCATTGGTGGTGACGTGGTGCTGTGACGTGGTGCTGTTCCGCAGTGCGACTGACCCGTGTGTGCTGCAGCTGAAACTCCACTATGGCCTGCTGCTGCTCGCACAGTCTGTCCAGCATGTGCAAGGTGGAGTTCCACCTGGTGGGCACGTCGCATATGAGGCGGTGAGCGGGAAGTCCGAAGTTACGCTGTAGCGCAGACAGGCGAGCAGCGGCAGGATGTGAACGCCGGAAGCGCGAACAGACGGCCCGCACTTTATGCAGCAGCTCTGACATGTCGGGGTAGTTGTGAATGAACTTCTGCACCACCAAATTCAGCACATGCGCCAGGCAAGGAATGTGCGTCAAACTGGCTAGTCCCAGAGCTGCAACGAGATTTCGCCCATTATCGCACACCACCAGGCCGGGCTTGAGGCTCACCGGCAGCAACCACTCGTCGGTCTGTAGTTCTATACCCCGCCACAACTCCTGTGCGGTGTGGGGCCTGTCCCCCAAACATATGAGTTTCAGAATGGCCTGCTGACGTTTACCCCGGGCTGTGCTGAAGTTGGTGATGAAGGTGTGTGGCTGACTGGATGAGCAAGTGGAAGAAGAGGAGGAGGAAGCCGAGAAGGAGGAGGTGGCAACAGGAGGCAAAGAATGTTGCCCTGCGATCCTTGGCGGCGGAAGGACGTGCGCCAAACAGCTCTCCGCCTGGGGCCCAGCTGCCACTACATTTACCCAGTGTGCAGTTAGGGAGATATAGCGTCCCTGGCCGTGCTTACTGGTCCACGTATCTGTGGTTAGGTGGACCTTGCTACGGATGGCGTTGCGCAGTGCACACTTGATTTTATCGGATACTTGGTTGTGCAGGGAAGGCACGGCTCTCTTGGAGAAGTAGTGGCGGCTGGGAACAACATACTGTGGGACAGCAAGCGACATGAGCTGTTTGAAGCTGTCTGTGTCCACCAGCCTAAATGACAGCATTTCATAGGCCAGTAGTTTAGAAATGCTGGCATTCAGGGCCAGGGATCGAGGGTGGCTAGGTGGGAATTTACACTTTCTCTCAAATGTTTGTGAGATGGAGAGCTGAACGCTGCCGTGTGACATGGTTGAGACGCTTGGTGACGGAGGTGGTGTTGGTGGTACATCCCCTGTTTGCTGGGCGGCAGGTGCCAACGTTCCTCCAGAGGCGGAGGAAGAGGCCGAGGCGGCAGCAGCAGAAGAGGCCGAGGCGGCAGCAGCAGAAGAGGTAGCAGGGGGAGCCTGAGCGACTTCCTTGTTTTTAAGGTGTTTACTCCACTGCAGTTCATGCTTTGCATGCAGGTGCCTGGTCATGCAGGTTGTGCTAAGGTTCAGAACGTTAATGCCTCGCTTCAGGCTCTGATGGCACAGCGTGCAAACCACTCGGGTCTTGTCGTCAGCACATTGTTTGAAGAAGTGCCATGCCAGGGAACTCCTTGAAGCTGCCTTTGGGGTGCTCGGTCCAAGATGGCGGCAGTCAGTAGCAGGCGGAGTCTCTTGGCGGCGGGTGTTCTGCTTTTTCCCACTGCTCCCTCTTTTGCTACGCTGTTGGCTCGGTCTCACCACTGCCTCTTCCTCTGAACTGTGAAAGTCAGTGGCACGACCTTCATTCCATGTGGGGTCTAGGACCTCATCGTCCCCTGCATCGTCTTCCACCCAGTCTTGATCCCTGACCTTCTGTTCAGTCTGCACACTGCAGAAAGACGCAGCAGTTGGCACCTGTGTTTCGTCATCATCAGAGACATGCTGAGGTGGTATTCCCATGTCCTCATCATCAGGAAACATAAGTGGTTGTACGTCAGTGCATTCTATGTCTTTCACCGCTGGGGAAGGGCTAGGTGGATGCCCTTGGGAAACCCTGCCAGCGGAGTCTTCAAACAGCATAAGAGACTGCTGCATAACTTGAGGCTGAGACAGTTTCCCTGGTATGCATGGGGGTGATGTGACAGACTGATGGGGTTGGTTTTCAGGCGCCATCTGTGCGCTTTCTGCAGAAGACTGGGTGGGAGATAATGTGAACGTGCTGGATCCACTGTCGGCCACCCAATTGACTAATGCCTGTACCTGCTCAGGCCTTACCATCCTTAGAACGACATTGGGCCCCACCATATATCGCTGTAAATTCTGGCGGCTACTGGGACCTGAGGTAGTTGGTACACTAGGACGTGTGGATGTAGCAGAACGGCCACGTCCTCTCCCAGCACCAGAGGGTCCACTAACACCACCACGACCATGTCCACGTCCGCGTCCCTTGCTAGATGTTTTCCTCATTGTTATCGTTCACCACAACAACAAAAATATTATTTGGCCCAATGTATTGTATTCAAATTCAGCTGAATATAAATTTGAGGCCTAGTATTTAGGCGCTGGGTGACAGGTATTACTGACAGAATTAGACTTGGAAATGCACAGTAGCGGGTGTGTGAAGTTATTCTGAATGACCCTATGTGCACCTTGAATATGATATACCCTTTTAGGGATAGATTTCAAATAGCTCTGATACAGCAGAAACCACTAAATTAGGAAATTGCTAAATTGGGAATTGTATTTCAACCCAGAGCAAAAAATGTGCTTTGACGGACACTAAATAACTTGACCAGCCACAACAGTACAGCAGTAACGACAGATTTAGCTGGATATAAATTTGAGGCCTAGTATTTAGGCGCTGGGTGACAGGTATAGATTTACTGACAGAATTAGACTTGGAAATGCACAGTAGCGGGTGTGTGAAGTTATTCTGAATGACCCTATGTGCACCTTGAATATGATATACCCTTTTAGGGATAAATTTCAAATAGCTCTGATACAGCAGAAACCACTAAATTAGGAAATTGCTAAATTGGGAATTGTATTTCAACCCAGAACAAAAAATGTGCTTTGACGGACACTAAATAACTTGACCAGCCACAACAGTACAGCAGTAACGACAGATTTAGCTGGATATAAATTTGAGGCCTAGTATTTAGGCGCTGGGTGACAGGTATAGATTTACTGACAGAATTAGACTTGGAAATGCACAGTAGCGTGTGTGTAAAGTTATTCAGAATGACCCTATCAGCACCTTGATTCTGATATACCCTTTTAGGGATGTATTTAAAGTAGGCCTGATACAGCAGAAACCACTAAATTAGGAAATTGCTAAATTGGGAATTGTATTTCAACCCAGAACAAAAACTGTGCTTTGACGGACACTAAATAACTTACCCAGCCACAACAGTACAGCAGTAACGACAGATTTAGCAGGATATAAATTTGAGGCCTAGTATTTAGGCGCTGGGTGACAGGTATAGGTTTACTGACAGAATTAGACTTGGAAATGCACAGTAGCGGGTGTGTTAAGTTATTCTGAATGACCCTATGTGCACCTTGAATATGATATTCCCTTTTAGGGATAGATTTCAAATAGCTCTGATACAGCAGAAACCACTAAATTATGAAATTGCTAAATTGGGAATTGTATATCAACCCAGAGCAAAAAATGTGCTTTGACGGACACTAAATAACTTGACCAGCCACACCAGTAACGACAGATTTAGCTGGATATAAACTTGAGGCCTAGTATTTAGGCGCTGGGTGACAGGTATACGTTTACTGACAGAATTAGACTGGGATATGGCCAAAAAATAACCACACTATTGATGGTTAAATGCACTTGGTGTGACAGCTTGACCAACCACACTACTGAGGGTTAAATGCACTTGGTGACAGACGCAGCTTGCCCCTGATGTAGTATATGGCCAAAAAATAAACAGACTATAGCTGGTTAAATGCACTTGGTGTGACAGCTTCACCCTGATGTAGGCTTTAGCCAAAAAACAACCACACCATTGAGGGTTAAATGCACTTGGTGACAGGCGCAGCTTGCCCCTGATGTAGTATATGGCCAAAAAATAAACAGACTATTGCTGGTTAAATGCACTTGGTGTGACAGCTTCACCCTGATGTAGGCTTTAGCCAAAAAACAACCACACCATTGAGGGTTAAATGCACTTGGTGACAGGCGCAGCTTGCCCCTGATGTAGTATATGGCCAAAAAATAAACAGACTATTGCTGGTTAAATGCACTTGGTATGACAGCTTCACCCTGATGTAGGCTTTAGCCAAAAAACAACCACACCATTGAGGGTTAAATGCACTTGGTCGCAGCTTGTGCTGGCGCACCACAAGACACAAAATGGCCGCCGATCACCCCAGAAAAATGTGACTGACAAACGGTCTGGGCAGCCTAAAAACAGTGAGCAATTGAGGATCAGCAGCTCAATGATCCACAGCTGCAGATCGATCACTGGATGGAGTCTTTTGGAGGAGTTAATCAGCCTAATCTCGCCCTACTGTCGCAGCTGCAACCTCTCCCTACGCTAATCAGAGCAGAGTGACGGGCGGCGCTATGTGACTCCAGCTTAAATAGAGGCTGGGTCACATGGTGCTCTGGCCAATCACAGCCATGCCAATAGTAGGCATGGCTGTGATGGCCTCTTGGGGCAAGTAGTATGACGCTTGTTGATTGGCTGCTTTGCAGCCTTTCAAAAAGCGCCAAGAAAGCGACGAACACCGAACCCGAACCCGGACTTTTACGAAAATACAGTACTATACAGTTCGGGTTCGCTCATCCCTACTGAAAAGGCTTGTAATGCTGCATCTGACCAAACAGAGAAATCAGCACCCTTTCTAGTTATGTCTGTTAAAGGTTTAACCACAATAGTTCATGGTAAATTTATGGTAGTAGTTGGTAAACCCCAGGAACTGCAAATACACACTTTTCCATCTTAGCATATAACTTATTCTTTCTTAGCATCTGTGACACCTGTCACACATGAACCTGATGAGTCTCCATATCGGGAGAATAAATTAATGTCATCCAGATATACAACAACAAACCTCCCCACTAAATGATGAAATATGTCATTGATAAAGTGCTGAAAAACCGCTGGAGCATTTGTTAACCCAAAAGGTATGACCAGATTCTCAAAATGGCCCTCAGGGGTATTAAATGCAGTCTTACACTCATCCCCCTCCTTGATCCTTACCAGATTATAAAACCCTCTCAGATCCAACTTAGAGAACACCTAGGCACCGACAATCTGATTAAACAAATCCAGGATTACAGGAAGAGGGTAAGGATCACGGACGGTAATGCGGTTGAGCTCACGGAAGTCCAGACATTGCCTCAGTGTACGATCCTTTTTTTTTTTTTTACAAAGAAAAAGCCAGCAGCTACAGGGGATTTGGATGGTCTGATATTTCCCTATGACAAACTCTCAGATACAGTATATATTGTCGCATAACCTTTCTTTTGGGCTCAGTTATACAACGCAGTTTAGTTCCGGGATTAAGATTGACGGAACAATCACATTCCCGGTGCAGAGGTAACTCCTGGTTAACACTCTCAGAAAATACATCTGAAAATTTGGAAATGAATGAGGGTGCAGCTTTAGTGGTGACCACAGAGAACGATGTATTAAGACAGTTGTCTATGCAAAATTAGATCAGATCAGATCAGATGGGGTTAAGTGTTCCTAGTGCCAATAAACTAGTAGTTGCCATGGGAACAACAGCCTATTTACTTTCAGGATTGACAAACCTTACCATCCCTGACGAAGGAGCTCGTTTTGGCTCAGAAACGCGTCGGATTGAATTTGTCCCCTGAAGGCTTCCATACTCAGTGCGGTGACGTCACACGCCAAGTTCCCGGACTTCAACTAGGGTTTCCTCGCGTGAGTGATCTGCTGCCGGCCGGAGCACCACCTACGCTAGAGGTTGAACCTGAAGGCGCTTTGGAAACCAACCCACCGGATCCAATAAGAAGAACATTCTACGGGCAGACTACCTGCTAAATAAGGTAACCACTCCAAAGACTACTGTGAATATTCCTTCCCTTGCACACCCACTCAATACTGTGAATACCCCTTGTACTTCCACCCAATACTCTGAAACGTATCGGAATCAGCGCAGGTTCCGATTCTGATTTGTGTCCAAATCAGACCTTGATAATAGGATAAAAATGTTACTGTAGGCCACTGGAGTAGAAGACTCAAAAATGAGGCATTCACATAACAGAAAAGGCCTTTTATGCTGCTGTATATACATAAGACGAGGATCATTCTTTGTTCCCGGTGGTGGCTGATATGTATGGGCTGGCATGAGGAAATTCTATTACAGGTGGTCATCACAGGTGTTGAATTCCTCAGAGATCCATGCCTCAATCATTTTTAGAAATGTTAGGTGGTCCATACTGTCACAAGCTAGGCGAGCTAGGCGAGTGCGTTTATCAGTCACGACCCCCCCTGCTACGCTGAACGTCCTTTCGGACAGGACACTGGACGAGGGGCAAGCCAACAGTTCCATGGTAAATTGTGCCAGATCTGACCACAGGTCAAACCTGCACACCCAGTAGTCCAGGGGTTCCTTGCTTCTTAGAGCGTCCACATCGGCAGTTAACCGGCTGGATCTGGAGAACGACTGTCGATGGATTGGCTGCAAGAATGATCTCATATCCGAAGTGACCAATACATCTTCAAACTGTCCTCTTCTTGCAGGCGCAGTAGAATTGGTACACGCACCTGTTTTGATGTGGGTGGAAATTTCTCTGCCAGTGCCCGCAACAGCAAAATGCAGCATCTCTTGCAGCAAGGCTTAGAAATGCTGCATTCTGCCAGCCCTTTGTGATGCTGGTACCATGGTCTGCTATTTTGTGTTTGTATCAGGGGTCTAAGTTTGTTGTCACCCAGTACTGGTCCTTGCCCTTTATTCTTTTTATACGTGGATCCCTCTTCAAACACTGGAGCATGAAGGTCCCCATTTGCACTAAATTGGAAGCGGTGGAGCGCCCTGGCTCCTGCTCATCACCCAGGGGAATGTCGTCTTTGGTCTCCTCCCCCCAGCCACGGACAACACCAGGGATCCCCGAAATGTTTAAAGTCCCCCTCAAAGCCTTCTTGCTCCTCCTCTTCCCCTTAGCCACCATCCTCCTTTGACTCCTCTTCAGACTGCTGCTGACTTGTCTCAGATGTCATTCAGCATTGCGACTTCCTCATCTTCCAGCTTCTGCTTCTCGACGGCTTGATCAATGATATGACGCAATGCACGTACCTGTCCTGCTGCAGAGTTAGTACAGGTAGTCATTAACACCACATTGCTGCTGAAGAAGCCTATCAAGCCTATCAAATGACCAGAGATTTTCCTGGCCTGCCGCAAGACGTCCTGGACCCTGGCGTATTTGGCAACGAATCGCTGCACGATTAAGTCCAGGATGTGTGTCATTTTTCCCTGTTTTAGCTCGCTCAGCAGATTGGCACCACTGTCGCACACCACTTTACCAACTGTCAAATTGAGTGGGGTTAGCCACTGATCAGCCTGTGACCGCAGAGCTGAAAGCAGTGCAGGACTGGTGTGGCTCTTGCCTTCCAGGCACAACAGCTGCAGCACAGCATGGCAACGTCTCACCTGGCACGTCAAATAGGTTCTGGGGAGCGCCAACGGCACGGTGGAAGGTGGAATGGAGGACAAATTGGAGGAGAAGGAGAAGAGGCAGGACATGGAGCGCTGGGAGTGTGGCTTTGTGGGTTTTGACGGCATTGCTCCCACTGGGCTTGGTGATGGGAGGCCAGGTGCCTTCTTAAGGCGGTCGTCCCTAGGTGAGTGTTGGGCTTACCACGACTTATGCGTTGACAGCACAGGCTGCAGATGGCAACACTATTGTCAGCAGCTGACACGTTAAATAAAGCCCACACTGCAGAGCCATGTGCCGCGTCCTGGGAGCGCCAGAAGTGACCTGGTGGATGGCTCGCTCCAGATATAATTGCAGTCTGCTCTTGCCTCTTGTGCCCTGCGAGCTCTGCCTGCTACTCCTCTTCCCCCTCCCTCTCTGCTGCTCCATCTCTCCCTCTAAACTCCCCTCCTCTTCCTCTCCTGTGGGCACCCACGTGACGTCTATTGACATGTCATCATCTTTACCATCACCACCACTGACATTTTAGATCTCGGAGTAGGCAGCAACAGCGGGGACCACCCTCCTTGGGCTGATCTGGGTACTGTCATCAGACCGCTGGGTTGCGGCCATTCCTTTCTTCCTCATCCGATATCAAGAATGGCTGCGCATCGGTAAGGTCTGGGAATAGATGAGAAAATAAATCCTCTGACTCAAGTTGAGGGGCTATGGTGGTGGTGGTGGTGTATTTGGGGTGCGCACAGTAGAGTGGGGAGACTGCAGATACAGAGGATGAGGAGGGTGCGGAAGGCTGAATGAGCCACTCAACCAACTCTGGTGCGTCCTTTAAAGTTATCGCACGCGACTTCTCCAACTTCCCAATTAGGGTCCTGTAGAACGGCCTGCCTCTTCCTCTGCCTGTCATTTTCAAAATATCCCTGTGCCTAAGTCCCTAGAGAAGAGCAATATTTGTGGAAGCAGGTATATCGCAGGCCTCAATCAATATTTGGTGGAAACAGGTATATCAAACCCCTTAATCTGTATTTTCTGGAAGCAGGTATATCGCAGGCCTCAATCAATATTTGGTGGATACAGGTATATCAAAGCCCTTAATCAGTATTTTTTGGAAGCAGGTATATCGCAGGCCTTAATCAATATTTGGTGGATACAGGTATATCAAAGCCCTTAATCAGTATTTTGTGGAAGCAGGTATATCAATCCCCTTAATCAGTATTTGTGGAAGCAGGTATATCGCAGGCCTCAATCAATATTTGGTGGAAATAGGTATATCAATCCCCTTAATCAGTATTTTGTGGAAGCAGGTATATTGCTGGCCTCAATCAATATTTGGTGGAAATAGGTACATCAATCCCCTTAATCAGTAATTTGTGGAGGCAAGTATATCGCAGGCCTCAATCAATATTTGGTGGAAACAGGTATATCAAAATCCTTAATCAATATTTTGTGGAAGCAGGTATATCAATCCCCCTTAATCAGTATTTTGTGGAAGCAGGTATATCGCAGGCCTAAATCAATATTTGGTGGAAACAGATATATCAAACCCCTTAATCAGTATTTTGTGGAAGCAGGTATATTGCAGGCCTCAACCAATATTTGGTTGAAGCAGGTATATCAAATCCCTTAGGAGTTATATAACAAAAAGGCGGCTCTCCACTGGTCTTCTGGAGTTAGGTGCTCTTGCCCAATGTGACTCACCCTTGTCAATTATGTTAAATTTAGAAAATATAGTAATGGAGGGCAGGCACTCAATTTATGGGTTCATGAGAAAGTAAGATTTTATTTAGAGAACAATTTAAAATGCTAAATTCATAAAATTCATAAAACAGTGATAATAACAGTCTTAAAAATGGCAATAATTGATCATTTTACCTATATTAATTTGTAGCAGCACCTAGGTAATTTTATAGCAGCAGTTAATCACAATAGCAGCACCTAGGTAATTTTATAGCAGCAATTGATCACAGTAACAAAGATAATTTTGTAAGAGCAACTAAGATAGTTTGATAGCAGCTGTTTGTTACAATAATAATTAATAGAGAGCTAATTGTTCATCCTTAGAGCGTGCAATATGTGCAATAGGAAAGTCTCAGCATATCATGGCACCGATATTGAACAGTGCAGATGATCGCACCTTTAAGTACAGTCACGTTTTTTATGTAGCCAGTGGTTCCTTCGTTATATAGATCATGAACCCATAAATTGAGTGCCTGCCCTCCATTACTATATTTTCTATATCAAATCCCTTAATTAGTATTTTTTGAAAGCAGGTATATCGCAGCCCTCAATCAGGATTTTGTGGAAGCAGGTATATTGCAGGCCTCAATCAATATTTGGTGGAAACAGGTATATCAAACCCCATAATCAGTATTTTGTGGAAGCAGGTATATCACAGCCCTCAATTAGTATTTTGTGGAAGCAGGTATATTAAACCCCTTAATCAGTATTTTGTGGAAGCAGGCATATCGCAGGCCTCAATCAATATTTGGCAGAAACAGTTATATCGAACCCCTTAATCAGTATTTTTTGGATGCAGGTTTATCACACCCCTCAATTATTATTTTTTGCCACAACAGTTATATGACACCACCCTGTTTATTTGAGCCACTCAACCAACTCTGGTGCGTCCTTTGACGTAATCACACGCACCTTCTCCAACTTCCGGTCTGGTGCACCTGCCTGACCCCTACCACCCCTGCGGAATGACCTGGCTCTTCCTCTGCCTGTGATTTTCGAAATGACCCTGTGCAAAAGTCCCTAGAGAAGAGCAGTATTTGTTTAAGCAGGTATATTGCAGGCCTCAATCAGTATTTGGCAGAAGCTGGTATATCAAACCCCTTAATCAGTATTTTGTGGATACAGGTATATAGCGCATTCCTCAATCAATATTTGGTGGAAGCAGTAATATTAATCCCCTTAATCAGTATTTTGTAAAAGCAGATATATCGCAGGCCTCAATCAATATATGATGGAAACAGGTATATTAATCCCCTTAATCAGTATTTTGTGGAAGCAGGTATATCGCACCCCGCAATATGTATTTTGTGGAATCAGGTATATAGAACCCCTTAATCAATATTTGGTGGAAGCAGGTATCAAACCACTTAATCTGTATTTTGTGGAAGCAAGTATATCGCAGGCTTAAATCAATATTTGGGGGAAATAGGTATGCTGCAGCCCTCAATCAGTATTTTGTGGAAGAAGGTATATCACAGACTCAATCAGTTTTTTGGGGGGCAACAGGTATATCACACCCGTTGCAAATAGTTGTTCCAATAGCGCTTGTCCCTGTATATAGCTGCGGTATCGCAGCAGAACCGCACACAACTGCTGCACAATACAAATGCACTATAATAGACTTTCTATGTTAGAAAGTATATTATAAGTATATCACACGCCTCAGTATATTATAAGTATATCACACACCTATCGATAGCACACCTATACCAGTCCTTAAAAGGAATTTTCTGGCCCTATTAGCTAGCGTTTGGTATCCCTAACAGCCTGTCCCTGCTCCACAAAGCAACCTCTCCCTACACAGGCAAAACACAGAATGTAAAATGGCTGGCAGATCGGGTTCTTTTATAGGGTAGGGGGTGTCCATGTGCTGAAACGTCTCAATTGGCTTTCCTGTCCCACCTGATGGATGTTTCATGGGTCAAAGTCCGGCGCAATGCAAAACAATATGGCGCCAGGCAGACATCGACATATGTACGCATGTTCGGCAAATCGCGAACGTGCAAAGTTCACCGTGAAATGACCGCCGGGCAAACCACAAGGCCATCTCTAGTTATCAATAGTAAAAAGCGGAGAACCCCTTTAATATAAACAGTTTATCTCAATTAGTTAAAGGGGTTGGTCACTTTCTTTTTACTGTTGACCAGTGTGTTTTGTAAGATGATTATTCTGCACTTACTAATATAGCTTTTGTTGAAATTCTGCACCATTGTCTATATTTCATAAGGTATTCCACCTTATTTGCCAAGTCTTTTGTGTCCACGCAGATGTCTTGTTCATAAAATGGCTGCTGATGGAGTGTCATCTGATCAGGCAAATCATCTCCATGTGATGTCTCCTCTGTTCAAATACACTGTACCTGCCATCTGCTCTTGAAATGGTGGGAGTGTATTGCAGGTGCAGTGTGTTTGAATAGAGAAAACACCACATGGAGGTGATTTGCTTGATCACATGACCCTCCATTAGCGGCCATCTTATGGACAGGACCTCTGTGTGGACAGCACAGAAGATATACCTAACAAGAGGGCAGGGCTCATGAAGCATAGCAAACTGCACAGAATATCAACAATGGCTATATTAGCAATTGCAATATAGTCATTGTACATACATATTGGTCACAAGTAGCCAGAAAGTGGCCAACCCCTTTAATGTATTTGTACATGGCCGATGTCTAATTCTCTAGTGACTACATTACAAAATAGTAGTGTCGGTCAGATTGGCTTTACAAGCCTAAAGCTTACTCAATGAGTGGACCACTAATGTTACTATGTAAAACATTATAGTAACTGAGTTTCAAGGGTGGTTGCTTAAGAGCAGGGCTTTGTTTGAGGTTCCAGACCACACTAGTATTTCAGATGTAGATGAAGCTGTTCATTTTTATCTCATGTTCATGGCCAGCATTACTGCAAAGTATAAAAGGGGCTCAGTCAGCACATCCCAATGCGCCGATGCACGTCACCATGGCTGAAAGCACAAAAGCAAAAACAAACACAATGCAACAGCACTCTGCAAACACAAATAATCAAGTTAATACAATAGTGCCATACTCACTATACAGGGAGTGCAGAATTATTAGGCAAGTTGTATTTTTGAGGATTAATTTTATTATTGAACAACAACCATGTTCTCAATGAACCCAAAAAACGTATTAATATCAAAGCTGAATATTTTTGGAAGTAGTTTTTAGTTTGTTTTTAGTTTTAGCTATTTTAGGGGGATATCTGTGTGTGCAGGTGACTATTACTGTACATAATTATTAGGCAACTTAACAAAAAACAAATATATACCCATTTCAATTATTTATTTTTACCAGTGAAACCAATATAACATCTCAACATTCACAAATATACATTTCTGACATTCAAAAACAAAACAAAAACAAATCAGTGACCAATATAGCCACCTTTATTTGCAAGGACACTCAAAAGCCTGCCATCCATGGATTCTGTCAGTGTTTTGATCTGTTCACCATCAACATTGCGTGCAGCAGCAACCACAGCCTCCCAGACACTGTTCAGAGAGGTGTACTGTTTTCCCTCCTTGTAAATCTCACATTTGATGATGGACCACAGGTTCTCAATGGGGTTCAGATCAGGTGAACAAGGAGGCCATGTCATTAGATTTTCTTCTTTTATACCCTTTCTTGCCAGCCACGTTGTGGAGTACTTGGACGCGTGTGATGGAGCATTGTCCTGCATGAAAATCATGTTTTTCTTACCTTGCAGACTTCTTCCTGTACCACTGCTTGAAGAAGGTGTCTTCCAGAAACTGGCAGTAGGACTGGGAGTTGAGCTTGACTCCATCCTCAACCCAAAAAGGCCCCACAAGCTCATCTTTGATGATACCAGCCCAAACCAGTACTCCACCTCCACCTTGCTGGCGTCTGAGTCGGACTGGAGCTCTCTGCCCTTTACCAATCCAGCCATCTGGCCCATCAAGACTCACTCTCAATTCATCAGTCCATAAAACCTTAGAAAAATCAGTCTTGAGATATTTCTTGGCCCAGTCTTGACGTTTCAGCTTGTGTGTCTTGTTCAGTGGTGGTCGTCTTTCAGCCTTTCTTACCTTGGCCATGTCTCTGAGTATTGCACACCTTGTGCTTTTGGGCACTCCAGTGATGTTGCAGCTCTGAAATATGGCCAAACTGGTGGCAAGTGGCATCTTGGCAGCTGCACGCTTGACTTTTCTCAGTTCATGGGCAGTTATTTTGCGCCTTGGTTTTTCCACACGCTTCTTGCGACCCTGTTGACTATTTTGAATGAAACGCTTGATTGTTCGATGATCACGCTTCAGAAGCTTTGCAATTTTAAGAGTGCTGCATCCCTCTGCAAGATATCTCACTATTTTTGACTTTTCTGAGCCTGTCAAGTCCTTCTTTTGACCCATTTTGCCAAAGGAAAGGAAGTTGCCTAATAATTATGCACACCTGATATAGGGTGTTGATGTCATTAGACCACACCCCTTCTCATTACAGAGATGCACATCACCTAATATGCTTAATTGGTAGTAGGCTTTCGAGCCTATACAGCTTGGAGTAAGACAACATGCATAAAGAGGATGATGTGGTCAAAATACTCATTTGCCTAATAATTCTGCACGTAGTGTAGAAAAGGTACTAATGCTAATGCTACGTTATAAATGTGAGATTCTTGGCAAATACATTTTGTACAAAATTAATTGTGCCTGTCCGCCTACGATAAGGTGATCTCTTTAGGACAGGAACCTACACTAAATACTACCTCCGCTTGTGCCATACTGGCCTTTATTAAATTCAGGGAATGCAGGTTTCACATGCATGCTGAGCCCACTCTGTGTTTTACCTCTCCTGGTGCAAAATGGGCTCCAATAAAAGCAGGGAGAACAGGCTACAGGCAATTGAGATGTGCATTGAGATGTACTGACACTTTGTTATTTGTGTTTGCAGAATGCTGTTGCATTGTGTTTGTTTTTGCTTATGGCCAGCATTAGCACTGTGAATCTGTGAAATAGTCTGCTCAACAGGTGGTCACAGCAGGAAGAGTTAACAGTTTAAAAAAGGATTAGTTGAATAGTAAATGTGTAGAAGTCTACACAGAAGTCATCCCATCCCCCATCCCATGGTTGAACTTGTTGGACCTTTTTCTTTTTTCAACTGTACTAACTATATAACTATGTAATCAATCCAGATTGATTGGGCTGATGGCAACTGAAAGGCGCATATTTCCCTTAGCATTTTCCTAAAGTTGGTGTCTGTGCAGTCTCCACACATCATTCAATACACATCAAAGCACTCTCCATCAACCATGTACAAGAGCAGCGTGCTGGCTGCCCACTGCATAAGAGATTAAAGTAGTGGCATTATGCATCTTGTATACCAAAGGTGGCGTGTGAGGAATAGGGGATTAACTTTCTTGGCCAGCCCTTAGTAGCAATAGTTAGGTGTAGGCTAGCTCCATCATTTCCTCTAGGGAGAGACAGTTGATTCTGTTTTAGACTGTTGAGATGGGTGAAGCCACGAGCCAGTGCTAGATGCTGCTGTTGTATCGGTCTGGTATATGAAAGGAGAAGCAGCAGACAGTGCCAGTCTCTGAGGGAAAGCTAATAGCTAATTTGATAGAGTACACCAAAATATTTACAAGGGAAGATGCTGTAAAATATAAGTCAGTGAAAGGCAACACATTTATGCCTGTTGTGGACTTTATTGCATTGTGGTTGGGAAGAGAAGTTGCAGGCACACTGTCACCCTGCCATCAGAAGATACTGCAGTAATATTGGCTGAATAAGAGGAAACAGGGCCGGGCATTGTAGTGTCACATTTATGAACAGAGAGAATAAGAATTACTGACAGAGGTTGTAATGTTTATCTGTTTATCTTATCCTAAATCCACCTGTAAAGACTGTGCTTGCATTCGATAGTGCTTTTGCGAATCATATACCAAACTGCATCAGTAAATCAGTAAAGTACAGTGTACTGTTTGCACCATTACCGGCCTCATCATTGTGTGCACAAACACTTGCATTGCTACAACATCACTCTGCCATGCACCTCATAAGCTACCACAACTACTCTTTTCCTTTCCTCCTCTCCTGGGCTTGCTGCAAGTTTTTCACCTGCACTCATACCATCAAGCTGTCTGGCAGAAACTTTAAAGCGTTATTCTGGGGGATCTTCAATAATAAGCCTCTCAAGTTACACTATATTTGGGATATTGAGGCCTGTTCTGTCCTGGACAACAATAACTAATCCACTTATTCTGGGTGACTTCATTGCCTATATTATTCATGCGAGACATAAAGAAACTTTGCAAACCACATATACAGATAAGCTCTCCTAGTAGGCCATGGTGGGTCGACACTATGAAGACTCCTAACCATCAAGAAACCTTTTTTATTCGATGAATTAATTCACTTTCCCTCACTTGTCAGAATTCAATGGTTCCCTAAGGATAAGTATTTTGAAATTCAGAAGGATAATTGCAAACTGCCTTCCAAGTCTTTACTATGTCCCTCCTGGATTATATTTTTACGAATGTGACCTGGACAGCATAGTGGATCTGAAATAGTGACCTGGCTTAGACAGTTACCCTGCCTTACAGCCTGTTTAAAACACTGATGCCTGTGCAGTAAACTATATGTACTAAGCCATGCAGGAACAGGGTAGCAATCAGATAGGGAAAATCTGTACCTGGGATTTTACTTTCCTTGAGTCCGAAGGCAGCACAGCATGGGTTAAGCTTGTCTTCATACCCTTGGCTAGGACCGCCCACCTAGATTAAAATAATTAATTAATTAGATCATTAGTAGACACCATAAAGCTGGCCTCCCACAATGCTCCACTGTGTTAAAAAAAAAAAATAGACTTTCATTCAATGCAAAATAACAAAATTTATTTTAGGGAGGGTATATTTGTGCTGCCTTCGGACTCAAGTACAGTAAAATCCCAGGTACAGATTTTCCCTTTTCCATTTCGTCCTACGGCAGCACAGCATGGGATTTGTATAGTTCATTAAGGGGGGATTTTTCATCAAGAACTGCACTTAATACCCCAATACCAAAGGCTGAGCTTCTAGCGTTGATGTCTAATCGATAATGCTTCATGAAGGTCTGAGATGATGACCAGGAGGCAGCATTGCAGATTTCTTCTATAGACACATGTGCCTGTTCTGCCCAGAAGATTGTGGCAGATCTTATTGAGTGTGCTTTAATTGGAAAAGGAGAAATCATCTCTTCTAAGGAATAGGATTCTTTGATAGTGTATTTTAGCCATCTAGCTAATGTATCTCTGGAAGGTTGTCCCCTTTTCTTGGACCTGCGAACAACACAAAAAGATTTTCAGCTATACAAAACTCTTCTGTTCTCTGGAGATAGATCTCAATTGCCCTCTTCAGATCTAGAGTATGTAATAGACTCTGTTGTTCACCAACCGGGTCAGGAAAAAACAAGGGGAGAAAAGCTTCTCTATTATTGTTAGCAGCAGAAGGCACCTTAGGAGTAAAGGAAGGTATGGTGTGAAGAAGAACCCCATCAGGCAGGATTCTTAAATAGGGGTATTTAGAAGACAGTGCTTGAAGTTCACCTACTCTTTTTGCGGAGGTGACAGCAACCAAAAACAATACTTTGTATGACAGCCATTTTAAATCAGCTTGCTGCAAAGGTTCGAATGGAGCAAGTGTAAGTCTCTTCAAAACAAGAGAGAGCTCCCAAACTGGTGTAGGTTCTCCATGCGTAGTTTTCAGCCTTCTTATTGCTTTGAAGAATCTGAAAATAAGTGGGTGACGGAGAAATTTGTTCTCAGTCATAATATTGATAGCAGTCATGTGCGCTTTTAATGTGTTAGGTTTGAATCCCTTCTGGAAACCTTCCTGAAGAAATTGAAGAATGGATCCAACATCAATCTTGATTCGCTTCAGCCATCCAAGCTGAAAACTTCTTACATATTCTAGCATATTTCTTATTAGTTGAATCCTTGCGGGAACACAACAAGGTCTTAACTACAGATTCAGAGAGGCCCATCTCCACTAACTTAGATCTCTCAACCTCCAGGCTGCCAGGTGTAAATGTTTCAGGCTCTGGTGATAGAGACCGTCTTGTAACAGTAGATCTGGAAGAAGGGGAAGCTTCCAGAACTCCCCCTTGGATAGCTGGAGTAATAGAGGGAACCACAACCTCCTTGGCCAGAATGGGGCTATTAATATTGTCTGAGGTTTGTCCATTACTATCTTTCTCAGGACTCTTAGGATGAGAGGCACTGGAGGAAAAATGTAGACAAATAGGCGTTTCCAGCTGAAGGAAAAAGCATCCACTATTGTGGGTTTGTCCAGTCTGTTAAGAGAGCAGAATTTGGGAACTTTCTTGTTCCTTGCTGTTGCCATCAAGTCCCAATCTGGACTCCCCCATCCAGTCACAATCTGTTGAAATATGGTCTAGTTCAGTTCCCAATCTGCTGGATCGATTTTTCTCAGACTCAGACGATCCGCTTGAATATTCAAGCAGCCTCTTATATGCATGGCTTTTAGCTCTAAGATATTTGCCCAACTGAAGATCTCTTTGCACAATTCAGGAGGGAACTGTTTCTTGTTCCACCCTGTTTGTTGAGGTAGAATACAGTTGCAAGATTGCCGGAACGAATCAGCACTGGTTTTCCTACTATATGTTTCTTGAACTGGAGAAGCGCAAATTGTACTACCTTTAGTTCTTTGAAGTTTGAAGACTTCTTCCTTTCTTTGGAGGACCACAGCCCCTGGATCCAACTATCTTAAAGATGGGCTCCCCAACCTCGGCCAGACGCATCCGTAGTGATTACTACTGGGGGTAGATACTTGAAGGTCTTCCCCTTGGATAGATTTTTGGATTGCAACCACCACCTGAGGCTCTGAACTGTTGAAGTCCTTAGTCTCACTCTTGCTTCTAGATTGTGAGAAGTGTGATGCCAGACTTGAAGCATGTTTTGCTGTAGGTCTCTGGTATAGATTCTTCCCCAGGGTACCGCATCTGTTACTGCTGTTCGGTGTCCCAGGGTCTTCATCACTCTGCGGACTGTGGAAAAACGCAAAGAAATGAGAATCTTTATTTCTTTTTTCAGGGCTTTGATCTTTGATGGGGGAAGAAACAGAGCCATAGATACTGTATTTATCTGTAAGCCCATAAAAATCTTTGAGGTACTAGGGATCACATCGGATTTTTCCCAGTTTATTAAAATCCCCAGTTTTTGAAGCGTTTCAATAGCTTGTCTGAGGTGTTATTGTAGCAGGTCTTCTGATTGTGCTACCAGTAACCAGTCGTCGAGATATGGAAAAACTTGTATTCTCTGGAGACGGAGATGTACTGCAACCAGGACTGCCACCTTGGTAAAGATTCTGGGAGCGGAACATAGGCCAAACGGTAGTGCTTTGAACTGGAAGTGTGATATTTTCCTGTTTCTTATGACCGCTATTCTTAGGAATCTTCTGGATTCTTCTCTTATAGGGATGTGCAGGTAAGCATCTCTTAGATCCAGAGAGACCATGAACTGGTTTTCTGTGAGCACAGCTGTGATAGATGTTAATGTTTCCATCTTGAAATGGATCTTTTTCATGAATTGATTCAGGTATCAAAGATCTATGATAAGTCGATACTTTCCCCCTGGTTTGGGGACCTGAAATATTCTGGAATATACCCCGGTACTTCTTTGGTGCATAGGTACTGGTTCTAGTGCTCCTTTCTCTATGAATTCCTTTAGAAGACGAAAGATTTTGGGATCTTCTTTTTTGTTCAGAAGAAATCTGTCCCTTGGATATCGGTCAAATTCCAACATGTATCCTTCTTTTATGATGTTTAGAGCCCAGACGTCTGAAGTAATCCTTTGCCACTCTGAGTAGTGAAGTGTCAGTCGGCCTCCTACTTCTTGGCTTCTGGCGTCAGAATTCCTTCTTAGATGGTTTTCCATCGTCTGATTTCTTCTTTGATTTTTCTGAAGCCATCCAGGATCTTCTGTCAGCTCTGCTTCTGCTGAAGCGTCCTCTTGATCCATATCTTCTATAATTTTGTTCTCTGTAGGGATGAAAAAAACGCGTCTTTTCTTTTCTTTCCGCTTGAATTGGGGAAAATTCAACGCCTTTTCTTCATTACTGGATTCCAGGAGTTTATCTAAATGGGATCCGAATAACTTCCCGGGCTCAAAAGGGAGTGAGCATAGGTTATTTTTTTATGCTGAGTCTCCAGACCACAATTTGAGCCAAACAGACATTCTGACGGAGTTAGAAAGCGCCATATTCTTGGCTACTAATCTTAAAGAATCCACGGAAAAATCACAGAGGAACTCTGCTGCTAGTTTCAATGTGGGTAACTGTTGGAGCAGTTCTTCTCTGGACATACCATCTTCTATGTCTCTGCCCAGGTGACTAAGCCAGACCCTCAAAGCGCGGGCTACCGGAACCGAAGCCATTGCAGCTTTATTCATAAGGGATAGGTAGGAATGTAATCTTTCTAGGAGACCATCCGCCTTTTTTTCCATTGGATCTCTGAGAAGTGAAGAATCATCACTAGGAAACATGGATCTTTTGGCTAGTCTGGCGACAGCAGGATCAACCTGAGCAGGAACTTCCCAACTTGTAGACTCAGCAGGGTCTATTTTATATATAGACTTAAATCTGGATCCTAGGTTTAATTTTCCTACTGGCTGCTGCCATTCTTTACACATAATAGTGTTGGGCACTGGATGGCTGAGAAATACGGATGCCTATTTCTTGGGAAAATAAAAAAGGTTGTCTTCCTCTTTATCAGCTGACTCCACTTTTTTTGATTCCATTATGTTTTTCACTTCTTTAATCAAGTGATTTGCATTACTTTTGTTAAACAAAAAATTGTCTTCCAGGGAAGGTAAATCAAGCTCTGAATCGGAAGACACTTCCCCCTCAGATCTAGAAGACTCTTTAGAAGAGGATGGAGAGACATAATGCTTCTTTTTTGTTAATTGCTTTTTCTTTTTGGCTTGCGACAGAAAAGCTTTAAACATTGACATTAATTTTTTGGTTTCTACATCCGAAATTACTTCTGGATGAGAACAGCTTTCACATATATTAGATGACCAACTCAGTGGCAATGGCTGAATACATGAAATACATAGAACCTGCTTAGTCTTCTGTCTCTTATTCAATTTGGGTGGTGAGGACCTTAGAGAGTCCACATTACAGCTTGTACAAAGATCTTCTGCACATTCATCAGGCAATGGCTGTTCGCAGGACTGACATAGCCTATGCCTGCCTTTGCGGGATTGTTGAGGGAAGTGTTGGATTTAAATATATATATGCCCTTACATATATGCATGTATATTGGCCCTTTTGCATGGGCCGGTCCAGGTGGTATGGGTGTATACATGGAGATGTACGTATGCCCCCTTGTCAGCATACATCTCTATGTATAATATATCCATATGCAGGTGGGCTCATTACTGCCCATTTATGCCCCAGTATTATATTGTGTATATATACATGCAGGTAGATGTACACAAACATCTATATGGATGCATATACCTCCCAGTATATGGTATGTATATACATGTATACTTAAGTGCCCCCAGGTTGGGTGGATATATATGACGTGGGAGTGTGTGATGTTATGGTGTAGCAGCTGGGGGGGATGCATTTACACCTTGGGCAGGAAGTCCTTTGTTTCAGATCAAGCATTCCATCACACGCCCACGATTATGTCATCACCCTCCTGTTGAAGGAGGGCTGCTTTTGGGGTATATTAGCTCAAGCAGGGCAAAGGGGCGGTCTCTTGCATCTGGACTACAATCAGAGACACATGGGAACAGCTGCCTGAAGGAAGAGAGGCCACATGCGGCCACATGCCCCTGGAGATGGCTGAGTACCAACCATCCCCTAACCCCTGGCTGCTGACCTCATGCCTCAGCATTAATCCCTGATGAGCCTGTACCCTGGAGGCAGCCCAGTTACCCCTGTAGCTGCCCTGTAATCCTACCCCTTCACTGCTGCCTGCTTACCCCAGCAGCAGCTGATGGTGTGTTAACCCTTTGCCTCCCATAGGGATAGCTTAGAGCCAGGTTGGGTTGGGCTGCTAAGGAATGTATGTAAGTGTATTAGAGTATGGGGTGGAATTGGGAATTGTAAATTGTCTAGTGTAGATAGGTTTGGATTGTGGTGTGTGCGTCTATATGTATATATATATTTATAACCATTGATCTATAAATATATATAGATATAGCGTATAATTAGACTTGCATTATTGTCCCTGACCAATAACCCCTTCACTACATGCTGCCCTGCCTCAGCCCTGCTCTGCCCTGCAAGTCCCTGCAGAGCATAAACACCCTTTCCTGAGTTACCCCTTGCCCAGAACTCTGTGTTCCTTGGCCTGCATGTATTTATTCCTGCAGTGCCACAATTGTGTTTACCCCTTACTGATATTTGTGTGTATGTAAGTGTATTATTGTAATTGTAGTTAGATTCTGGGGAGGATTTGGGACTGTGTTAGTGTAGTTAGAACCGTATTAGTGTGTTGTTATAGTGTGTTTACTTATATTGCTGTGTGCTGCTATAAATATATATATCTATTCCATTGATATAGATATATATAATTATAAACAAATATTATACTGTGACGTATAGTGTGTGAATAAATACCTTTTATTTAAGCACAGTGTGTAGTCTTTTGTAGCTGCAATAGCCGTAGTGTAGTTCAGTGGAGTGTATAGGTAACAGAGGTAGTTAGCTAGATAGGTATCTATATTTATATATGATTTAGGCATAAATAGGTGGAGTCATCACTAGTCATCGCGCCTATTTATGAATATTAATTATCGATATTTGCAAATATTGGTGATTAATATTCCCCTTTAACAGGGATCTTTTTCCCCCTTTCTCAGAGAAGGACATCTGTAGTGAGAGAAAAAGGGAGCATAAGAAAAAAAAAACATATAAAATATAGTTAGAGTTCTGCGCTGAGCCGCTTATATACTTAACTAATCATAGTAGGGCGCATAGACCGGCGGCACCTGGCACGCTTGTCAGACGCGCTTCCTGCGTTCCACCGAGCGACCAGAAGTCTAAAACCTTCACTTCCGGTCCTAGACGCACGCCTCCACTGCCTTTCTAGGAGAGTGAATCACTCTCCGATTCGGCGCCACAGCGGCTAAGAACGGCTGCCAGGGACCACACATGGCAAAACGCTGATTCTTACGACCATTAAACCTGGACAACCACGGTATACGGCCATATAGCAGGTGTGCTTCATCCTCAAGGAATGAGGACAATAAAAAAACACAGTGGAGCATTGTGGGAGGCCAGCTTTATGGTGTTTACTAATGATCTAATTAATTAATTATTTTAATCTAGGTGGGCGGTCCTAGCCAAGAGTATGAAGACAAGCTTAACCCATGCTGTGCTGCCGTAGGACGAAATGGGAAAAAATAATATTTAGTAGCTGGTAGGGGGCAAATACTCTTTCATAGCTGTATACATGGTACTTCACTATATGTCAGCACTTTAATAATATAGCTGTGTAGGATGGCAGCTTTCATCCCTCCCCCATTTTCTTTGAAATGAGTGAGTGTAACACAAGAGTATAGAAATAACCATGAGAAAAGCAATGCACTGGTGTGTTTCCAAGGTCATCCATTTACTGTGTACTTTCTGTAATGAAATGGATATTAGCAACCTACGGAACTGTAAATGGAATTTCAAAGGCTAATACATTCTATAACACCCTTGGTGAATGGCTTTTTAGAAGAATTATACCACACACCTTCTTTATGTCATTTTCATATAGCATTTGGAGTAATGTTTAATTAAATAAAACAAACACTTACAAGGCTTCATTACCAGTGACTTTAATGCACATTCATAGTCATAGCTAGTAAAGCCCAGGGGGATGTACTTAATCCAAAATATCCAAAGCAAATAATTACTGCATGTTCCAGATAATTCGGTGGAGTCTGGGGAGATCACATATACCATTTCACTAACAGTGGTGTATATATACAGTGGATATTAAAAGTCTACACACCCCTGTTAAAATGCCAGGTTTCTGTGATGTAAAAAAAAAAAGAGACAAAGATAAATCATTTCAGAACTTTTTCCACCTTTAATGTGACCTATAAACTGTACAACTCAATTGAAAGACAAACTGAAATCTTTTAGGTGGAGGGAAGAAAACAAAAAAAACTAAAATAATGTGGTTGCATAAGTGTGAACACCCTCTTATAACCGGGGATGTAGCTGTGTTCAGAATATTTCAGCATGACAACGACCCAAAGCATACAGTACATTCAAATCAACAAAGGAATGGCTTCACCGGAAGAAGATAAAAATTTTGGAATGGCCCAGCCAGAGCCCAGAACTGAATCCGATTGAAAATCTGTGGGGTGATCTGAAGAGGGCTGTGCACAGGAGATGCCCTCGCAATCTGACAGATTTGGAGTATTTTTGCAAAGAGTGGGCTAATCTTGCCAATTCAAAATGTGCCATGCTGATAGACTCATACCCAAAAAGACTGAGTGCTGGAATAAAATCAAAAAGTGCTTCAACAAAGTATTAGTTTACGGGTGTGCACACTTATGCAACCACATTATTTTATTTTTATATTTTTTCTTCCCTCTACCTAAAAGATTTCAGTTTGTTTTTCAATTGAGTGGTACAGTTTATAGGTCCCATTAAAGGTGGAAAAAGTTCTGAAATGATTTATCTTTGACTAACATCACAGAAAGCTGACATTTTAACAGGGGTGTGTAGACTTTTTATATTCACTGTATATATATATATATATATATATATATATATATATATATATTAGATAATTTAGGTAGATTGTAGGTATATTTATAGACGATAGAATTATGCAAGAAAATATGATACACAGATATATTTATAGAAAGATAGTTTATACACACACACTTATGATAGATGCATTGTAAATAGATAATTCATAGATAATATATAAATGGGTAGATAGCTGATAAATGAATTACATATATAGATAGATGATAGAGCAATAGATGAGAGATATTTTAAATAAGAGAGTGAGATAGATAGATGATAGATAGATGATAGATATTTGATATATAGATAGAGGATAGAGAGATAGATAAATAAATGATAGATAGATAGATAGATGGATAGGCGATAGATAATGCAAATACTTTATTACTGTGAACATGACAACAGCATTAACAGTTTATGCAATATAGGTCACTACTAGTGTATAACAGTGAGTAAAAACAAAATTTAATGTATACTCTGTCAGGGTGACCTAAAACTGTGGTAGCCCAACTCCATGTCTGCTATATATAGCCCCATGGCTTGCCATACATGGGATGGAAGGGCTGCAGCATTCCTTTACAGATAGATATTATTTTTGTTTTCATCACTCTGAGGCTGGTTAGAAGGTAACACAGATCCTGCTCTTCTCTGCTGGGGAGGTTTACGTTCTCCTCTTATAGCTGGTAAGTGGTTATCCATGTATTATAGTTATAATAGCTCCTTAAATCTGTGATATTTTGTTGCATACTAAAATGTAACACATTTACTTGTACTGGCAACTTCCAGAAACTTCTGAGAACCCACATTTTTTCAAAAGTTGGAAAAATTGAAGCTGTACCAAAGATTATCTATCTATCTATCTATCTATCTAGAATCTATCTATCTAGAATCTATTTTTATTTTATTTAGAATCTATCTATTTAGAATCTATCATTCATCTAATCTATTTACAGAAGATATTGGATGTAAAATTCTCCTGGTTCCACTGACATTTTTTCTGATATACAAGGAGGATCCTTGTACTTCACTACCTTGACTACAAGCCAAAGCTCTAATAAAGCAACTCCAAAGTGGTATTAGAGGCATTACATGCAATCGCTCCCTCAGTAGGTTTAGGGCAGTGACATGCATTCAAAGTATGTATTCTGACATTTCACAGCTTAACAATAAACCAATTGTGATTAGAAAACAGAAGCTCTATAGTATCACACATAGCCAAATGCACTTAGAAGGTACATATTCCGTGACTTGCAATGCATACATATTTGAATAGTTATTTGGCTCTTATAGTTTTTTATTGCTTTCCTTTCTTATACCATATCTGTATAGTGAATGTGAGTGGACTAGAGATGGTGTACCAGTCCTTAGTCTTATGGGATAATAGAATGCCTGTTTATTGTGAATATATCCATGGATAGAGAAATCATAACATAATAAATAAAGATTTATAATAATACATGGAGGTTATACATATTAGCATCCACAGAGGTTGTGTATAATTGCATCACTTTGCTGTTCATTATCAGTATAAGGGCCTTTTGGGGAAAAATAGCCCATTAGGTTTTTGTCTATGGTATCAAAATTTTCTTGCAGTGTACAACATAGGCCTCGTGCACACGACTGTTGTTTGTTTCCGCGTCCGTTCCGCCAGTTTTTGCGTTTCTGATGCTGACCAATTCATTTCTATAGAGCCGTTGAAAATGCGGATAGTCCACCGTTTGTTATCCTCGTCCGTGGTTCCATTCTTGTCCGTGAAAAATGATTCGCTGACCTATTGAAGTCAATGGGACAGCTAAAAAATGTGGAGGCACACCCAATTGTCATCCGCATCCGTTTTATTCCTATCATTTGCATGGCAAACCTGTCTTACACTTTTTTTTTCTTCCTTTTTTTCTGTGGGTCCTTGCAAAAAAAAAAACAGAAGACACACAGAAACACAACGGAAACAAAAACGGAACCCCAATTTTGCGGAACGGAAAACAACAACGGTTGTGTGCATGAGGTCTTAAACCAGTGCATAATTTGTGCACCATAGGTCCCTCATAAGTTATGGACAAAATGTTGCACGTTTTGAGAATTATGGTTAAAGGGGTTGTAGAGGATTAAAAATAAATCCTTACAAAGAAATTCCAAAAACAGCTACACACTCCAGCCCATTGAAGTAAATGTGACTGAGCTACAATACCACACACAACCTGTGAACTGGTGTGGTATTGTTTTTTTTTAAACCAGGCATGTTTTCTCATCCTGTACAATTCCATTAACATATTTATAGTACACCTTAATTTCAGAATTTGCTTCCTCCTATACTTGACTGAATGTATAAATGAAGATGATAATGGAGAACAGGAGACCTCTAGTGTTAAGCTTAAGTCCATCAGGGGAACACAAGTTCCCTATTGGTGACCCCCTCATAATGCTTTATGTATTGATATAAAAATCTGTAACATCAAACATACCTGGCAATCAACAATCAACACCTGGGTTCCTGTCCCCATCTTTATGTCCCTGGATGTGAGGCTGTAATAGTTACAGCAACATATGTATAAAGGGATCCAGCCCTATTCTGTGAGTGATATTACTGGATCTGCACAAGTGTATGCAAATTCGATGTTGTGATTGGTAGGCCACTTCTACTCTTACTAGCCAAATAACAGTCGCCCAGAAATTATTCCTTTGGGAATTTGAACAACTGAGGAGGGACCTGATCCAAGAATGGTCTCTAAAAATGTTTAGCTATGAACGAGCATTCTCAATGATGTCACTATACTCATTGAGGGTCATGACCAACTGCAACAGTGGGGTTCAGTCCCACCTGATGGTCAAGGAAGGCACTTGCTGCTGTAATTTAGGGGTACAGCCACACATTCAGGTTTCTTGATGCAAATTTGGAGGCCAAAACTAGGAGTGAATTAAGAAAAAGAGCAGAAGTCATATTTGTTCTTCATAATTTCTCTTCTTTCATGATTCACTCTTGATTTGGGCTTTCAAAAATGCATCAAGAAACCTGAACATTTGGCCATATTTTCATATTCCAGCAGCAAGATACCGACTTGACCGCCAGGAGGGACTGCACCCCACTGTTGCAGTTGGTTATGAGCCGTATAGAAGGAAGCTTTCATCAAAATGAGTATAGTGCGATTACTGTCAATGTTCGTAGCTGAACATTTTTAGAGGTCATTCTTGAGTTTAATCCCTCCTTAGTTGCTCAAATTCTCAAATGAACTATTTCTGAGCCATATATCTGAAATAATCTAGCAATCTTTAATGAAATCCCCTGTGTGTAATGATAGTAGAAGACTTAAAGGTTGATAAACACTGTATGGACAAAGAGTGTGGCCTCAGAATCATTTCTTCTGGAGGACCCAAGGAACTCCAGGTCAACCGTGCATAGCTTGTTTCTGCATTATTGAATATGTGAATGCCATTTTATTCTCTAAGCATATGCATTTGTACAGAAGACATATTTACTATATTGCATTCACCATATTTGTCAATAAAAAAAAAAATCCATATTCAGTATATGAACATGTATTGTTTAATTTGTCTTATGAATGATTTGATTTTGTGCATAATCATTGATGGTATAAAATAAAACACAGATGAACTGCTTCTCCTGGGAAATGTCAAAGAGCTCTCGCTCTTAGATGTCAGCTGAGACTGTAACAGAATCCCAATGTTGATTTCTAAACCAGCTGATACCACTGACATATGGAAATGCAGTGACATTTTAGGCTTGAGACATGTCATGAGTGAACTGGCCAGACACAATTGTCCATAAGGGTTTCTATATTTAGTTAGATTCTCAAAAGCAATAAAAGGACGCGTGAGAAGATGCAGCTGTTTACTATTGTAGTATAAAGTATTCTGATTTGTATTATTTTCTTATATATAATTTTAATATATGTTTATATTAGATAAGTTCAATGATAATATGATCAATACTATGATCAATACTAACAGCTGTAAAAAACACACACTAATATATCACTGTGTGTATAGGTTAAGATCTGTTTTGAACAGGCTACATTTTTTTGTTATCCAGCATGTTCGTAAATAGATAGATAGATAGATGGTAAATAGATAGATAGATAGATAGATGGTAAATAGATAGATAGATAAAAATGATGAGGATAGGTTTTATTTAGTTGCTCCAGGAATGTCATGCGTGCCATGTATACTAGTAACATTTGTTCTCACGGTATTGGTTTTACGACTTGATGCTCTCCACTTTCTGGACTATGGTTCAACTTTATACTGGGATTGCAGCACACAGACCTCCTTAGCAATCTTAGCAGTACATGCTTAGTCTTCTTCAATGTAGAGGGATTTGCTGGAAGCGGTTTTGTAGATAAAAGTCTTAGCGACAGTGCTGAATGTTTGGAACAGCTGCAAAGGCTGCTCGGATATTATCATGCCTGACAAATGGCCTTCAATGAAGAGGCTCGGCAGCAGAAAATAAACTTGTCCCTCTGTATATCCAGCACGTACAGTATACTGTACATGTATACAATTACAATTTAGACTATGCATATACACAGTATATGCTTTTCCACTTTTCCTATATTTAGATTATTATTTCCCAGTAGGAATATTATATTATATTCATCTGCCTTATCTGCGCTAAGTTTGTATTTAGGTATGACACATAAAATATACAGTAAATTATGAAATTAATCAGCACAAGATGATGTATCTTTTTAAAGGAAGGAAAAAAAACTATAAAAAGACAATGACATTAAAGTCACTGAGTTTCCAGAAAAAGTTTATAATGTCATACTTGACATAATGTCATAGTTTTGACATAATGTCATAGATATGTCAAAAGTTTTGATCAATGGGGGTCTGAGCACAGAGACCCCACACTAATGGCTAGAAGGAGGAGAGAGAAGTGCTCCCAGAGTGAGCTCTCTGATCCAGATGGGCCTATGGACTTTCTACTGAGTCCATCTCATTTCTTCTACTGCAGTGAGGAAAGAGGGTGCAATATATGAGTCCTTTTCTCTCTAGCGATTGGTAGCAGTCTCAACGTTCGAACCGCAACCAAACAAAACTTTTGAAAACTTTACCATAGGCCGCCATGGTACCACTATTATGGTACCACTTAAAAAGGAAATGCGATACAGAAAATGCATATAAAAATATCAAATCAATTCACACATATAATAATACCATTACATAGTTCAGTGATCAAACAGAAGTAAATGTAAAATCTGGCCTCAGTGCCACATGTAAAAACTCCGGGGAGCGAACTACTGCTTGTTTATTGGCTCCTCCATGTCATGTGACTGGAGCGGCCAAGTCGTGTTTGATATTAGTAGGATAGTGGGGTGTCTCAAGGCAGCTGAGGATGCTCGACTAACAGCTGAGAGATAGTGTCACTCCCCAGCACATACACAGAGGCCGATTTGGTAACTGGAGACCACCAGTGATATCTGCATCTGTACTGTAGGTAGAAGCCTGAATGGTGGTATATGCACACTTGGGAGCAGGTCGTATGATTGCTAGAAAACAGAAGCACTCCACACAGCCAACACTACACATACAGTGTGCTGAACAGGACCACAAGTATACAGTGTATTTACAAAGTCTTCAAACCCTTTCTCTTTTTTACATTTTGTTAAGTTACAGCTTCATGCTAAAATAAAAAAAAAGTTCAATTTGTTCCTCATGATTTTGCACTCAACACCCCATAATGAGAAAGTGAAAACAGAATGTTCAAAAATAAAATGCATTTGATAATTTATTGAAAATACAAACCATAGATCTTGCATTGACAGAAGTATTCAGATCCTTTACACAGTGCTTAGTTGAAGCACCTTTGGCAGCTATTACAGCCTCCAGTCTTCTTGAGTATGATGCCACAAGGTTTGCATGTGGATTTGGGGATTTTCTGCCATTCTTCTCTGCAGATCCTCTCAAGCCCTGTCAGGTTTCACAGGGACCATCGATGTACAGCCATTTTCAGGTATTGCCAAAGATAAGCCAATCCTTTGTTGTCTTGGCAGTATGCTTAGGGTCTTTGGAGAGATATATCATCTCTCTTGCACCAGAAAAGTGGCTTTAAATGTTTGTAAGCTGTGTGTTTATGTGTATCTTTTTATGCCACACTCGACAATTTTCGAAAAGGGACATGACAAGGATAGGAAATGGGTGTGGCAAACAGCTGAGACAAATTATTTTTCATCTATGCCAGTTTTCTGGTGCAAATGAAGCCAGAAATCTATGGCAGCTCTCAGATGTCGTAGATTTTCTTTAGTCTCATGGACTTCTGGAGAATGCACCTAATTTTGTCTTTCTTGAAGGTAAATAGTTGGTAAACAGTCTGAGTTTCAGATCACTCTGGATCAGGTTTTCATTAAGAATATCTCTGTACTTTGCTCCATTCAGCTGTCCCTCAACTCTGACCAGTCTTTCTGAAAAACACAGACCCCACAGCATGATGCTGCCACAACCATGCTTCAACATGATGCTTAGAATTAAGGCCATCAGATCAGAGAATTTTGTTTCTCACAGTCTGAGAATCCTAAAGGTGTTTTTATTTATTTTTGCAAACCTTCATGTGTCTTTTACTGAAGAGAGGCTTCATTTTGGCAACTCTACCACAAAGCCCAGATTCACTGAATGCTGCAGTGATGGCTGACCTTCTAGAAGTTTCTCTCATCTGCACACATCTCTGGTGCTCAGGCAGAGTGCCCATTAGGTTCTTGGTCACCTCTCTAACCAAGGCTCTTTTACCCTGATTGCTTACTTTAGTAGAGTGGTCAGCGCTAGGAAGAGTCTGGGTTGTTCCACACTTTTTCCATGTAAGAATTATTTATTCCACTGTACTTTTGGGTACTTTCATTGCAGCAGAATTTTTTGTAACCTTCTCCAGATTGGTACTTCCACAAAATCCTGTCTCTCATCTCTACAGGCAGTTCTTTCCTCCTCATGGCTTGATTTTTGCATTGTCAGCTCTGAGGCCTTCTGTAGGCAGTTGTGTGTCTTTCCAAATCATGTCCAATAGACTGGATTTACCACAAGTGGACTCCAATCACGGTGTAGAATCATCTCAAAGATGATCAAGAGCAATTGGAGGTCCCCAGAGCTAAATTTCAAATGTCATAGCAAAGAGTCTGAATTACCATGCCCATGCAAAATGGTAGCATTTCCTTTTTAATACATTTGCAAGCATTTCTAAAATTATGAATTACAATTCTGTTTTCACTTTCTCATTATGGGGTATTGAGTGCAGATTGATGGCTGCAACATACCAAAATATAAAAAAAAGTGAAAGGGTCTGAAGAAATTCCAAAGGAACTATAAGGGAAAGCTCAGAGCATCTGTCAAAGTAGGTAATGCATATACTTTGAGGCTACAGACTTGCCTGTATGTTTGCGGGAGCAATAAACTTCAGGTTCCCCATTACACTAAAAGAACATACTGTAATCTTTTGAGAGACTATATTCCGCCAAGAATACTGCAGAGATACCAACATAATGAGAGTGAGAGAGACAAGTTGCACCTCTTGGTTGATTTGGGAAGATTTGTGCAGATAATGAGACAGAGATTTAGAGGGAATATTTACTGTGCCTGATGCCTCCCATAAACAGCCTTGTGTGAACATCTATTGAACTATCGAAGGTAAAGTACAATGGACTTTTGGCACTAAAACAGGCCTCATCATTGCACAGCACGGCCAGTTGACTTACTGGTATTTCATGGCCCATCTGTGGGACCCCTGCCATGCACCTAAAAACTCATTTTTACCAAGGGTACCCCACCTAATACAAGGCAGGAGCCCCAAAGCCAGGGAGTGCCCTGATGAGAAGAAAAGGTGCACCCTTCCCATCACCACATGACCCCAGGGAGTGCTATAGTGAGGACTGCCACCATAAGTAATTACAAACACCATTATTGATACCACCACTCCTGTCCGCAACTCCCCTCTCCTCTCCTGGGCCTGCTGCATATGGGTCTAAAACAATAAACTAGGCAGTTTGTTAAATAAATAAATACTGCCCAGTTTTTTATATGAATGCATAAGATGGTTGAGATGCTTGACATTGCCTTTCCATATGTAGTACAGTGTGCTGTCTCGTGTGCTATCTGTGTTTTGGGTTGGGGGACTAGGGTCCCCTGTGGCCCAGTCTGAATCCGATTTTCAGTACTTGAAATAGAGGCAACCAGGGAAAATGAACCTGATAAAACCAATAAAGAAGCAGTATTTCACTCCATTTAGTTTTTTCTGGTCGCACTGACACTGAATGTTACATTTACATTGCATTTTATTTTATTTTTTATCGGTTTGATCACCAAATTATGTAGTGTTATTATATGTATATTTTCACTACCCACCACCTTTTTAAGTGGTTTGGCACCATTTATTGTTTATATTTTGACACCCTGGCTTTATCCAAAATGTCCTCTGTATTTGAAGAAGGGGCTGGTCCCCAAAATACATCTACCTGGACTTATATCTGAATTGCTGCAATAAAGATCACATTTTCTACTGGGATGGGGCTGGTGCCAAGGATTTTCGTCTTCATGTTGGCTTCTGTTTTCTAACACTTCTATATCCAGTTGGCATGCGATGCCCAGCACCTACAGCCTAACCTGAACCATATAAGCTCACTTGGAAAAGCATTTATAGTGGTTTTGCTCATCACAACCCCATCAGGTGAACATATTCCTCACTTCTCTTGGTCTCCAAGGGTATCACTCTCTGTTGTGCTAATGGAGTAAGTGTGTGCTATCAAATTAATTGAGTTATTTGACTGATCAGAAATGGAAAAGTAGAAGTAATTTTGAGTAAGGTAAGTGATTTTTTTTCCTCAAGAGCTTTTGTTCATCATGGTTATATGTCCCTACTTCTGTTGGTTAATAACTGGTATTTGAAAGGTAGTTACTGTCTTACACCTAATGCACAGTTTGTGTATTACAGATCCCTGTTTTGTGATTCTGTAATACTGAGTCCATATCCCCCCCCCCCCCCCCCCCCCCAAGATTCCTTAAGAATCGATGAGGTCACTATTGTGGTATTTTCTATTATATAGAGCATGGTACCTAATGAAAGCACCATATAGTGGCAAACACCATATGGTGACACAAACAGCTACTTTGGACCTGTAGGGACTCTGTGTGCCACTGTATGAGAATATATGCATGTGGCAGTGCTGGGTGCATGAACCATTATATGGAAATTATTTCAACACTTGTGGAAAAATGTATTGATAATATTTAACACCAAATAAACTGGCAATAAAATATTCTAATGACTACTTCACACTTTCTAGATATATGTTTTGCTTCACATGTGGTGTATGACTTTAAATTTTTAAGATTATTTTGGAGATGGGTTGTCATAGACATATCAGTTATTTCATAGCTAAATATAGCCCTTTACCACTTCAGAAATAACCTTCTGGATGTCAATGCTATTTAGTCCTCAGCTACAGCTCTGAAGTCTGGTTACTGATGTTTTCTTTAATCAGATTGAAAGATAATGTAATTAAATCGACTGGATAACTTAAAGCCCCCAATACACAGTAGTTTGTCTGACAATCCAATGTGTATGGTTGTCTCCCCCAACAGATGATGTCTGTCTGGGGAAAGAAGTACCGGGCAAACTGAAATTTTCGCACACTATCCTTTGGTTCTCCCAGGAGATAAGCCACCACCAGAAGAGCCTCTATTGACAACACGTACATGCTTGGCCGAACCAAACATGTATGTGAATGGGGAAGTCAAGAGGCAGCTGAGAGAAATAGCCATTGGTCAAATGATCATTTAGCTAGACACCTTTAGATAACCCATTGTTGAGTGCCCTGATGCATGATGAGTTCTTATAGGAGATCTCTTAGGCTGAGTTCACATAAGCATTCACTCTTTCTGTTCTGCTTTTGTCTCCACTTAAAAAATCTTCCTCTGAGCAGAAACCTAATGGACCCCATTATATATAGTCTATTTGGCTCAGTTATGTGCAGAATCCGTCTTTTCTATTCTTCAGCTCCTATAATGGAGCAGAAGAATGGAAAGGCTGAATGCTGATGTGAATTCAGTCTTATGCAACTCTATGCAACTCATCTTTGGGGGACCCAGATTACATAGAGTTTGCTGCACGAAATCTCTTTAACAATTTTAAAACAGTAACCTGCATTTTTCTATGTTCTGTTCCTATATGGAACTGTTTGTTATTGAAGTCACAATGTGAGACTTTTATCAGAACTGTTGGTGCTGTAAACATTGTAGAAAAATTGTACAAATTAATGTTGGATTATTCCTTGGTGGTGACATATAAACAACAATTGGCCCAATTTACTAAGCCTGTAGATCATGCAAATTTAAGGCTCATTTATGCAGTGCTGACTAGCAGACAATTATTGGAAAGGAAGCGTTCCTTCCCAACAATTGCCTGCTTGTTAGTGGAATTAAAAGCAGCATTTACATGCAGCGTTCTTCTCCACAGTAGCTATGGCTCATTCTCATACCAATTCATTGTTTCTGGACAGCAGATCACTGTTCACACAGCACAATCTACTGCCCAGAAACAACGCTTTAAGGGTGTATTCGACACCCCGATGCCACAGACGATTGTTGTTAGGGAGGCGTTCCCTCCCGGTAATTCTCCGATAGGTAGCGAAGGACACCACTGCTATTACATGCAGCGATGTCCTCCGTGGAATGGGGAGGAGCGATTGCTATGCCAATGCTCTTCCTCATGCAGAGCAGTGGTGTGTACTGGCGGCAGATCGCTATTACACAGCGCGATCTGCTGCAGACACCATTATGATTTTTAAGCATGCATTTGGAAGCAGTATTAGACTGCCAGATGATCGCTAACGAGCGTACGTAGGAACGCTCGTTAGCGATCACTTGATAGAAAGTCTGGGAGTCATATACACCCTTAAGATGTCTGCACCACAGATCATTTCACCCAATACATACAAGTGTTATGCTTGTTTATCAGGTGATCTGCAGCACCTTTACATGATCAGATTTTCATAGAAGCGTTTGTTCCTGATAATCTGCCCTATAATTGGGCAGTGTAAATGGACCTTTAGACAGACTGTCTAAACCTGCACCAGAATTATCATAGTGCCTCAGACCGGATGATAAATTTAGTGCATGGCTGGACACTAACTCTATACCAAGTATTAGTTGGCTTAGTTTGAGACAGAATTTTATGCTATGATTGTGGATCGATTTTGGCGCAAACCATTGCAATTTAGGCCACGTCTCCTTTCCAGCAAAGCCACACTTATTTCCAGTAAACCACAATCTTTCTCGTTCCAATCACAAAAAGTTTCTCTAAACCTGGACCACTTTTACTGCCAAAATATAGGTGCACCCACATTAATAAATGTGGGCCAGTAACAGTTGTTTGCATGGGCGTCTGCAGAAATTTTTCCAGGGGGAGCATAATTTTTTTGACATCCATGCTCTGCTTGTTTCTGAGAATGTAATGAAGGGGAGGGGCATATTCACTATCACAAAGTATAATAACGCATGAGCTGTGCAGTGGCGGATCCAGAGCCTGGTCTCGGGAGGGGCACTTCCAGATTATTTTCTGTCCACCGCCAAAAAACAATGGTGCTTATAGAACAGACTACACAGTGTAGCGGTATACTGTATATTGTGTGGCACAGTGTAGGCTATATGTGTATAACATAAACATATTTCACATGAAATCTTACAATTACTTGGCTTGGCCCTTGGGGATCTCGGACACCACTTCAACACTTGGCTGGGGGGCTCGGCGGAGCTGATGTTGTGTTTTATCCTAATGAGAAAGATTTCATAATAAGGATTTGGAGAAGGGGCGGAGGAATAGCAGAGCAGGGAGAGGATGATGCTGCTACTAGGGGGTCATACCATGTGGGAGTAATAAAGCCACCATAATGCCCCCCAGTAGAAATAATTCTCCTTATAATGTGACAGTGCAAAAAATTCCCCCTTGTAATGTCCCCATAGCGCCCCCATAATGTGCCAGTATAAAATACCCCTATATAGTGCCCCCAGTAAATACCTCCATAGTGCTCCTCTCACCCCTTCCTCCTAGTGCACCCCATAATGTACCAGTATAAAATGCCCCAGTAGATGCCCTCAGTGTCCCCCATAATTTGCAAGTATAAAATACCCCTTCTTAGTGCCCCCTGTAGATGACACCATAGTACTCCTCTCCTCCCTTCCTCATAGTACCCACCATAATGTGTCCCAGTATAAAATTCTACTGTACAGAGCCCCCCATATAAAACAGTAGATGCCCCTATAGTGCCCCCAATCATGTGCCAGTAATAACAGCCCCCCCATCATGTGCCAGTAATAACAGCCCCCCATCATGTGCCAGTAATAACAGCCCCCCATCATGTGCCAGTAATAACAGCCCCCCATCATGTGCCAGTAATGACAGCCCCCTCCTTGTGCCAGTAATGACAGCCCCCATTATGTGCCAGTAATGACAGCCCCGCATTATGTGCCAGTAATGGCAGCCCCCCTTATTATGTGCCAGTAATAACAGCCACCCCATCATGTGCCAGTAATAACAGCCCCCATCATAAGACAGTAATATCAGCCCCCCATCATGTGCCAGTAATGACAGACCCCCCTTGTGCCAGTAATGACAGACCCCCATTATATGCCAGTAATGACAGCCCCCATTATGTGCCAGTAATGACAGCCCCCCCCATTATGTGCCAGTAATGACAGCCCCCATTATGTGCCAGTAATTACAGCCCCCCATTATGTGACAGTAATGACAGCCCCCCATTATGTGCCAGTGGCCAGATACCCCCATTATGTTCCAGTAGCCACCAGTATTGTACACAAAAAAATAAATAAACACTTATACTTACCTCCTTGGCAGCGATGCGATGCAGGCCTCTTCCGGCCTGTGTCCCGTGCTGTACGGCTCAGGCGGCGCGATGATGTCATTGCGCCGCCTGGGCCGGCCTCTGATAGGCTGCCGGCTTAGTGCCTGCAGCCTATCAGAGGAAGGGAAAGGGACACGCCTCTCCCTCCCCTGCCTCAGCACAGTCATCTGTATCGCTGTCCTGAAGACGGCGATACAGATGACTATGGAGATACTATCCACCGTCCTTCATTTTGGCTGTCCATAACGTTTAATGTTGCAATATTATGTTCAATCCCCTATGGTTTGTTACTTGTAAGACAAAAAATAATCAGTGACCTGCTGAGCATTCGTCTGGTTGTTCGGTGGAAACAGAATGGCTACAATGTATGTTTCAACTGTACTGTTGATTGGATTACTTCTCAGGCTGAGGGAAGGGGATGTGTGGGCTGTAACCAGTTTGTGATTGAAGAATGTATAATTTTCTGTGGGTGTCTCCCTTGCATGGGAGAGTTGATAAAATCAGGGTATGTGGCATCAAACAGTGTCTTACTCCTGATACTGTGTGTCGTCCAGTTATTGGGAAGAGCGATGGGATATTTGTGAATGTTTTTTTTTTTTATTTACTACTGATGCTGTTCTTTCTGTGCTAACTACTTGATCCCGAAGTAACTCCTAGAATACCGGCGGAGAAAGTGGATGTCGCACTAGAGCTCCACTACATGGTTCATCTATACAAACCTTGGACCTATATAAATAAGATAAAGGTTAAAGAACCTCGTGACCTTGAGAGTTGAAGGACAAAAACCTCTGGGACTTGCAACTATGCAGAGAATTGGTGTCCCCTGACGCCCTGACCCAGTCTCACCTGATAAGGCTGCCTGCCACTACATTTATGTAGAGGTTGAAATGGTGATATAGAAATCCTGTGGCTATGCCATAATTGTTACACATGATAAAACCATTTTAATTTCTGAAGAACAAATGTAGCAACCTAACAGAAAACTTCACTTTAGGTAGATTACTATACAGTCTCACAAACAGATATAACCTAGACTTCCCCAGACCCCTGCCCCTGCCTACTTGCATGGTCACGCTAGTAGTGACCCTCACCTCGAAAGCGGTCCCTATACTGAATACATGCAAGGAAAGGGGCATCCAAACAAAACACAAAACAACACAGAACACAATAAAGGCATAGTCAAGTAATCCCAGTCAGAACGAGGAGAAGCAAACAAGACCAAAACACCAGAGGCAAAAGTGTAGCCAGAGAGAGGCCAAGTAATCTGAAGCCAGGGAGTCAATATTAAAAACAGTAGGATAAATGGAGAGTCAAAATGAGCCAGATCAAAGCCAGGAGAAGCAACTAGAATCAAAAATGTTAGAAGCCAAAACACCATCTAGAGAAAAGTCAAATTTCTGAAAGCCAGAAGTCAAATATGTGGCCGGGAACCTGACAGCTGGGTGAGTGGCTGTGAGCGCCAGACACTGCTGCTGATTACAGTATTCTAGTGGGCCCAAGCTTGGACACAACAATGAACCCCTAATACAACAGGGCCCTAAAATGTCAACTTGAGCTGACTGGATATACCATGGGCAGTCTGTAAAGCAGAGAGAGGGGCCCACCACCATCTAATCAGGAAAATACAAATGATTCCTAAAATCTGTTTCATTGCATGTAAAGTACTGTTAATTACTGCATTGTCATAGGTTGTATTGCTCCATAAAAAGGGGACCACATACTTTTCTTGCATGGGGACCCTTTGAGTGTAAACCAGAAATCCTATTAAGTGTTAATGTGTCCTGCATGTTCAATGATAAAAATCACTGTGGACTTTAACATGTCCTATATGTGGGTCCTCACACTCATTTCCTCTGGTTGGCCCTAGGAACATTAGCTATTAAACACATTTATGTATGACCTAGGTTCTATGTCCTTATTTAACAATTGCCATTCTTTCCTCTAGTTCTAGAGACAGGCTGGTGCCATGTCTTCCAAGGTTGTTCCTTTTTATCAAAAGAGGCACAAGCATTATGACCATTCTTACCGCAATCTTCAAAGCAGATATGTAGTTCAAGAATATTCAGCACAAAAGTAAGTGGTGTCTATCGAGATAGTAGTAACAATTGTAAGTGACTGGCTTTCTGTCATCTTTTAATGAAATATAATTAAAATGAGAAAAATGGTATGGGTTACATGGGTTGTCGGGTTTAAGGTGCTTTCATTTTTACCTCTTTAGTTAAAAATGTATCCAACTGCTTCCAAATTTCTTATCATCCTGACATAGGTGATAAATTATATGGGTATATTCACATGCAGCAGATTTGTTGCACAGATTTCTGATCATTTGTTTTGGTGGAAAGCACATGGATTTTGTCAAACCTGAGTCGAAAGAATGGAGCTGATTTCATTTTGCACAAATTTCTGCAACAAATCTGCTGTGTGTCAGTATTTCTTAACATGCTGTGCACCAGAGCAAAGAGCACATGATCAGGTCTGGTTATCCGTCTCTGTTTCCATCTACCAAAGATCACAGTTTAGCATATAGGCATGAATGAGGTCACAGCAGTAATGTGCATATGTGCATGTAGATGGCACAACAAACTTTGGTGGAGTCAGCAGAGGCCATAGGCGTAGCGCTGGAACCAGCAGGCTCCAAAATGTACTAGTGTTATTTTTGAATTTTCATGCCCAACCACTGCAAAAATGTTTTCAATCTCAGATAAACCTGTTAATTGAATGAATATTGTGCTAAAATAATTTTTGAGATTTTTATTAAAAATGTTGAACTGTTTGGTTTCTGTAGCCTGCATGTATTTATTATATAGCAAATCTGTGAGGAATACCGCAGATAGCAGCCCTGCCTGACTTTAACTATGTCGAGTTCACGTGGCACGGTTTTGTCACTGGTTACCAAGACGTGACGTTACGCCCTCCCTAGAAGTACATAAGGTCAGCTTGGAATAGTTTACACAGACACCTCCTGGGCACGCAGGCACAGGGAGGCACGAGGAGCGAGAGAGGGTGGTCCACGCTACCTCAGGTGTGACTCCACACTCGCTCACAACCCTAACAAACTGAGAGGGCCTTCTCATTGCCCTAGTAAAACAGCGCCCTGCCAGCACGGTAGACTGCCACCGGTTCCTTGTTAGATATAAGCCTGATCCGCTAGCGGGATTATATTGGGTCAGGAACCAACCCTAGATAGCTTATAACTATGCCAGAACACAGATGTGGGGATTCGTGATCGAGATACCAGAACAGCGCAAGACTAAATTATATATTTAATTGCCTTAAGGGCGCACTAAACATAACACTATATACACACAGAAGATATAAATTGGTCGGATGTGCAAATACAGATGACATGGTACAAATAGGGTTAAACAGAGCAAAAGTTAGTTACCAGTCGAATGAGTAGTCCTTTGTTATGATGATGAATTCTTGGTTATTATCCTTAGCTGAAGTCACATTGAGGCAGTGATGTCTGCAGTTTACAGGTCGTCCCAAACACATTAGACGCTGGCCTCTGGCCTGCATGGGCCCTTTCACCTGTAGTTGGCCACTCCCCCCCCGGGAGAATCTAATTTACCCTTTGTCCGGTGAGGCAACTCAGACTCCAAAAACCCATTATGGATCATAGCTCATCACCGGAAGATGGTTCTGGCAGCACCGTATCCGGCTGGGTTCCGGTTCAAGTGGAGACAAAACATGGCGCTGTTATTAGATTCCTACTGGGATATATCTGTATCTCCCCTTCTTGGCACCTGACCCCCAAGCAGCGACCAGGGTTGCAGATACAATCCTGATCAAAAGTTTAAGACCACTTGAAAAATGGCAAAAAATCATATTTTACATTGTTGGATCTTAACAAGGTTCCAAGTAGAGCTTCAACATGCAAGAAGAAATGAGTGAGACAAAACATTTTTTGAGCATTCAATTAATTGAAAATAATGATTAAACTGAAACAGGCTGTTTTTCAGCAGATCCAAATTTTAGGACCACATTCCTTTAAAAGGCCAAATCTGTCATTTTCTGTCAGGTAGTCACATGTTGTGATGGCAAAGGCAAAAAAACTCCCTTTTTTAACGTGGTCGGGTTGTTGAACTGCATAAGCAGGGTCTCTCACAGTGCGCCATCGCTGCTGAGGTGGGACGCAGTAAGACACTCATTTGGAATTTCTTAAATGATCCTGAGGGTTATGGAACAAAAAAGTCAAGTAGAAGATCCCAAAAAATTTCATCAGCACTGAGCCGGAGGATCCAATTAGCTGTCCGTCAAGACACTGGATGATCCTCGACCCAAATTAAGGTCCTTACTGGTGCTGACTGCAGCCCCATAACCATCAGACGGCATTTGAGACTAAAGGGCTTCAAAAACAAAAAACTTCTTCAAAGACCTTGTCTCCTTGAATGCCACAGAACTGCTCGTTTGGACTTTGCAAGAGAGCACCAAACATGGGACATTCAAAAGGGGAAGAAAGTTTTATTCTCTGATGAGAAAAAGTGTAACCTTGATGGTCCTGATAGTTTCCAACGTTACTGGCATGACAAGCAGTTCCCACCTGAGATGTTTTCTACGCGCCACAGTGGAGGGGGCGCCATAATGGTCTGGGGTGCTTTTCCTTCAGTGGAACAATGGAGCTTCAGGAAGTGCAGGGGCGTCAAACGGCCGCTGGCTATGTCCAGATGTTGCAGAGAGCATTCCTCATGACTGAGGGCCCTCGTCTGTGTGGTAACGACTGGGTTTTTCCACAGGACAACGCTACAGTACACAATGCCCCCAGGACAAGGGACTTCTTCCAGGAGAATAACATCACTCTTTTGGTCTATCCTGCATTTTCCTCTGATCCAATTGAGAACATTTGGGGATGGATGGCAAGGGAAGTTTACAAAAATGGAAAACAGTTCCAGACAGTAGATGGTCTTCGTGCAGCCGTCTTCACCACTTGGAGAAATATTACCACTCACCTCATGGAAACGCTTGCATCAAGCATGCCAAAACTAATTTTGGAAGTGATAAACAAAAACGGCAGAGCTGCTCATTACTGAGCTCATGTTTGAAAGTTGGATTTCTGTTTTGGGGGGGTTTATATTTTTTTTGGAGTTGTGGTCCTAAACTTTTGATCAGCTGAAAACCAGGCTGTTTCAGTTTATTCGTTGTTTTCATTAAATTGAATGCTCAAAAAATGTTTTGTCTCACTTCCATTTCTTCTTGTTGCATGTTGAAGCTCTACTTGGAACCTTGTTAAGATCCAGCCATGCTAAATATGATTTTTTGCCATTTTTCAAGTGGTCTTAAACTTTTGATCAGGACTGTATGTTACAGGTATGTGATGGACGGGCAATTCATAATTCCTTATGAACCCCCGGTTCCATGATGTCTGATGGTCTCCAACATTAATCTTACCAGAGAAGTTGAGTTGCCCATGTGGCCGAGTGAAACGTGAACATATGATCTGTTTTGAAGCCAGGCTTCCTGTGGAGTCTGCTTCCTCTGCTAGCTGACATCAAATGGCTGGAATTAGATCATGGCTGGAATTAGATCATAACTCCACACATTCCTCACAAAATCTATTAGAGAGCTTGTCTGTAGTCTGATGGCTCAATCTCCAGGCCCTTGATCTCAATCTTCCTCGTCTTCTGAGCTAAGCTGATTTATGATAAAATCAGCTTAAAAGATAACTCAAAAGAATAGAGAGAAAGACTGAGCCATTAGACAGCCATTCTCATGGTTTTCTAGTTAACAGCATCCTGGAGCATCCTATGTAGTAGAATACATGCAGGCTGCAGAAATCAAACAGCTCACTTTTACTAGTTTTAGCATCATGTTCCAGTAAGAATTATTAGTGCAATGTATCTAATGATAAAGATATCTTAATAATCTTCTTATAAGTAATACTGTATACTATTTGAAGTGTATAAAAAATGATGGTGTATTGTAGAGATTTAATTCAGTATATTTACCAGTGGTGATGTCACAGAGGTGCAATAGGTATGTGCAACATAATTTCCTCTCTCTGTCACTACAGAAGAAGCAGTTCAGCTTCTACTCAAAAAGTTTCTTCGATTTCCTCGGGTTCCAGAGTAAAATGTGTTTGTGGGGCTGATAGAGATGTTGAAGAATACTATGTCCCTACATTTAGAAAAAGGTACATGGTATTGTGTACCATGCATGAGTAGCTAGAGACAAGCTTAAAATGTGATATATTAATGTTTTTTATAGTACACTATCAATTAATATTTTATAATAATACTTAATAGCCATGTCAACCTCATCTTTCCGGTAACATAAGCATGTTAACATACTACAGCTATTGATTTAAAAAAATGGTCTGAGACTGCAACTACCGTTAATGGAAAAAAATGTATCTCATTTAAATGAGCCAAACAAATGTTTGCAAATGTCTATACCATAGAAGTCTATGAGGATCTTACAGTATACATCTGGACTAGTATAGAACACAATGAGTAAGTTAGTTTCATACAAAGCAACATTTTTTATGGTTTCAAATTTTTTTATTATATAGGTATGCCATAAAAACAAATAAATCAAACAATAAATCACTGCTTTGACATTGGGTTTGTAATCAGCGCACACCATGTTTCATCATGTATTTTCCAAATTGTTGAGTCCTCTTTAACCTCTTAAGGACATAGGGCGTACAGGTACGCCCTTGTGCCCTGGTACTTAAGGACACAGGGCGTACATGTACGCCCTGTGCATTTTCGATCACCGCCGCACGGCGGGCGGTGATCGGAACCCCGTGCCTGCTCAAATCATTGAGCAGGCACTTGGAGCAAATGCGCCGGGGGGTCCGGTGACCCCCCCATGTATGCGATCGCAGAAAACCGCAGGTCAATTCAGACCTGCGGTTTTCTGCGTTTCCGGGTTATTCGGGTCTCTGAAGTCCCGATAACCCGGAACAGGATGGTGATGGTGGTGTGATTTCAGTCCACCAATCACCATCCAGCGATCCTGAGTGGTGATGGTGACATCACCACTCAGGATCGCTTTCTGATTGGTCTGTGGGCGGTCCGGCGGCAGATTCAAAAGAGGCAGGCGCTCCTCTCCTCCTCCTTTTGTGTTCCGGAGCCGGAGGAGAGAGGAGCTGCCTGCACGTGTCTGCTGCACCCGATCTGTGCCCCCCAGGACCCGATCTGTGCCCCCCAGGACCCGATCTGTGCCCCCCAGGACCCCATCAGGTACATAGGGACAGCTAGGGAAAGTTTGGTTTAGGCAGGGAAAAAAAAGGGAAAGTTAGTTTTTGAACTTTGATTGCATCACCCTAGTTAGGGTGTCTGGGGTCCACAGCACAGCTGTGTGACCCTAGACCCCCCAGGGGTGCTGCCACTTGCCCCCCCACCCCCTGCCCCCCCCCCCACCTTTTTTGGGGTGCATTTTTTTTTTTTTTCGTGTACGCTGACTGTGGCCGGCACTTAGTGTCCGGCCACTGTTAGCGCATCGCACACCCCACCGCTGATCAACTTCGGACGGTTGATCAGCGGTTTTGAATTTTTTTCCCCACATTTTTTGCCCTTTTTTTAGTTAGTTTTTTTTTTTTTTTTCTGTTAGTTTTAGGGTGAGTTCGTGAACACCCGTGCCCCCACACACACGCACACAAAATAAAGAGTTACACACACGCACATATACACGCAGACACACACTCCCCTATGGCCCGCCGGACGTTCTCGGCCGAGGAGGCATACGCCCAGATTGCCTCTGACTCCGAGAGTCCCAGTGAGGATGAGGATGACCCCACATTCCTGTTGTCATCCGCATCCTCCTCATCATCTAGCGATGATGATGAGCCCCCAAGGCGGCGGAGACGCCGCCAGGCGGAGCAAGGGGACCGCCATGTTAGGGACCCTGTGGCCCACACTAGTACGAGCAGCTCTGGGGCTCGTACTGGTTTCCCGGCCCACCAGTTAAATCCACCAGAGCCCCCTGCCGGTGAACTTGTCTGGTGTAGCCCAATTTTGTAGGCCAATCAGGAATCCAGATTTCCACAGTGGGCTACACTGAATATGACTTTTTTTGTCATTTTTTCAGTGACCCACTGGTAAATCTGATGGTGGAGCAGACGAATCTGTACGCCCAACAGTTCGTCGCTCAACACCCGGGCTCCTTTTTGGCCAGGCCCGGTGGCTGGACGCTGGTCAGTGCAGCCGAAATGAGGACATTTTGGGGCCTCGTGCTGCATATGGGCCTGGTCAAAAAACCCAGTGTCAGGCTGTACTGGAGTGGGGACGTCCTATACCAGGCCCCACTTTACAGTACAGCCATGACACGCTCCCGGTTTGAGGCCATCCGGAAATGTCTGCATTATTCCGATAATGCAGCATGTCCCCCCCGAGGTGATCCTGCCCATGACCGTCTGTACAAGATACGGCCGGTCATCGATCACTTTGGGGCCAAATTCATGGAGGCCTATGTACCTGGAAGAGAGGTCGCGGTTGATGAGTCTCTCATTGCGTTCAAGGGGAGACTCATTTTCCGCCAGTATGTGCCCTCCAAGCGGGCGAGGTATGGCGTGAAGCTATACAAAATTTGTGAGAGTACCTCAGGGTACACTTACAAATTTCGTGTATACGAGGGGCGAGATTCCCGGATTCAACCCCCAGAATGTCCCCCCACTCTGGGTGTTACCGGGAAACTTGTGTGGGACCTTATGTACCCACTGCTGGATAAGGGTTACCACCTTTACGTGGATAACTTTTATACCAGTATCCCCTTGTTCCAGTCCCTTGCCGCCAGATCCACGTCCGCTTGTGGGACCGTGCGGAAAAATCAACGCGGCCTCCCTGCCCACCCCCTCCAGGTAACTATCCCCAGGGGTGAGACCCGTGCCCTTACCACTGGAAACCTGTTGCTGGTCAGGTATAAGGACAAGAGGGATGTCCTTATGCTGTCCACAATTCATGGTAACGGCATCACCCCTGTCCCTGTGCGAGGTACCGCGGCAACGGTCCTCAAGCCCGATTGTATCGTCGCTTACAATCGGTATATGGGAGGAGTTGATCTCTCTGATCAAGTCCTCAAGCCATATAACGCCATGCGCAAAACCCGGGCATGGTACAAAAAAGTTGCGGTCTACTTGGTGCAGGTTGCCATGTACAACTCTTTTGTACTATCCCGAAGCGCTGGCAGCACAGGGACATTCCTCCAGTTCTATGAGGCAGTCCTCAAGGCCCTGATCTTTTCGGACCGGGAAAGAGCAGGCCGGAGTACCTCGGGAACTGTAGGTGCCCGGATCGTCCCTGGCCAACACTTTCCAGGTGTGGTCCCCCATACTGGAAAGAAGGGACGAACCCAAAAAAAAGTGCAGAGTGTGTCGCAGGAGGGGGATACGGAAGGACACGACTACTCAGTGCGACACTTGCCCCGATCATCCGGGCCTCTGCATTGACGGTTGCTTCAGGGAGTATCACACTTCCATGGAGTACTAAATTTATATCCCAATTTAGCACCGACATCGGATAAAAAAAAATGGTTCTCAGACTTGAGACACCCAAAAAAACTAAAATAATTTATTAAAAGTAGACATAGGTATTGCCGCGTCGGTAATAATCTCCTCTATAAAAATGCCCCATTACCTAACCCCCCAGATTAACACGGTCCAGACAAAAAAAAAAGGTGCAAAAAATGTTTTTTTTTGTCACCTTACATAATAAAAAGTTTAATAGCAAGCGATCAGAAAGTCGTATAGCCCCCAAATTAGTGCCAATAAAACCGTCATCTCATCCCGCAAAAAATGAGCCCCCACATAAGATAATCAGATAAAAAAAAAAATAGAAAATGACTCTTAGACTTTAGAGATACAAATTTTTTTTTAGGGTATCAATAAGGATAATATAGTCTAAAACCTAAATAATTGTAAAAAAAGGTTGACTTATTAGGTATCGCCGCGTCCGTAAGAATCTCCTCTATAAAAATACCCCATGACCCAACCCCCCAGATTAACACAGTAAAAAAAAAAAAAAAAAAATAGGTGCAAAAAAATATTTTTTTTGTCACCTTACATAACAAAAAGTTTAATAGCAAGCGATCAAAAAGTCATATAGCCCCCAAAATAGTGCCAATAAAACCGTCCGCTCATCCCGCAAAAAATGAGCCCCCACATAAGATAATTTGCTAAAAGAAAATAAAAAAAATGACACTTAGACTTTAGAGATACCCAAAAAAAAATGTTGTATCAAAAAAGATAATATAGTCAAAAACCTAAATAATTGTAAAAAAAAAGTAGACTTATTAGATATTGCCGCGTCCGTAAGAATCTCCTCTATTACAATATCCCATGACCTAACTACCCAGATTAACACGGTTAAAAAAAAAAAAAAAAAAACGGTGCCAAAACCGCTATTTTTGGCACTTTTCCATTTCAGTCCGTTTTTTCCGGTAACAAAACAAGGGTTAACAACCAAACAAAAGTTAAAATTTATTACCCTGATACTGCAGTTTACAGAAACGCCACATTTGTGGTCGTAAACTGCTGTATCCGTAAAAGGGAGGCCGCAAAAGGAAAGGACCGACATGGTTTCTGGAAGGCCGATTTTGATGGCCTTTTTTATTGACACCATATCCCTTTTGAAGCCCCCCTGATGCCCCCCTAGAGTAAAAACTCCCTAAAATTGACCCCATCTAAGAAACTACACCCCTCAAGGTATTCAAAAATGATTATACAAACTTTATTAACCCTTTAGGTGTTCCTCAACAGTTAATGGCAAATGGAGATGAAATATCAGAATTTCTATTTTTGGTAACCTTGCCTCACAAAAATGTAATATAGAGCAACCAAAAATTATATTTGCCCTAAAAATACTCCCCCAAAAAATGCCACCTTATCCCGTAGTTTCCAAAATGGGGTCACTTTTAGGGAGTTTCGACTCCAGGGGTGCATCAGGGGGGTTGAAACAGGACACGGTGTAAATAAACCGGTCCATAAAAATCAGCCCTCCAAAAACCAAACGGCGCACCTTTCACTCTACGCCCCGCTGTGTGGCCGTACAGTAGTGTACGGCCACATATTGGGTGTTTCTGTAAACGGCAGAGTCAGGGTTATAAAGATACAGTCTTGTTTGGCTGTTAACCCTTGCTTTGCTAGTAGAAAACATGGGTTAAAATGGAAAATAAGGCAAAAAAATGAAATTTTCCAATTTCATCCCCATTTGCCAATAACTCTTGTGCAACACCTAAAGGGTTAACGACGTATGTAAAACCAGTTTTGAATACCTTGAGGGGTGTAGTTTCTTAGATGGGGTCACTTTTAGGGAGTTTCGACTCCAGGGGTGCATCAGGGGGGTTGAAACAGGACACGGTGTAAATAAACCGGTCCATAAAAATCAGCCCTCCAAAAACCAAACGGCGCACCTTTCACTCTACGCCCCGCTGTGTGGCCGTACAGTAGTGTACGGCCACATATTGGGTGTTTCTGTAAACGGCAGAGTCAGGGTTATAAAGATACAGTCTTGTTTGGCTGTTAACCCTTGCTTTGCTAGTAGAAAACATGGGTTAAAATGGAAAATAAGGCAAAAAAATGAAATTTTCCAATTTCATCCCCATTTGCCAATAACTCTTGTGCAACACCTAAAGGGTTAACGACGTATGTAAAACCAGTTTTGAATACCTTGAGGGGTGTAGTTTCTTAGATGGGGTCACTTTTAGGGAGTTTCTACTCCAGGGGTGCATCAGGGGGCTTCAAATGGGACATGGTGTAAATAAACCAGTCCATAAAAATCAGCCCTCCAAAAACCACACGGCGCACCTTTCACTCTACGCCCCGCTGTGTGGCCGTACAGTAGTTTGCGGCCACATATTGGGTGTTTCTGTAAACGGCAGAGTCAGGGCAATAAAGATACAGTCTTGTTTGGCTGTTAACCTTTGATTTGTTAGTGGAAAACATGGGTTAAAATGGAAAATAAGGCAAAAAAAGAAATTTTCTAATTTCATCCCCATTTGCCAATAACTCTTGTGCAACACCTAAAGGGTTAACGACGTATGTAAAACCAGTTTTGAATACCTTGAGGGGTGTAGTTTCTTAGATGGGGTCACTTTTAGGGAGTTTCTACTCCAGGGGTGCATCAGGGGGCTTCAAATGGGACATGGTGTAAATAAACCAGTCCATAAAAATCAGCCCTCCAAAAACCATACGGCGCACCTTTCACTCTACGCCCCGCTGTGTGGCCGTACAGTAGTTTGCGGCCACATATTGGGTGTTTCTGTAAACGGCAGAGTCAGGGCAATAAAGATACAGTCTTGTTTGGCTGTTAACCCTTGATTTGTTAGTGGAAAACATGGGTTAAAATGGAAAATAAGGCAAAAAAAGAAATTTTCTAATTTCATCCCCATTTGCCAATAACTCTTGTGCAACACCTAAAGGGTTAACGACGTATGTAAAACCAGTTTTGAATACCTTGAGGGGTGTAGTTTCTTAGATGGGGTCACTTTTAGGGAGTTTCTACTCTAGGGGTGCATCAGGGGGCTTCAAATGGGACATGGTGTAAATAAACCAGTCCATAAAAATCAACCTTCCAAAAACCATACGGCGCACCTTTCACTCTACGCCCCGCTGTGTGGCCGTACAGTAGTTTACGGCCACATATTGGGTGTTTCTGTAAACTACAGAGTCAGGGCAATAAAGATACAGTCTTGTTTGGCTGTTAACCCTTGCTTTGTTAGTGGAAAAAATGGGTAAAAATGAAATATTAGACAGCAAAATGAAATTCTCAAATTTCATCCCCATTTGCCAATAACTCTTGTGCAACACCTAAAGGGTTAACAACATATGTAAAATCACTTTTGAATACCTTGAGGGTGTAGTTTCTTAGATGGGGGTCATTTTTGGGTGGTTTCTATTATGTAAGCCTCGCAAAGCGACTTCAGACCTGAAATTATCCCTAAAAATTTAGTTTTTGTAAATTTCAGAAAAATTTCAAGATTTGCTCCTAAACTTCTAAGCCTTATAACATCCCCAAAAAATAAAATATCATTCCCAAAATAATTCACACATGAAGTAGACATATGGGGAATGTAAAGTCATCACAATTTTTGGGGGTATTACTATGTATTACAGAAGTAGAGAAACTGAAACTTTGAAATTTGCTAATTTTTCAAAATTTTTGATAAATTTTGTATTTTTTGGTGCAAAAAAAAATATTTTTTTGACTTAATTTTACTAGTGTCATGAAGTACAATATGTGACGAAAAAAACAATGTCAGAACGGCCTGGATAAGTCAAAGCGTTTTAAAGTTATCAGCACTTAAAGTGACACTGGTCAGATTTGCAAAAAATGGCCTGGTCCTAAGGTGTAAAAAGGCTGTGTCCTTAAGGGGTTAAAGAGTATTTGCCACTGTGACATTTTTGATTATAATCAATTATATAATATGTTGTGTTAGGCATACCAGATTCAGTTTTATAATTCCTCTTTAAAATGGCTAGAGCTTCAGTAGGAGCTTTCACCTATCACATTTATTGTTGCCCTACAGTGTATGTGGAGTCACATATCAACCCATTGATGAGTAACCATTTTTACTGTGACACACAAGTAGAATTAAACAGATCTTCGAAATTAGTCATTTAAGAAAGGAAACTTCAGAAAATGCCATACCATTCTAGAATGATCCAATAGCAAGGAAGTAAAAGAAAACAGCATTTCCATGTCAGATGCTCTTTAAACTTTGGGCAAGGCGAGTAGTCATATCAGTGTAAATACAACAGGTCCATATTTATATAATGTATCTCATTTGTACCTTGTTTGGTTCACTGCCCAAATGGACCTGTAAGTATAAGTCTCTACAAGCAATGTTATAGCCATATTAAATCCAAAGACTGATATATAGAAATAAGATTGGAAGAATTGGGATGGCTCCACTGAAAACAAGAAGAATCTAATATTTATTTTCTGTATTTCCCTTCTTTATTATTTTCCTTTTTTTCTAGCCCTTTCTTCCCATTTCTTGACATTCTACTTCTTGTTCCTTCTTCCTCTTCTTCTTCTTCTTCTTCTTCTTCTTCTTCTTTATTCTTATATTTCTGCTTCTTCTTATATATTTGTTTGATTTTCTTCCCCCTCTTTTTCTGTTATCGTCCCACTTTTGCTTCTGCTTTCTTTGTCCTCCTTGGTCACATTCTTCTCTTTCTTCATCCCTGTATTTTTCCTTCTTCTTCCTCCTCATCCTTCTTTCTCTTCCCCTATTTTCTTAGGGTACTTTTACACTAGCGGCAGGACGGATCTGACAGGCTGTTCACCCTGTCGGATCCGTCCTGCCGCTATCTAGCTGTGCCGCCGGACTGCCGCTCCATCCCCAGTGCGCGGTGAGAGGCTGCCAGACTAAAAAGTCGGACATGCAGTACTTTTAGTCCAGCGGCCTCTCGCCGTGCACAGCCGTGCTGCTCCGTAGCTCCGCCCCCCCGGTCCCCATTATAGTCAATGGGGGCTCAGCGGCAGTCCGGCGAAATAGCGGCAGGATGGGTGAACAGCCTGTCGGATCCATCCTGCTGCTTGTGTGAAAGTAGCCTTATTCTTATACTTATTTTTCATCACTGTGCAAATCATCCATCTTATCATTTTTCTTTATGTTTGACTTCTTCCTCTTAAACTCACGGGAGCCATGTAAATTCAATTGAAAGCATTACAAACCAATCCAACTGATTGCAAACGTGATGTAGTTCACGTCATATGGTTCTGTACTTAAAGGTTTCATGCTTAAGAATACAAATGCAACATACTTTATTTTTTATGTGCTACTGAAAAATATCTGTTGCTAATGCATTAGCATATACTATGAATAATGCATTGTGGCTTTATGGTAGACTAATATTGTAACTTTACTGTTGCATGCTGTTGAGTTATAGTATCCCAAGTTTTTATGCAGCCTTTGTCTCTGTTTATAATTTGTAAGGTGTATGCTTCAATAACTAGGATGAACTGTCCATATATATGTATATCTTACACGTTATTTATTTAAAAGTGTTGTCCACCCTTTTTATAATGATGGCCTATCCTCAGGATAGGCCATCAATATCTGATTTGTGGGGGTCCGACCACTCCGCACAATTGCCTATGAGCTGGTTTGGAGTAGCTCTGGCTCCATAAATAAGTGCCATAACTATAACGCTTTGTCCATTGTCTAGTGAATGGAGTTGGCTACTATAGTGCTAGTTCCATTCACTTTAATAGGAGCAGCACTGTGGTAGCTAGCTCCGTCCACTACACAATGGACAGAGCTGTGTAGCTCCAGAACTTCCAGCCAACCAGATACTGTATTTAAAAGGAGTGGAAAAGCCTTTATGGCTTGACATTTCTGGATCTTTGTCTTGGTGCTTTCATGAAATCTTGTCATCTTTTCCATTATTTTTGTTTTAACACTATAAAGTCTAGTTTATGTAGCATTTGTGTTGTGTTCTGTGTTTGTTCACAGTGTTTCCTTCAAAGCATGGACTACAGAATTTTAAAAATAGTAATCCAGTGAAGTCTTATGTGAAATATTAGTATTTTTTTTTTTAAATCATTGCATGTTTCAAACAGTAGGATACAGGAGCTACGTACTGAACAACGCGCTGAGCAACATGCTGAGCAACACGCTGTGCAACAAGTTGAGCACAGGTCTCAGCAGCAACATAGAGGCTATGACCGAAGTGTTCACTATGCCAGAGAGCTTGCCTTCTTAGAAGAAGATGTTCGCATCGCACGGGCCTTGGCAAGAGAACAGCTCGATAAAGTGTCTATTCAAAGGATGGTAAGTCAGTCATTGTTTTCCTCCTATACACAATTTTAGAACTATGCCCTGATCATTTAGAGTTGCATGAGTATATGAACATAAGAGCATAGGGCAATGTTAATATCTTGCTTCATAGGATCAGAAACTGCAAGACAGCTCGGCACTTCTTATTTATATAGAGCAGTCATGGCAATTGATCTTCTAAAACAAAGAATGCCTCCTTAGATTCATCATGATCCTTGCTGTCAGCTTACATAGCATATATTAGCTAAAATAGCCTAGATGCCTGAGAGGTTCCAGAGGGCTCTCTATCACATAATAGGTTAACAGTATTATAAGTGGCACATGGTAGGTGAAGGATCCTGTTATAGATTTTGCATTGGGGCCCAGTTACGCCTTTGCAGAAAGGATAAAACCACAATAGTATGCTTGAGATAGTGGGAGCCTTCAAGTGGACCACTTATGTATAAGGGAGTTGCATTTATGGTAAGAGTTATTACCCAAATACTTCTTTAAATGACCTGGATTTTATTAGGGAAATACAGGATCAGACACACAAGGAGACTTCCTGGCTTAGTGGTTAGAACTGCTGACTTGCAGTGCTGGGGTTCAGGTGTAGGTTTCCACTGGGTATAAAGTTTCCAAAAACACACAAATTAACCCCTTAAGGCCCGGAGGTTGTTGTTTTTTGCGTTTTCGTTTTGAGCTCCCTGCCTTCCCAGAGCCATAACTTTTTTATTTTTCTGTTCACATAGCCATATGAGGGCTTTTTTTTGCAGGACAAGTTGTACTTTCCAACGCCACCATTTAATATTGCATATGATGTAGTGGGAAACGGGAAAAAAATTCCAAATGGGGTGAAATTGCAAAAAAAAAGCAATTCCACCACAGTTTTATGGGGTTTTTATTAACGACGTTCGATGTGCGACAGAACTGACCAGTTATGTTTATTCTACAGGTCAGTACGAATCTCGCAATAGTTTTTCTTGCATTTTGATAGTGTTAAAAAAAATTAAATTTTTTTAAAAAAAATCTGTTTTATTTTTTGGGTGGCCATATTTTGACCCCTATAACTTTTTTGTAATTATGTGTACAGAGCTGTATGGGGGCTCATTTTTTATGGGAAGACCTGAACTGTTCATTGATATCATTCTGGGGTGTGTATGACTTTTTAATCACTTTTTATTTTTTTTATTTTTTTAGAAAGTGAAGCGACCAAAAACAGTGAATCGGCCATTTGGAAGTTTTTTTTCCATTTTGCTGTTTGCCATATGGGGAATATATTTTTATACTATGGGCGTTTTTGCACATCGCAACACCCATGATGTGTATTAAAAAAAAAAAAAAATTCTTTTATTTTGGGAAAAGAGGGGTGATTTGAATTTTTATGTTTTATTTTTACACTTTTTTATAGTTCCCATAGGGTTTTTTATACTTCCCACATTAGCCGCGGGTGTCTGCTAGAAGAAACAGGTGGCCACCCGTGGCTATGGCGCCCGCAGCAGGCAGGAGTGGGCGCCATCTTTAAACACCGGCCCAGCGCCGTACATGTACGGCGCTGGGCATGAAAGGGTTAATCGGATTCATTGAACTTGACCCTAGTGTGTGTGAGAGACAGGGGAAGGGATTAGTGAGGCCCGATATCGATCCCCATGCTGTCTAGTTGATTGCCGGCATTAGATTGTGATTACACAGCATGATCTGATGCCTGCAAACAATGATTATTAAACCTGCAAAAAATTCCAATTGCCAGATTACACTGCCACATTACACTGCCAGATCATCACTAACAAGCGTTACTATGAACCCAATCTGCCAATGTAATACAGCCCTAACCCTTTCATTTAAATGGGCATCAATGATTTTCACTAACTGTCTGTCCATTGAGGAAACATTGCAACATGTTCTATCTTCATCCATTTTTCACACAGGACTGGTAGCCCAAGTCACTTCCTACTACCCTTGGATTGGCCAGCACTACTTAACTGAACAATACGGACCAATCCGAGAGTGGGGCTGGACAGACAAGTAGTATATGTCTTGGGCTACTGATGCACAGTGTACATCAGATGGTCTAAAAAGTGGTGCGGCCATCTTGGATGGCATAAAAGGAGCCCAGAAATTTATAAATCTGCATCTAAAAAGATGAAAAGGAGGGCACAATTTAAGTGCTCTGTTCCTTTTCCAGCTAATGTGAGATTATTTTCGTGAACCATAGGTTAATTTTATGGTCTAAAAAGAGCAAAACATTCTGGAATAAGTTGCATCTCCCATAGATCATATAGTCATTTCAGAATGTATCTGAAAATGGACACTATAAAAACTGTATATAAAAATATTGCATCACCCTTAGACAATGCTGTGATGTCTTAAACCTTCTATGTGGGATCACTCCCTTCAATAAGCTCCTCACCTTCCAGTCCCAGAGTGCATCTTGTATATACAGTACCTAACTTTTTACTGACATGAAAAAGAAGGATTAAAGGGAGTCTGTCACCAACCTGACCGGTGTTAAACAGATCACATAGTTCAGTGGGACACAAAGACATGACACAGATGGTACCTTTGTTTCATTTTTCAGATCATCCAAATCGCCCAAAAAGTAGTTTTTATGATATGCTAATAAGTCGTCACAAGTGCCCAGGGACGGAGAGTTTGCTGAAAGGGCACAAGTTCCCCGCCTCACTCGTGCCTAACTCCGCCCCTCAGTAAGCGCCGGCCATTTCTGTGGCTCTGTGACATCATATCTCCCTATTGGCCGTTCGCGCATCGCTGCTGGGCCCGGACATGTGCAGAGGCACAGAGATATGCAGTGCGCATGTGCCAGTTACTGGCGTGAAATAGGCGCATGCGCACTGCACTGCACATGTCCGGGCCCAGCAGCAATGAGCGAATGGCTTATAGGGAAATATGATGTCACAGAGCCACAGGGCTCGCCAGAGTTTACTAAGGGACGGAGTTAGGCACGAGTGAGGCAGGGGAACTTGGGCCCTTTCAGCAAACTCTCTGCCACTGGGCACTTGTGACGGCTCATTAGCATATAATAAAAAGTACTTTTTGGGCGATTTGGATGATCTGAAAAACGAAACAAAGGTACCATCTGTGTCATGTCTTTGTGTCCCACTGAACTATGTGATCTGTTTAAAACCGGTCAGGTTGGTGACTCCTTTTAAAGCTTGAGGGAGGAACCAGGGTTACCAGCAGTTACTTTACTAATGAGGAAAAGTATTAATATTTAAAATGGGTATACTGTAAAATATCTACTTCTATACAACTTAAAAACCGATTTAAACACAGTCTGAACAGCTGCTTTAAGAATGGGTCAGTACCTAGTACAATAGTATGAATAGCTACATTTTAGGCTTTGAAAAAATAAAATAAATCAATAACCTAAAAATCCTCGAAAAAACTTTCAGACAGGTCTCTTTCTAAAACAAACCCGTCACCTCTCCTGACATGTCTGTTTTAGTAACTACCTGCATTCCCCATGTAATGCCAATTCTGAAGCATCTTTTCATGTACCCGCATGTTGTGTGAATTTTCTGATATTCCTGCTAGCAGTTTATAAAAGAGTTGCCAGCAGCGTATAATTAAGGACCAACTGGGTTGTACCAGTTGGGGGGTGTCCTTGCACAGTCTGACACTGGCAGCACTAATTGGATTGTGTCAGACTGTGGCAGGACACATCTCTACCGGGTGGAGCTTTATTACTGACTGCTGGGAATTCATTCATAACTTCTAGCAGGAATAATAAAGGAATGGCACATCATAGCGTCGTAAGAATAGATGCTCCAGAACTGTTATTACATGAGAAATGCAAGTAGTTACTACAACATACATGTCAGGAGTGGCAATAGGTTCTCTTTAATATACTCATTGAGGGTTCGGTTAGGTACCCAAATTCAGTAATAGGAGACACTTTTGGGAAGTGGAAACTCACAGGTCAAACCTGACACCAATGATGTTATTATAATTTGACTGGTTGTCGACTTTTCACAGTATCAGAAAAATGTTTTAAATTAGATCACTTAGTGAATACATTAGGAAAGTTTCCAGGTATGTGCGGCATCTTGAAGTGATGATCGTGGCTGGAATTTATCACCTCAAACAGCATATGCAAGTGATGCCCCCTGCCACTTACTGCACCTCTCAGCTAGGCAGGAGCTCTGACATGGGTTCAACATGTGTTCACCAGGAACTATCAAACCAATTTATCGCGTATCAAGAGAGCTTTCTATTTGCTTCTCATGGGCAGGTGTTCTCACTAACTTACCTGTCCTCACAATATCTTACAAAAGTAGATTCCAAATTAGAAAAAAGAATAGTCATGAAGCAGGGTTCACCAATGGTCCGTACATTGCTGGTCAGTCCATAAACTCTCCACTTTTCCCCAGCATCTGTGATATTTTTAAAATCTGGAGGGACTTTTCTATTCGATTATTTTGACTGTAATTTTCACCATTTTACCGACCACAGTAAATGCTGTTAATGTCTTCATGGTAGTATTCTGGGTGTATAGCACTTATTTTAGGATTTATTGTTGACTTTGTAACTCAGCTATTGTGGACCCACTGTGTCAGTATTCTGTGTTCAATGACAGCTGACCCAGATGGGTTACTGGTGGGAAGCTGGGAAGCACTGAGAGGACAGGCAAAATCCTAGTCAAAGGACAGGCTAAGGACAGGCAGGCAGAGTTTGTTCAATCCTATGATCAATCGAAAGGTCTCGCAGCATGAGGTCAACAAAAGAGGTCAGTAGAGGTCCAGCAGCTGAGGGTCAAATCCAGTAAGCAGTCAGAGTTCGAGCACGGGAAGTCAAAATTGAATATAGCGTAGCTTTGCATGAACTAACAACCTAGAATATCTATAAAGCAGTTGATATCATATAGTGACAGTGCAGATAAAGAAGGACCGGTTGAAGCGCGCACGAACGGGCATAATACCTAATGCTGCATGTCCATATTCCCCTGTGGAGATATATGTAATAGGGGAAGGCTTTCTCATTAGATGAAATAAACAAGATAAACTAAGCTGCGCCACCTGCTGATATTTTTAAACAGTCTCACTAGCAATTTTGCAATTCCTTTAAAACAAACTGCTAATAAAAGCTATGTTTTAACTAATAAGAGGCAAAAGCAAAATAAAGGCATCTAATAGCCAACTGAATAATTGTAAGTAAATAAATTCCCTGGGATCACGCCATTGCATTTGCCAAGGGGTCCTTTGTGAATTAACTGGGGGACACAATGGGCACTGGAGCGGGAGATGGGGTAAGCATGGAGAGCATGGACCACCGGTATCGCAGTCTTCAAATTCATCCATTAAAATTATTACTTGTCTGCAAATTTTAAATAAGTTGACTAAAAATTGAAACAATCAGGTTGGCAACCCTGCCGTGAAGGTGACATATGTGGAAGGTTAACCGGATGATTACCAACTTCACCCTGTTGTTTCTTTCAGGTAGAGGAAAAGTTGGCATTACAGAGGCTAATCCATGAAGAATGTACAAGCCGTGCTCCAGATATCTTGGTCCGTCTCAGATCACATACTGTTTGGGAAGGCATGTCTGTGAAGCTTTTCTTTACAGTCCAAGGATATCCGACACCTCTTGTACAGTGGTGAGTACAAAAAAAATCATTACCATACATAGCTCCAAAGATAGTAACAAATATAGAAGTAACATATGTGTAGATAAGCGACTGTCTACGTATTAGTAATTGAAAATGATAGAAATCTATTGAATAGAAGAATGATTTAGAACATCATATAGATTGGAATTAAATGGACGATTCCAGCAGCCCTGCGTCACTGAGTGTATTTATTTCTATGTAATATTTTATTAGTTTATCTGCAGTATAACTGTCTTAAGGAGCTCTGCTTATCTCCATCCACCTTGATGTGTGATGTGTGAAGAAAAAGAGGAGAAAGCAAATAGTTTAGTATGTAAGGATTCTTGTGCACTCACCCATTCAGAAGAAGGCACAACAATTTTCAAGTTTTTTTTAACCTTTTGTCAGATGTTGGTATTTGGACTGCAATTACAGATCTTCCCCAGGAGCTGAGCTGGAGCCGTCGTCAGTGGAGCATTCACACAGTGGAGTAAAATTGATTACAGTGCTGTCATGAAAGGATCATTCTTAATCTTAAATCAAGTTTTACTTTTAAACTTAAAGGGGTTCTCTAGGAAATAATAAAATAAAATGATTGAACATACTGAAATATTACTTATTATATAATAAGTATTATTCTATTTTGTATTTACTTATTATTGTAAACACATTCCCAGAAATCTACCAGTATTTATAATGGCTTGTTTTCTCTAGGTGGCAATGATCAGGGGGAAAAATGGCTGCTGAACTATTATTGCACACAAAACCCGTCTTAATCACACAGCAAGACTAGCTACTTCAGAGCTGCCTCGGCAATCCTCTAAGCTTTGCCTGTTAGAATAACAATCTTACATGCAGCTGATATGATCTTCAGCTGTGTGTTTAGGAATTAAGCTACATGGAAGTACAGAAAGGATGGACAAGGCAACCTGCGCAACAGATTCTCTCTGGTCTTTCTAGTTTGCTGGATGCTGTGAAAGACCTAAAGTATAAGCACTTTGTCTGAGGAAGGTGTTCTGTCTGACTTCTTAGTTTGTCTGTCTGCCACCTGACATGTGCCTGTTACCCTTGTCTATTGGTCTGCGTGTGTACCTCTTCTGCCTGTTGCCTGGATCTTGACCCTGTGTCTACTGCTCTGGTCCTAGGACTGTTTCTCAGATTTGCATGTACTCTGCCTGCCTCACCTCAGGCTGGTTCTGTCTATATGTTTTGCTATATCACTTGGTTCTTTGTACAGTGTCACTGACCCCTGTTGGTTAGCTGCCAATTACACTGGGACTATTCCTAGAGGTAGCAGTCTGGTGACTCTCCTGCAGCAAAGACCAGATCTCTGTATAGAGGATGAAGGGTGAAAATCAGGGGACTACCAGCACAACACTCTCAGGAATAGCCCAAGGGTAAACTGGTTAGTTGGCACAGTGGTTTGGCAAGCATTGGACAAAACAATGGTAATGTAGCAGACTACATACAATTGCTGTTGCTCATTAGCCACAAGCACCACCTGTCTATTCTCTCTGCACTTCAGCTTTCATTTCCGGAGCGCCGTTCTAACACACAGCTCAAGATCTTATCAGTTTTATGTAGGATTGCAATTCCTGACAGCCAGAGTAGTGAGGAAAGCTGAGGCAGCTCTTTAGCTCAGAAATAACCCATCCTGCTGTGCCATTAGAACAAGTTTTGTGTGCACTAATAGAGCGGCAGACATTTTATTTCCCTGGATGATTGCACCATAAAAAGTAATTATAAATAATGAAAGATATTTGGGAATGTGTTTATAATAAAGTAATATGTAAGTATTTTTATTTTTTTTATTAATTCCGAAAGAACCCCTTTAAAATAATGTTTTAATCAGACTAAAGGGCACGTTTATTAAGACCGAAGTTTTAGATGCTGTTCTTAATAAAGCCCTGCACTGGAGGTGGATCCGACGAAGTTATGAAGAGGCACTGACTTCTACATCACTTCGGCGGATTCACAGCAGCTTCTAAATGTAAGACAGCTTCCTAGCTGTCTAACATTTAGACCATTTTCTACGCCCCTTCCCTGCCCATGCCACACCCACCTTTTAAAACCTGACGTGAGTCGGGAAAAGTTGCAGATTGCACTGCAAATGACCTTTGTGCTTCAATCTGCGCCAGAAATACCCAGAATATAGTGGTATTTCTGTTTAATAAATGACCCACTAAGGCCCCTTTCACACGAGCGAGTATTCCGCGCGGGTGCGATGCGTGAAGTGAACGCATTGCACCCGCACTGAATCCTGACCCATTTATTTCTATGGGTCTGTTCACATGAGCGGTGATTTTCACGCATCACTTGTGCGTTGCGTGAAAATCGCAGCATGCTCCTCTTTGTGTGTTTTTCACGCAACGCAGGCCCCATAGAAGTGAATGGGGTTGCGTGAAAATCGCAAGCATCCGCAAGCAAGTGGGATGGAGACCCGATCATTTTTATTTTCCCTTATAACATGGTTATAAGGGAAAATAATAGCATTCTGAATACAGAATGCATAGTAAAATAGCACTGGAGGGGTTAAAAAAAAAATTAAAATTTTTTAACTCACCTTAGTCCACTTGCTCGCGTAGCCGGCATCTCCTTCTGTCTTGATCTTAGCTTTGTGTAGCAACAAGGACCTTTGGTGACGTCACAGTCATCACATGATCCATCACATGATCTTTTACCATGGTGATGGATCATGTGATGACTGTGACGTCACCACAGGTCCTGTTGCTACAAAAAGCTAAGATGAAGACAGAAGGAGATGCCGGCTACGCGAGCAAGTGGACTAAGGTGAGTTAAATTATTATTATTTTTTTTTAACCCCTCCAGCGCTATTTTACTATGCATTCTGTATTCAGAATGCTATTATTTTCCCTTATAACCATGTTATAAGGGAAAATAATACAATCTACAGAACACCGATCCCAAGCCCGAACTTCTGTGAAGAAGTTCGGGTTTGGGTACCAAACACGCGCAATTTTTCTCACGCGAGTGCAAAATGCATTACAATGTTTTGCACTCTCGCAGAAAAATCGCGGGTGTTCCCACAACGCACCCGCACATTTTCCCGCAACGCCCGTGCGAAAGGGGCCTAAGTCTTTCTTCCGGTTAAAAAAAATGCTCCGAAGAAGGACTAAGTCCAAAACGTGTTGTTTTAACCTTAAAGTTACCTTTGATTCAAGAAGAATCCACTTCACTCTATGAATTTGTCAAGAATGGAATACCCGGGCTGCCACCAAGAGCCAATGTCGTTATAAATTGCTCTAATTATAATAATGTCGCTGCTGGGTTCTACCCGGGTTATTGCCTATGTCCCAGTATTAGTGTGTAAAAACTAAGAAGGTAGCTCGGAAGCCGCGCTGATAAAGATCGTGTAGTCCGCTAAATGTACAGGGTGGGCCATTTATATGGATACACCTTAATAAAATGGGAATGGTTGGTGATATTAACTTCCTGTTTGTGGCACATTAGTATATGTGAGGGGTGGTGACCATGGTGGCCATTTTGAAGTCGGACATTTTGAATCCAACTTTTGTTTTTTCAATAGGAAGACGGTCATGTGACACATCAAACTTATTGGGAATTTCACAAGAAAAACATTGGTTTTAACGTAACTTTATTCTTTCATGAGTTATTTACAAGTTTCTGACCACTTATAAAATGTGTTCAATGTGCTGCCCATTGTGTTGGATTGTCAAGGCAACCCTCTTCTCCCACTTTTCACACACTGATAGCAACACCGCAGGAGAAATGCTAGCACAGGCTTCCAGTATCCGTAGTTTCAGGTGCTGCACATCTCGTATCTTCACAGCACCTGAAACTACGGATACTGGAAGCCTGTGCTAGCATTTCTCCTGCGGTGTTGCTATCAGTGTGTGAAGAGTGGGAGAAGAGGGTTGCTGGAGCCAAATGGCTACTGGTAGGTGCTATATAAGCAGACTCAGTTTTATACTGACTTTAAAACCAGCCTCCAGGGCAGATTAACTGGTCAGGTGTGCATGGCTGAATGGAGATCGCCACGCCTCCAATATATACTACAAAGAAAAAAATGTGGGGGGTTCAGTCAACACAACCCTGTATGCAGGTGCACATTCCTATGGCGAAATACAGATACAAACGCAAAAACACAAATGCAATCGCACTCTGCAAACCAGCACTCTGCCCTGTCTCTATGCTGGATGTTGAATTAGGCATTGGTGTACATTTTGGCCAAAGCGTAATAAGCCACTCACCTGACCAGTTAATCTGCCCTGGAGGCTGGTTTTAAAGTCAGTATAAAACTGAGTCTGCTTATATAGCACCTACCAGTAACCATTTGGCTCCAGGATAAGTATATAGTGGGCTCAGCATGCATGTTGGTACTTGCATCCCTGGATCCGATGAAAGCTGTAATGGCACCGGACGGGTTTAAAAGCAGAGTGTGCTTGGCGTGCATGCTGTACCTGCGCTCCCTGGACTTTGTGTGGCTGTCGTGGCCCATAACAGGTAGGAACTAGCGTTAGGGACCACTCATGAAGGCGACCTTGACGTGGTGAGTGGCTTAGTACGCTTTGGCCAAAATGTACACCAATGCCTTATTCAACATCCAGCATAGAGGCAGGGCAGAGTGCTGGTTTGAAGAGTGCGATTGCATTTGTGTTTTTGCGTTAATATCACCAACCATTCCCATTTTATTAAGGTGTATCCATATAAATGGCCCACCCTGTATTTATTAGTCTCTCACAAGATTGAGCTGTAGCTGGTGAGTAAAGAGGGGAATGTGAATGAAATTACAATAACTGCTTCAAAAGTGCGCAAAAAGGGCATTATATCACATTCAATCAGTACTTGCCTCAATGATAATATGGGGGCAATTCAAACCATACTGAGTTGTATCTGCTTCCCCGCTACCTCTGCAAGTAACTTCCAGGCTTCCGTGATGTAAATCTCACGATAGGTCTTCAGCATCCTACAACTCACATGTGCGGCACCGGCCGGCCGCTCGCACACGTGTGAGAAAGCCGTGTTGTTGGATTTCCAGGGAGACGAGTCTTTGGTGTGACGTCACACACTGCAGATTACTGAGGCTTCCTAGGTCCACTATTGCTACTAACGTGTTTCAAAATCAACAGATTTTTTTCCTCAGGGATAACTGTGGATCTAGTTGTCCTGGTTTAAAGAGGACCTTTCATCTGGCAAAACATTGTGAACTAAGTGTCATGATCTGTACAGCAGCGGCCAGGGATCTTACTGCACTTACTATTAATTCTGGGCGCCGCTCCGTTCTCTTGTTATGCCCTCCGGTATGTTCGGTCACTTGGTTATAGTAGGCGGAGACTAAGGGAAAAAAAAACCTCCCAGGCTGTGAGCTCTGCGCTGCGATTGGCCAGCGCTACAGCCTAGGAGAAGGAAGACGCCCAGGAGAACAAGGGCAGACTCCTCCTACTATAACCATGTCCCCTAAGTCTCCGCCTACTATAACCTAGTGACCGAACATACCGGAGGACATAGCAGGAGAATGGAGTGGCGCCCTGGGATAATAGTAAGTGCAGGCTTGGTTTGAATCGCCCCCATATTATCATTGAGGCAAGTACTGATTGAATGTGATATAATATGTCCCTTCTTGCGCACTTTTGAGGCAGTTATTGTAATTTCATTCACATCCCCCTTTCTACTCTCACCAGCTACAGCTCAATCTTGCGAGAGACTAATAAATACATTTAGCGGACTACACGATCTTTATCAGCGCGGGTTGAGAGCTACCTTCTTAGTTTTTACACTCTATGAATTTACCTGAATGAGGACATTCTGTAGATCTCCCATTGTCTACCAGACTTCAGCTGCTCATGACAATGGGACCAAGCTGCCACCAGATGCATATAAAATGCTACACCTGCATCACACATAAAGACTATGATAATAGAACAACACTGTCATCCAAAAGTCACCCAAAAGTTTTCAAAGGACATATTCTGTCATTGCTGATGACCGCAGCTATTGTGCCTATATAGGCCTTTTTATACAGACCGACCAAGCAGGCAATTATCGGGAACAGGCCATTCAGTCCTGATAATTGCCTGCTCATTAGAGGAGGTGAACACTGCATTTACACGCAGCAATCACCTCTGCTGTATAGGCCCTATTGCTTGTCCCCATACAGATTCATCTTTTTTGGGTAGCAGGTTACTGCTTACACAAGATGATCCGCTGCCCAGAAACAATGATTTTGGTGTCATCAATGATCCTGTCACCTTATAAACAAGAATTTGCTTGTTAATTGGGTGATTGGTGGCACCTTTAACAGGGTAATTAAAGGGAAGGAGTGTTCCTTTAATTTAGACTCTACCTGGAAATATTAATTTCATGTTATTGATGAACCTAAACGCTTTCTTGGTTTCTACCACTATAATAATAATAAACATGATTGAAAAGTAAATTGAATATTCATTTTCCAGATTAATTTCCCATTTAATTTGTTTTTGTGCTGTTGGAAACTCAGGACACTTACATAGTGTTATCTTCACATTCAATTTTGATAAGCATGAGAAGGTGACACTGCCTCTTGCAAACTAGCTATTATCTATAATTAAATTGTTTGTTGCAATGAAATACAAAAGCAGATTACTATATGTCAATGCACCCTGAGACCGTGTAAAATTAACTTGGCTGTGATTATGATACTATTGACTTCACTGAAATGAATCTACTCTTCCCATTAGGTATAAGAATGAAAGTTTGATTAGCCCAGCAAGTGAACCAGGAAAGTACAGAATTGAAAGCAAATATGGAGTAAACAGCTTGGAAATATACAGGTAAATAATGTTTGCCAGTAATTCTTTGCATTATGTGTATGTTCTAGTTATCGCATGGCTGGTATTATACTTTAAAAGAAAACTGCCGAGGGAGGAAGTGATCTTTTGTTAATCAAAAAGTGCAAATTTCAGCTTGTTTAGTAGCGGGATGAAAAGGCTCCTGCATCAAACTGTGCTGCTTTTATATACATGAATACAATTCATCGGTAAAACTGAAGATGGCCATACACATGACATATTTGTCGACCGAGTGCTCATTCGGCTGACAGCTATCTCTCCTGATCCTCCCATAGTTATGCATGCTTGGCGTGGCCAAACATTTATATGTAGTTAATGGTAAGAGGGGAGAAACCTGCTGCTAGATGCCCCTTATTTCCTCTGACATCAGCTGTGGTGGGAGAACTGGGAGGATGCCATACACATTAGATGGTTGGCTGGACCAGCTGAAAATTGGTGGGTTTGGCTGACAGTGATCTAATGTGTATGGTCAGCTTAAAGGGGTTCTGTGGGATTTTTATATTGATTGCCTATCCTTAGATTATGCCATTAATATCAGAACTGGGTCCAACACACACCAGACAGTCTTCTGTTTAGGAATAGCTCCATCACCAGAAGTATTCTCCAGAATTACACAAACCTCCATTGACAGACCAGGGTGCTTGCCAATCTAATACTTATATCCTATCCTGTGGACAGGACTTCCTGTAGAAGTATCTATCTATCTACAAAAATGAGAAAGGCGGGCAGCACAGCATTAAGTAAATATAAAGGAGTGCCAGCGGCTACAGGGGCGATCCACCAACCTTCTAATCGACCAAAAGTAAATTCCACCGCACTTCCAAAAATAGTGTGATTTATTCACCAAATAACAGCAACGTTTCTATCCTCTCAATGGGATCTTTCTCAAGCAGTGATAACAATATACTGGTGCTCATTACAACTATATACACATATCTATCTATATCTATCTATCTATCTATCTATCCCATACCATATCTACAGTATCTATCTATCTATCTATCTATCTATCTATCTATCCCATATTTATCTTCTATCTATCTATCTTTACCATATCTATCTATCTTATACAAATGACACTACAAGCAGTTTGCTAGCCCAAATCAGGGATGGATGAAAAAGGTATACAGGACAGAAGATACAACTTCTCCTCCTTTTTGAATTCACTTCTGTTTTAGTCTTCCAAAACCGCATCAGTAAACTTGACCATGTAACTGTACCATTAAAGTCTATATGGAGCTATGAATTGGGTGCACAGCACCATAGATAGCTCTTTATGGGTGAGAGATGATGGCCACACAAAAATGTAAAATGTCTTATCAGGTCTATAGACAGAATTTTAGTTGACTATACTAGTTGTTAAGGGCTGGGGCATCTGGTTGCTGTCAGGGTGGCTGAGGTTTGGCCAGGTCTATACATTTGAAGAGATCAAAGGAATGGAGACTAGGCAGAAGGTTGTAACTAGATCCAGCAAGACATCACACATTTACAGCTCCCTGGCGCTTATAGAATCTTATAAAAAAGGGACAAGCAGAAGATGACATACTTAGGAACAAAAAGGACATGAGATCTGTAGGCAGCTGTCCTCTCCTGTATCCAAAGCTCTGTTCACATTACACCATTCTAATCCACTGTAGATCTCCATTTCCTTTTTCCATTTTTACAGTGAAATCAAAGACAAAGTTGTTATCTGAAAGCAAGGGAACAATAAAAACATTCATATTATCTTTCAACACTTTTCAAAATATGCATATTGCATGCTGTACATACGGTTAAATAGAAAATAATCTCCTGACCCCCTACTATATTTGAGTGTACTGCTTCATTAACCAAGAAACTATTATTTTTTTAAATACTATTTGAATTTTTTTCATCGGTGTATTTTAATTCTGCACCACTATTATGATCTTTTGGCAATGCCACTTACAGAATTATCAGTTCATCTTTTACTTAGTTCTTGGCAGAGGTGACCAAGGAGGACAGGACAGTTAGTAAGACGATTCATTTCACAGCATGTGCCATAATTATAATAGTTGCTTTTGCTCTATTTATTCAAAGGCACATGAATCAAAGATATACTGTACTTTCCAGGAAGCAATTCCAATAATTATATAAGGGAATAGATTATAATAACACTCCCTAATATACAATGAAAATGGATTAATGGTAAAGCTGCATTTTCAAGAGAATGTGAGTCGGTTCTACTTAACCAAGGGCACATTTTATAGCCCCAATGCAGGATTTAATAATCAACCCCAACAGACCGATCCCTACTGTAAAAGTCACAGCTTTTTTGGTTCTTGTTCTCTATTGAACCTCTCTATGTTTCAAGTATCGCTGGTTGGGAATACAGCCCCAATTTAACGGGTGCAGTTGCATCCATTGCCAGGTCCTGGAACATGGGTCATCAGGGACCTATGAGGGTAAATAGTACATTTGCTTTCAGCTGACTGGTCAAGTGGCGACTCTAAAGCTGGCCATACACTTTCTCACTCTGACAACTATCTCTCATACTTATACATGCTCGGCCAAGGATGCATATGTGTTGAATGTGCAGAGGAGAGAAAGCCATTACCAAAAGAGAACAAAAGGACCAGACAATTGACATTCAATGTGCCCCCCAGCATCATTCCTTTGGGGGGAATAGGGAGGCAACCATACACGTTAGTCTAGTTTCACACTAGCAGCAGGGGACTCCTGCAGGCTTATCCGGCGGGTAAAAAGCCTGTCGGATCCATCTTACCACTAGTTCATGTGTGCCCCTGGACTGCCGCTCCGTCCCCATTGACTATAATGGGGGCGAGGGCGGAGTTCCGGCGGCAGCATGGCATTGCACGTCTAGAGGCGGCTGGACTAAAAGCAGTCAATGGGGATGGAGCAGCAATCCGGGGGCACGCGCGAACTAGCAGCAGGACGAATTCGACAGGTTGTTAACCCACCGGAACAGCCTGCCGGAGTCCCCTGCCGCTATTGTCAAAGTACCCTTAGATGGTTGGCTCAACCTGCCAAAATCTAGGGGTTTGGCTAGTACACTTCTAATGCAGCTTAATACACTGGGTTGGTTTAGTTATCCCTCTCATCCAAGCAACCCAGAGAGAAGTTCTACTTTACAAGGGCGAAACTGAAGGCTTATGGGCCCCAGTGCAAGAGTTTAGCTTGGGCCCCCCCCCCTTCCCTCAGTGCTTTGTGGCTAGGGGCAGGGAAGCACATAGCCTTCCTGCTGCTTGAGGCAAAAATTTTATCCCCCACACCCTAATGACAAATTCTTGACCTAACCCTTTCCATTTAGCCAGAGGTATGACTTGACCAGCATGCACTTTCTATAATACCGATGACTTCTTATGTGGCACAAGGGTCTTTGGGCCCCCTCAGGCTCCTGGGCCCGGTAGCGACTGCTACCTCTGCACCCTCTATAGCTACGCCCCTGCTACTTTATATGCAACATGCAGGTTATAATCACCCTCTGACTAGCAGACTGGGGCTTTTCAGTGTTACTAGTTTAGTAATTCCATAGATGTAGAAATCTGTCTAAGAGGACAGATTTTCTGAAATCATTATTTGGAGGAAGTCTAGTTTGGCTGTTTTACACAGTAGATATACTTATTGATGTGAATCAAATACAATATTCTCCAGGGTAGACCAAGATTTTGAAAAACTCATTACATTAACCCTGAAAGTAGATTGCTTGTAGGTAGAAGACTATGATCTCCCTGGTTTTTGATTGGCAGGAATACACAGCATGGTGCCTCATTCTGCCTAAAAAACCTGATGGACCCACTATAAGGATCTCAGTGAGACACCATATTTTTCCCCAGAACGATTCTATGGCATGCAATACAGCATACCGAATTTTCTTTTCTAACAGATATTTTGCTATTTGTGAGAAATAACTTATGTGTTCCTCCAAATAATATTATGGAATAAAGAGAAACTGTGTGCCCCATAGCAGGCTATAAATGTTGTATTTCAGGTCTGCAGAACATGGGTCCATAATACAGCCATGTTTATGTGCCCTTTTTTCAAATGCCACTGTTAGCCTAGCCTTCTAAATGATTTCAAACTCTCCCTATATACATTTTGTGCTAGTTTATTTGATTTTAGCTTTTTCAGAACAATATACTGGTAATTGATGTTTTTTAAGATTTCTCTGTAATGGTTTGATCTAAGTAGTGTTAGAGCCCTTACGGCAGCTGAAAATTAACGTAAAAAGGTAAGAGAAGGTACTCCCATCATGTTCCCTGTCGATCCCTTGCTAATCTAGGACCAGCTGAGACTGGTATGCAAAGTTCTTGACTATAAAAATTCTGCTGTAGTTCTCCAGCTGCTTTCTAGGAGTACTGTATGTCCTGAAAACAAGGCGAGGTCATGTAGGAAAGTGTCTTATTACCAAAAGGGTGTAAGTGAATTAAGTACTTAACCATTGCGTAATAACATTCCAAATGTCTCAGAACAGTTTCCAGTACTTTCTCAAAAGTCTGAAGGGTGCATTTCCAGTACGGGCAGCTCTTGAAATACAAAGGAAAATGTATGTCTACATGAAATATAAAATGCAGTCAAAAAAAATAAATCTGGATTTATGCCTCGGATTTGGCTGTAGATTTCATCCTCTGCATTGCAAGTTGACCCCAGGTTAATTTACGCTGCAGATTTTTTTGCAACGTGTGGATGAGATTTCCTAAATACCCATCCACTTTGCTTGTACGGTAAAATGCTGTGAATTTGTGCATGCATATTTCCTGCAGCAAATCAGTAGTGTTAACGCTACATGTCAACGTACCTTTACAGTGGTCTAGGCTTGGTGGGCTCAGAAGACCCCAACGCAGAGATCTGACATACTACAGGTGCTTTCTCTACAAGTTTAGTACTGTCTTAGTGCTCATTCACATGACCGTAGCCTGTTTTGCGGTTTGCAAATTGTTGATCTGCAAAACACGGATACCGGCCATGTGCTTTGAGCATTTTGTGGAACGGAACGTCCGGGCCATAATAGAGCAATCCTTGTTGGTAATACAGACAAGAATAGAATGTCTTCTATATTTTTGCAGATGCCACGTAAACAGACAGATGTGGGCGCACTTGGAGTGCTTTCTGCATCTTTTGCAGCCCCATTGAAGAGAACGGGTCCGCATCCGATCCGCAAAAGTGTGGATCTGATGTGGAGAAAAAATCAGTTTGTGTGCATGAGCCCTTATGCTGCAGCCTAATCCCACCGTCACCCACCCACACAAGTGGCCCCTGCTCAGCTTTGCCAGGTGCTGAGATCATTCCACTCTCAGGACGGGTTCACAGCTGGTATAAATACTGTGGGACCTCTGCAGTGGAATTCCGGGCAGAATATCTGAGCATTTACAGTACAAGCAAAGCAGATTTTAGAAATATCATTCACATTCTGCAGAGAAAACCCAGGATAGAAACTAAATTACTCTGCAGGTTTTCAATCGGCAGCAAGTCAGTTTTTTATCTGCAGCTTTAGACCTTTCTCGTCAGTCACCAGAAGGAGCTCATTTCTGGTAAATGATCTTTCAGATGCAATGGTCACAAATGACTAGAAAGGTCAAATGTCCATGCTTGAAGACCTCACATACACTGTAAATGAATGGCAAATGTCACAAAGGGGTTAAAGGGGTGAAATCCAGTTACAGTGATATTCTCAAATGTTAGAGGTACAAGGGAGAAGATCATTTTTGGTTAGACCCCTGCACACGAACGTGTGCTTCCCGTTGCCGTATTGCGGATCCGCAATACACGGGTGCCGTTCCGTGGGCATTCCGCCTCACGGATGCGGACCCATTCACTTGAATGGGTCCGCAAATCCGGAGATGCGGAATGGTGCGGTGTTTCCGTGGGGTTTCATCCCGTACTTCCATTCCACAAAAAGATAGAACATGTCCTATCTTTTTACGGAACGGCCGGATCGCAGAACCAATCAAGTGAATGGGTCCGCGATCCGCTGCGACTGCCCCACGGACTGTGTTTGTGCATTTTGCGGGCCGCAGCACGACCACTGGGGTTCACACGTTCGTGTGCAGGGGGCCTTAGACTGGGATCTTGAATCACCTCTAATTTCCAGAAGGAAAGGGGTCTTTGGCACTGCTCAAGAATTTCTGCCATTGATTTGAATGACCCTCAGCTTGAAATGCTGTGTAAGATTTCCGATAATAAAAACTGAGCAGCGCCAAAGTGGTTTGAGCGCTCTATGGAGTCTTTGTATTTTAGTAATCAGTGATGGCTCGAGATCACATATATTACCAATATAATCTTCTCATAGGTAACAATAACATAGAGAATCATTTTGACAGAATTTTGCCTTGAGATGCACTCTTAAAGGGGTTGTGTCCTGAAAGCTATTCTACATTTTTCAAACCAGCACTTCCCTCTGAATGCTTTTATATTTGCATGTGATTAAAAATGTTTCATAGCCAGTGAGTTATTCAATAAAATGTATCTGTATAGCGCCACCTGCAGTCTGTTGTTCCTATTTCTTGACCACCTCACTCAGCTGGTCGAATCAGTTTAAATCATCAATTGCCACTAGTCATATGTTCTGTTGAAAGCTCCGGCACTAAGGCTGGGTTCAGACCTGAGCGTTCGGGATGGAGCGCTCTTTATGCGCGATTGTATGCGCGTTTACAAGCAAACGCCCATTGTCGCGCGTTCCTGCTGAAGTCTATGTACGGGAACGCGCGACAAGACGCCCCAAAGAAGCTCCTGTACTTCTTGGGGCTTCGGGCGTTTTACAGCACGATTGTACGCGCTGTAAAACGCTCAGGTGAGAACCATTACCATAGGGAATCATTGGTTCTTGCCTGTTGAGCGTTTTACAGCGCGTAGGAGCGCGCTGTAAAACGCTCAGGTCTGAACCCAGCCTTAGGCCTCATGCACACGACCGTTTTTTTTCACGGTCCGCAAAAACGGGGTCCGTGGGTCCGTGATCCGTGACCGTTTTTTCGTCCGTGGGTCTTCCTTGATTTTTGGAGGATCCACGGACATGAAAAAAAAGTCGTTTTGGCGTCCGCCTGGCCGTGCGGAGCCAAACGGATCCGTCCTGAATTACAATGCAAGTCAATGGGGACGGATCCGTTTGAAGTTGACACAATATGGTGCAATTGCAAACGGATCCGTCCTCATTGACTTTCAATGTAAAGTCAGGAGTCCCTTTACTTTCACACTTGTGTTCATAATGCAGACGGTGGCTCCGTTCAGAGCGGATCCGTCTGCATTATATTGTTAAAACAAAGTGTGAAAGTAGCCTCGGACGGATCCGTCCAGACTTTACATTGAAAGTCAATGGGGGACGGATCCGTTTGAAAATTGAGCCACAGTGTGTCATCTTCAAACGGATCCGTCCCCATTGACTTACATTATAAGTCTGGACGGATCCGCTTGCCTCCGCACGGCCAGGCGGACACCCGAACATAACTTGAAGCGTCCCCATCACCATGGGAACGCCTCTACGTTAGAATATACTGTCGGATATGAGCTACTTCGTGAAACTCATTTCCGACAGTATATTCTAACACAGAGGCGTTCCCATGGTGATGGGGACACTTCAGGTTAGAATACACTGCAAACTTGGTACAAGACTGCCCCCTGCTGCCTGGCACCACCCGATCTCTTACAGGGGGATATGATAGCACAATTAACCTCTTCAGGTGCGGCACCTCAAGGGGTTAATTGTACTATCATATTCTCCTGTAAGAGATCAGGGCTGCCAGGCAGCAGGGGGCAGACCCCCCCCCCCCTCCCCAGTTTGAATATCGTTGGTGGCACAGTGTGTGCCCATCGCCCCCCCCTTCCTCCCTCTATAGTTAAAAATCGTTGGTGGCACAGTGTGTGCCCATCGCCCCCCCCCCTTCCTCCCTCTATAGTTAAAAATCGTTGGTGGCACAGTGTGTGCCCATCGCCCCCCCCTTCCTCCCTCTATAGTTAAAAATCGTTGGTGGCACAGTGTGCGCCCACCATCGCCCCCCTCCATCTCCCCCCCCCCCCCCATCATTGGTGGCAGCGGAGTTCCGATCGGAGTCCCAGTTTAATCGCTGGGGCTCCGATCGGTAACCATGGCAACCAGGAAGCTACTGCATCCCTGGTTGCCATGGTTACTTAGCAATAGTACAATTGTAGAAGATTCATACTTACCTGCCTGCTGCTGCGATGTCTGTGACCGGCCGGGAGCTCCACCTACTGGTAAGTGAAAGGTCTGTGCGGCGCATTGCTAAAGAACTGTCATTTACCAGTAGGAGGAGCTCCCGGCCGGTCACAGACATCGCAGCAGCAAGCAGGTAAGTATGATTTTTAACTATAGAGGGAGGAAGGGGGGGGCGATGGGCACACACTGTGCCACCAACGATTTTTAACTATAGAGGGAGGAAGGGGGGGGCGATGGGCACACACTGTGCCACCAACGATTTTTAACTATAGAGGGAGGAAGGGGGGGCGATGGGCACACACTGTGCCACCAACGATATTCAAACTGGGGAGGGGGGGGGTCTGCCCCCTGCTGCCTGGCAGCCCTGATCTCTTACAGGAGAATATGATAGTACAATTAACCCCTTGAGGTGCCGCACCTGAAGAGGTTAATTGTGCTATCATATCCCCCTGTAAGAGATCGGGTGGTGCCAGGCAGCAGGGGGCAGTCTTGTACCAAGTTTGCAGTGTATTCTAACTAGAAGCGTCCCCATCACCATGGGAACGCTTCTGTGTTAGAATATACTGTCGGAAATGAGTTTTCACGAAGTGAAAACTTAGATCAGAAAAAGCTTTTATGCAGACGGATCTTCGGATCCGTCTGTATGAAAGCAACCTACGGCCACGGATCACGGACACGGATGCCAATCTTGTGTGCATCCGTGTTCTTTCACGGACCCATTGACTTGAATGGGTCCGTGAACCGTTGTCCGTCAAAAAAATAGGACAGGTCATATTTTTTTGACGGACAGGATACACGGATCACGGCCTCGGCTGCAAAACGGTGCATTTTCCGATTTTTCCACGGACCCATTGAAAGTCAATGGGTCCGCGAAAAAAAATGGAAAACGGCACAACGGCCACGGATGCACACAACGGTCGTGTGCATGAGGCCTTACAGATAGAGAGCTGCAGCAGAAAGGACACACCACCTGAGCTGCCGGGCTGAGCAGTGAATATGGAGATCCCTGGATTCATGTGAGGTACAGGCCTGGCTCTAGCTTTGTGAGAAAGAGATTGTCATGTACTATATGATGTCTGCTTTTCATTTTTTATACCAATCGTGGCATAACCCCAGCCAATTCAATATTATTTAAAAAGGGTCAGAACAGTGTAAAATAATAAAATAGGTTGAAGTAGACGGCCACTACAGCTGTCACTCAGAGAAGAGGAGAAGGTCCGTGAAGCAATTCACTGCAGGGAGCGCTCCACCGTGAAGCTCCGCCTCCAGGACACTTGCAGGAGCACAATCTGGCAGCATAGACGTTCACATTTAAACTAATGGCTTCACAAAAGGTATGCTTATACTGCTACTGTGGACATCTGTTGTACATGTACAGCAGATTTTTTGGAGTTTAGATATGGCGCTGGCGCTGGCGCTGGAGCGCAGCCAGTGTCATAGCTTGTTGCTAACAGCTGTGTTACATAGTTGACACCCAGACATGTAATCCCTCAGAGGTAATTTGTAGGGTGTCAATCAGTTGTCATGACAGCCTGGGCTGTGTGAAGGCTCCCAGGCCTAGTAGGAACACGTCACAATTACCCAATAGACTGCGGTTGTAAAGTTTAGGCCTCTTGGACATGAACGCGTGTGCCCCGTGGCCATGCTGCGGCCCGCAAATTGCACGAACACCCACCCCTCACTTTAATAGGTCCGCGATCCGGAACATGACCTATCTTTTTGCGGAACGGAAGTACAGGACAAAACGACACAGAAGCACACGTAGTGCTTCAGTAGGGTTCCGTTCCGTGCTTCTGTTCCGCACCATTCCGCATCTCCGGATTTGCGGACCCATCTCTGTGACGTGGAATGCACACGGAACGGTGCCCGTGTATTGCGGATCCGCAAATGCGGTCCGCAATACGGCCACTGAGCGAACACGTTCGTGTGCAATAAGCCTTAAGGGGATTGCAGTCCATTTAACACCCCCTCCGCCCAGCAGTAGACAGAAACTAAAAGTAAAAAAAATATAAAAAGCTAAAGATTTAAAAATTCTAATAACCGTCCTTCGCCATCATTTTACATAAAAAATGAATGAAAGATAAAAAGTAAACACTCTTGGCATTGCTGGTTTCTTAAATCTCCAAACTATTAAAATATGAGTATTTATTCTGCACGATGAGTGCTGTAACGGTAGAAAAAATGTCTGAATGGCTGTTTTTTGGTCACCTTGCCCATCAAAAAGTTTGAATAAGTGATCAAAAAGTTATGTGCACCCCAAAATGCTACTGATGAGCCTTGGGTATCAACTATCAAAGTATGAAGACTCAAAGCAAATTAAAAGTGCAAAAAAAATAATTAACCATAAAAAATATCTTAAAGGGGTATTCCCATCTTAATGATCACTGTTACATCTGTTAATGATTTGACAGTGATAATTTTTCTAAATATATTTTATCACCCAATTCCCACCCTTTTTGAGAAAATAAGTCCCCTCGTACCTGATGTTGTCGTTCCTCTCCCCTGGTTATGGCCACCTCTCTTGTAGAATCCTGCCGGGCCGCGCTTGCGCAGAAGACTGAATATTCTTTCCCGGCTGGGCCGCGCAATGTCCTGAACGCGCACGCCATCGCGCATGCGCCATGATGACTTCTTCCTGGCTAGTATAGAACAGAGCCGCGAATGCGCACGCCGGCTCTGTACTATACGGGCCGGGGATAAGTCACCATGGCACATGTGCGGCGTGCGTGCGCGTTCAGGACATTGCACCGCCCGGCCGGGAGGAAAACTTCAGTCTTCTGAGCGAGCGCGGCCTGGTCGGGAGAAGACGTCGCTCAAGCCCAGCCGAATCCAGGAAGTGAAGGTAAGTATTAAAACTGAAGATGGGAATACCCCTTTAATTTGGTATCTCTATAATCGTATTGACCTGCAGTTTAACGGTAACATGTCAGTTTTAACACACAGTAAACTCTGTAAAAACAAAACTCAAAAAGCAACGGAGGAATTGTGATTTTTTTTAAATCAATTCCCCCAAACAATGTTTTATTTGTTTACTGTTTTTCAATACACGATATGGTAAACTAAACGGTGCCATTAAAAAATACAACTTGTCCTGTAAAAAAAAACAAAAAAAACATTTTACAGCTACAGGAATGGAAAATGGCACTTGGAGAAAAAAAAGAAAAAACGTTTGCTCCACCAAGTGATTAGTATAAAGGGCACATACACAACTTAGCTTCTAATGCCATCAATTATATTGATATAGTGTTTTAAAGTAATTTTTTAAAACATTTCTGTGGACGAATCGTGTGCAATGGGATTCTCTGTGACATGGCCAAACTTGAGATTTTGGTTGCTCATAAACACGTAGACCAGGCATCCTCAAACTGCGGCCCTCCAGCTGTTGTAAAACTACAACTCCCACAATGCCCTGCTGTAAGCTGATACCTGTAGGCTGTTCAGGCATGCTGGGAGTTGTAGTTTTGCAACAGCTGGAGGGCCACAGTTTGAGGATGCCTGACATAGACAGTAGAGCATACTGTACAGACTGCACAAGTTACCCTACTAACTATAGAAATTCACTGAAACTGTGGTTTCAGAGTAGGAAGCCCAGTGTGTGAATGGATCTTGAGGGTAGTAGCATGTAGTTTTTCATCTTGAACCCTAAGATGTTAGCGTCTGTGTACATCTATCTTCTCAGCTGTTCATATCAAATTGCTGAGCTGTCTGCAAACTGATCTGTCGATACCTAAAACAGCCTGGAATTTCTTGGCTCTCGTCTTGAATGTACTGTGTTAGGTAGCTCTTCCCGGGTGACATTTGTCTATTTGCATACACTAGGAACTCTTTGGAAAATACTTTAGGTGCCAAGATGAGAACATCACATTTAATTATAAATATCAGTCTGAGCGTTGCCATCAGCTTATCTGTTCACTCCTTTAGAGCTGCATTGCAGTCCATTTTAATTGAAAAATATTACAACAGGAAATATGGAAAATAAAAAAAATAAAAAGCAATAAAAACATCAAGATACAATCCAAAGTATAAAAAGAAAAAGATACAAAACAAATGGTGAAAGGAGAAAGAAACTTCTCTGTATCAAGTGAAGGAAGGACACAAGAATGTTACTTTGCCTATTACTCGAAGGGAAAAATACGTAAATTAATCTGAGGTGAGAAAATTAACTATTTCTTTAGCTATTTAAAATTTTAGATTGTTGGTATCACTTTTTTATTTTTTCATCCTTACGTCATACATCTGAGAATGTGTAATGGTAAGGGCTGTATGTATGGTGAAGGCTCTTGGTGGTAAAGACCCCTAAGCAATTGCCTCTTTTGCTCTTTGATAACCCACCAGACTTTAAACGCCTGTCCTCAGGATAGGTCAATATGAGACTGGCAGGGTTTTGACACCCAGCACCCCTGTCGATCAGCCATTAAAGGAAGCTGTGGCACTCACCGGAGCTCTGGTGAGCACTATTGCCTATTTGCAGTTTACCAAGCACAGCGCCGTCCATTGGATAATGGCTGTGCTTGGTATTGCAGCTTAGCCTCATTCAATTGAATGGGACTTAGCTGCTCCTAGGCCATGTGACTAATGAATGTGACATCCCATGGCCTAGGAAGAAGCCCAAGTACTCACAGAGGGCCGCGGTCTCTTCATATAGCTAATCAGAAGGGTTGCCGGGAGTCGGACCCCAGCTGATCTGATATTGATAGCCAGCCTATCCTAAAAATTTCGGAGGACCCTTTTAGCCCCTTTCTGACCAGTAATTTTCCATTTTTGCTTTTTTTTGTTTTATATTCCCTGCTTTCCAAAAGCCATAGCTTTTTATTTTATTTTGCTGTTCACTTATCCATATAGGGGTTTGTTTTTTGCAGGACAAGTTGTTCTTTCTAATGGCACCATTTAGTATTCCACACAATGTATTGGGAGTCTGCGAAAAAAAAAATTTGGGGTGGAATTGAAAAACACGCAGCTGCACCTTTGTTTTACAGGTTTCATTTTACAACATTCGCTGTGTGGTAAAAACGAGATGTTGCCTTTATTTTGCAGTCAGTATAGTTTCAGAAATACCAAATTTATATAGTTTTTGTTATGTTTACATAAATCTTTTTCTTTGCATCACCATATTCTGATCCCATCCCCCTGGAGCAACCCATCCCTGGTAACAATTGATTTGAGTGGATAAATGTCCATGATTGGAGTCTTCTCCAATCACAGGGACTGCTAGTATACATCTGCTGTATAAAACACCTTCCAGCTATGGTACCTGCTATGGTGCCCACTTAACTTCATCATTAAGGGCCCAACATCCCCAGCTGTGGATGTCAGGAAGGGAACTCTTTGTCCTCTAGGATCTAGAATGTACTATAGAAAGGGACTAGAAGCGCTGCCAACTACTGTATGTCTCACTGTAATCTTTCACGGAGTGTGAAACACCCAGAACTCCTCACCATATCCCTATTTTTTGTGGTTCTTTACTGGGGTTATTCTTACACACACTATTCAACAGTAACAAGACAACCGTAAGCCATTGTCAACATAAGGAATGCTATTTCTATTGTAAAATATCATACACAATGCACTGTTTTCCCATTCCTGACAATACTGGAAGGCTTGTTACTAATCATGTTTATATAACATTTTTCATACCATATAACATAGAGAACAATGTATGGATCATTGTTTAATACTGTCAGGTTAGACGATAAAGAACAAACCATTGCTTCTATGAGTAAACCTCCATCTGAATGTTCCTTTCTACTTCTGAAACTATTCTCTTCTATGCAGTGCCACCAAGTGGAAAGCTTAAGAACTGCAGTTAAATTGTTTTTATTGAAAAGTTTGCAATGACAAATTTATGTGTTTGTGTCCTAGCAATATGATTATTAGGTACAACTGGTAGATTTTGTTATATTTAAGGCTGAAAGGGCTTAGGATCAACAGTTGGGCATGCGGGGAGTTGTATATTTCGCTGCAGGCAAGTGAGCTGGAGATATTAATGAATATAAGATGTTTTATGTAAGGTAAAGATTTAGCCTAATATTCTTTAGCATTAATAATGTTATTTTATTGTCCTCTTTAGAACTAATATTGATGATACCGGTACATATACGGCAGTTGCAAGAAATGGTCATGGACAGTCATCTACCAACTCTGTTGTGATTGTGAAAAGTAAGTAAAAGAATAACGATGAAGTATTGCATAGCTTAAAACTCAGATATAATTCAAAATCCGGTCTGAATCTGGTCCACAGATTCTTTTGTAGATTATCTTATGTCAACCGACAGTTTTCTAAAAATATAGCATTTATAAAGCCCCAGAGCTGCATTTTTAAAACATACTGTAAATGACAGATTTCTCACATTTTCTGCATCTTTTACATGCCTCCCAAGTGTCCCTCCTTTTCACCCAAGTCCCTCTGTCCCTCTTTGCTTCTAAAATGTCCCTCTTTTTGATCTGGGAAATAAATATGTATTAATTAACTTATTAAATTGCTCCTAAGCTATGTCTAGCTTCTGCCTGTATAATAGGCCTCCTGTTATATATTTTTTCATTATTTGGCACACTTTAGACCTTAAAATAAATATAAATAATGGTTTATATGTTGACATTTAAGTGAACATTGAAGAGCAAGAAAAAAAGCTATTCCAGGGGTTAATAAAAGAACTTTTACTCACCTCACCGATCCCCGGCCACTGCAGTTCTGATGGCGCCACGTTCCCACTGCATACCACTTCCTGATACTATCTTGAAATGGCTGTAAATGCTGCTGAGGAAATCCCTGGCTGCAGCAGTGACCCACCTCAGCCAGTGATCGGATCTATCACTCAATCAGGTGTTAATGTCCCTCTTTGAGCATCCAAAACGTTGGGTGGTATGCTACTGTGACGGGGCAGATGTAAGCATTACAGGGTATGGGCATAACTGCTGTAAAGGGGCACCATGTGGGCATTACTACTGTGCGGATGTCCCTGGCCACATTCATGAAAAAAAAAATTTGAAGAAAGATAATAATGCACTTAATAATGTTTACATCTATTTTATTAAAAGAAAACCTGTCACCATGATTTTGCGCATAGAGCTGGGGACATGGGCTGCTAGATGGCCGCTAGCACATCTGCAATACCCAGGTCCCATAGCTCTCTGCGCTTTTATTGTGTTAAAAAACCGTTTTGATTGATATGCAAATGATATGAGTCCTGTAGCCGGAGATGAGTCAAGCGGAAAGGAGCCCAGCACCGCCCCACGTCCTCCGAATCTACTCCTTGCTGGCTGACGTCACAGAGCTGGAGCGCCGAAATGCGCATGCGCAGTGTCGGCATCATGTTCATTCCCTGTGCTGGCATCAGCACAGGGAACAAACTACGCATGCGCTAGCTCGCGCATCGCGAGCTTTCGGCGCTCCAGCTCTGTGACGTCAGCCAGCAAGGAGGAGATTCGGAGGACGCGGGGCGGTGCTGGGCTCCTTTCCGCTTGACTCATCTCCGGCTACAGGACTCATATGAGGTAATTTGCATATCAATCAAAGCGTTTTTTTAATACAATAAAAGCGCAGAGAGCTATGGGACCTGGGTACTGCAGATGTGCTAGTGGCCATCTAGCAGCCCATGTCCCCAGCTCTATGCGCAAAATCATGGTGACAGGTTTCCTTTAAGTGCATTATTATCTTTTTTCTGAAATTCTTTTCATGAATGTGGCCAGGGACATCTGCACATTTATCTATCATATCGTGCAGGATGTTTTTATCTTTGTTTTTTCTGTTATTTTTCTGTTTATGTAGTATATGCTTGAGGAAGTGGCACCTTCAAGTCTGAATGTGCACCTATTCTATCTTGGGAGTAGCATTCCTTTGCACTTTTGCCCTTCCCATCTCATAGAGCGCCTTGATTAGGTGGTACATATAGGTGTTCTTGCTCCTCCTCCCATCAGTTGCTTGACGCACATGGAGGTGACTAGGAGCAGCACACCATATGTGCGGACTCTGCGCTCCTGAACATAGAAGCCCAATGGCTTAGGTAGGTTCAGCGTAGGACCCGCCTGACCTGTGACCACCTTGGCGCTTGGTAGGCGGGCACAGATGTGTTTTGATCAAAATATATTGGCTAAGTGTCTCAGATTTTATCATATCAGAGTGAGCGCTTGGTTCATATATAATGCTTGCATCTATATTATTAAGTGTATGATTAGAAAGTGTTTGAAAGCTGAAGAACACAGAGCATGTTGCACTAGGGAGAGGTTTGAATCCCCCTATTGTATTCTGTAAAATTTGTCCAAATTATATATGCTATATGTACACTAATTACTCACATTTCCCCCCTATAAAGCAATGAAAGTTGAAATACAGATTCATAGTCCAGCATTTCTGCCCCCATCCCTTTATTAAAGGGAATAATTTCAATAATTCAAAATGTGGCCACTGTTGAAATGCTGAATTTGTACAAATCTGCTCAATTTAAAGTGTTGCGCCATAATTGATGTAATATATAAAAATCATACATCATATAATACATGACTGTCTCTTTGCAAAGAAAAAAAAAGGGGTGAGTGAGCACATCCCAATACACAGGTTCACGTCGCCATGGCTGAAAGTACAAAAGCAAAAACAAACAATGCAACAGCACTCTGCAAACACAAATAATCAAGTAAATACAATAGTGCCATACTCACTTTAGAAAATGTATTATTGCTAATTCTGCGCTATAAATGTGAGATTCTTGGCAAATGCATTTTTGTACAAAATTATTTGTGCCTGTCCACCAGTGTCAAGGCAATCTATTTAGGTCAGGAACCTAACACTAAATACTACATCCACTGGTGCCATAATGACCTCCATTCAATTCAGGGAATGCAGGTTCCACATGCATGCCAAGCCCACACTGTATTCCACCTCTCCTGGTGAAAAATGTCCTCTAATAAAAACAGGGAGAACAGGTTACAGCTTTATACTTGAACTAATTAAAATCAGCCTATGGGACAGACAGGTTAGTTAGGAGTGCACGACTAAAGGAGTCAGCCACACCTCCAATGCAGACTGCAAAGAAAAAAATAGGGGTTAGTCAGCACATCCCAGAATGCGCAGGTGTGCGTTGCCATGCTGAAAGCAGAAAAGCAAAAAACAAACAACAGCAACAGCAGTCTGCAAACACAAATAATAAGGCAAATACAATAGTGCCATACTCACTATAGAAAATAATAATAATAAAAAATATTTTTTTACAAAATGTATTTGCCAAGAATGACAGTCTCTTTCTAAAAAAAGCTATAACAAGCCCTGTACCTCACATTGATCCAGAGATCTCCCCATCCCCCCTTCCCCAATTCATTGCTGCAATTGTTCAGATCAATTTATTTCAGGTTGGCAGCTCAGAGGCATGGACTAATGGCAGTTGAAGATCTAAAGTGAGCGCAGTGACCTCAATGAGGTGGAAGGATAAATAGAAAAAAAAAAAACAGCAGGTGGAGCTATACAGAAAATTTTTATTGAATAAGTCAGTGGCTATACTAGATTTTTAATGACATGTAATTACAAAAATATTCAGGTGCTGGTTTGAAAAATGTATATTACCTTCAGCTGCTGCAAGATGGATTTTAAGTGCTTATTGAATTACTATTAAATAGACTGGTCGAATATAGGGAGTCAGACATTTATTATTTAAAATGACCTGTCACAATGAAAATGCAGTCCAGTCAGCCAATATGCCCCCTTTAAAGGCCCATTTATGCTCAACAACATGATTTGTTCATCTCCAGGCAATCAAAATAATAATCAGTCAAGGTCATCCTGGGAGAGACCTTTAGGTTTTGTCTTCAGATATTTTTTTTCCCACTTTTATCCCATAATAAAAGTCTATATTCTTATCATATTGAGAATGTTTTTAGGCTTAAAAAAATCTAATAAATATAGCTGCTTTCTTTATAATCATATATAGTGCCTGTGCATAAACCGGTAATATTTTTTAGGTTTCTAAGCAAAGAAACAAACGAACACTATTCTTAATATAGTAAGGCCTTGTCTTGTTATTATATGATTTTATATATATATATATATATATATATATATATATATATATATATTGTAGTATAGCCTTTTATTATAGGTTAAATGAGAAAGACAAAAACCCCAGAAAGTTCACATAAGTTTCTCTTAGGATTCAAACCTGGGATTTCTACATGCAAAACAAAAACAATCCACTTATCACAAAGTTATTGTATTACCACCTAGCAATACATGTTTTTTTCTATGCTTATAAGCTGACACATATTACTGGTGTCTTTATGATATTCACATGCTTGCATATAGCTCTGGCCTCAGCATGTCTAATGCTGTCAATCAAGGGGAGGGGGGAATGTGCAGAGCACAGGGGGTGTTACAAAGCAGTGCTCAAAGGATTCAGCCCCGCCTCCTGGTGCTTGCTCTTCTCATTTGCATATGAATAAGAACACAGATTTTTCTGAAGCTGTTTAGCATACAGACAAGAGAAAGGTATCAGCAGGATGAGTCCTATCAGCCACTATGTCTGGTTTAATAGGGTTGATCCTAGTGATAGAGCCACTTTAAAATCAGCTTTGCTTTTTTTCTTAGGCCTTACGCCTAGAGGCTTAACTCTTCCTGCTACTGCTGCCCCCCCCCCCCCCCCTCCTTAGTTTGACTTTAGGAGAAGTCAAAGTGCAGATGGCACTAGAGTTGAGCCTCTAGGAGTAATTGACAACACCCCTGTTGCTCCTAGAGACTCATTTGCATAGATTAAAACATCATTTTTAGAGATGAGCGAATTTCTTAAAAGTTCAATTTGGCTGATTCGCGGAATTTTGCAAAAAAAAAATCACTTTGTGAGGAATTACGAAGATCTCGGCCGAAGTCCTGTGCGGAGCGAGATTGCTGTAATCTCGAGCCGCATGCAATTTCGGCCGAGATCTTCAAGCAAGATGGAGGCTGAAAGCCCGTCGCGAGCAAATGGAGGCGGTAAGTTAGAATTTTTTAGTTTTTTATACTATTTCAGGTTAAATCGATTCACTGACACTAAGAAATTTGGCTTTTAGGCAAATCAAATTTTTACTGAAATTCGTGGGATTCGATTCGCTCATCTCTAGTCATTTTTGTCAGCAATGCGGGCACATATGAACACAGGTCCAACACAGATGCCTTTAGCTGCCAAGCGCACATGTAACATGTCAGCCAGTCTCATAGGTACAATTCTGCTGACAGATGTCCTTTAAAGTTTGCTGTCAGTGAACCACATTTATCACAATACGCATGATGTTTGATAAATTAGCTACAACTGCTGCTCCACTTTTTCTATGTTAACCCTCGCTGTTGATCCTTTTTTTTTTTCATGCCTTTTTTTTTAAGGTGCAACAATAAATCTGCCTAGAAACTAATTAGTATTCTTAAACATTCTCACTTCTAAACCACTTGCTAAAAGTGGCGAGACTGGCGTGAGATGGCAAAAAGGCTTACATATTGGGCAAAGAGGCACTTGTGTGTAAATCTGTATTTTTTCCACCAGAAAACAGGCGCGCTAACTTGAATTATTCCCCTTATAATGTGTGAAATTGAAAGGACAGCATTACCGCCTAATGAGTAGCTCATCTGAAGGATTTACATCATTTTGTACTTCCGTCAGTATTGAATTTGCAGCTTCTGGGTTCACAATAGCAAATTGATCTGTGAACTCGTTCCAAACTTTCTCGACTAAGTAATATTTTATGAGGTTAGTATGGGGCTGGCCAACTAGAAGTTCTCAAGGGCATTGTGACTCTCGGACATCATCTACTATATATACATATTTGTTTTTATAATCTTTAAACAGAATGAACTTGATCTTTGCATGTTATCTACAATCTCTATGGAAACAGTCAGAATGAACTATAATGAGCAGAAAACACTGCAATTATTTTGTCATAGATGTATTCATTATTTTCAATTACTGATTGGAGAACATAGAATCAAAAGTCAAGATTCTATATTTACTGCATATTTATGGAAATGATTTATGGAATGCCCTGATGATAATGATACAATATGGCATTTTTTAGGGTTCCGATCCGAAGATGAACCTCTGCACCCTGGTTATAGGCCACACTGTAAGTAACTCTTCTTTCACCAACACCAGTAGAACATTGTACAGGGGATTCTAAGTATTACTGAGATAAAACTGTGTGATTTGTGATGAAATAAAGGGAAATGTTGCAGAAAGCAGTCATTGTACTAGTAATTGTAAATGAAATGATGTATGCAATGCATGCACTGAAGCTTCCCTCTAGCCTGACTCGATTTCCCTAGCATGATGTTACGACTTGTGAAAAATAAACACATTTATGTATGAGAGGTGTACACAAAAAACAGAGGGCCTCATAGCAACACTCCCCCTCCCTACAGAATGTTTTTTTTTTCTAAATGAAAGTTACTTCCCCCCATTAATTCATTACATTTTATATCCTTGCTGGGACCATAATTCAGTTTTTCTGATACAGATCTACTGCAGTTAAATGATATAATTCTGGTTACATGCAGCCACCACAAGGGGGAGCTAACTATATTTCTTACATATATCTGAGTTCAACAAGATCTATAAAAATCTATATGCAGTGAGCTCCCTCTGCTGAAGACAAATGTTATGATTTAATCTATTTCAGGTTAATATAGTATTTTATGCAGTATAAACTGCCTTGCAATAATCCAATCAGTCAGTCAATCAATCATAGGTTGATAGGTGGCTAGACAGAAAGATAGATGATTGATAGATACAGTAGATAGATCACTAGTAGATAGATATGAGATAGATAGTTTTTCCAATGTTAAGATTGTTAACGATTCCTTCCATGTAATTACAGTGTCTTTGACATAGATAGATATAAAATACTGTAGGTAGATAGACAGACGATAGATATCAGCAAAATAGATATAAAATAGTTAATAGATAAATTAGATAGATATGAGATAGATATTTGATGGATATATAGATAGATAGGAGATATATAGTTAGATACATATGAGATACAGTATTTTTTGCCCTATAAGACTCACCGGTCCATAAGACACACCTAGGTTTTAGAGGAGCACAATGAGAAAAAAAATATTTTTCATTACACCTCAGGTCAGACCACCAATCAGACCCCAAATGTTAATAAGACCCCAATCAGACCTCAGATAAGAGCCCATGCCTTTCATCGGTCTTTATGCGTCTCATCACCCCCATATCAGCCCCTATGCCTCTCATCAGCACTAATATCAGTCCTTATGCCTCTTATTAGCCCCCATTATCAGCCTTATGTTATGCCTCTTATTAGCCCCTATTATCAGCCTTATGCCTCTTATTAGCCCCATGATCAGACTTATGCCCCTTATTAGACCCCATTATAAGCCTTATGTCCCTTATTAGTCCCCATTATCAGCCTTATGCCCCTTATTAGTCCCATTATCAGCCTTATGCCTCTTATTAGCACCCATTATGCCTCTCATCACCCCCATTATGCCTCTCATCACCCCCATTGCCTCAGCCCCAAGCAGCCTCATGTTTTATAAAATAAAAAAACACTTACCTCTCCTGCTCCTGGACGCCACCGCTCCTCACCATCGTGATCCTCTTCATCCTGCTGTCGGCTGTGTATCGCGGCGCACAGTGTGAGATCACAGAGCGCCCTCACGCTGTGTGCAGCCACTGCATAGCCGACAGCCAAGGACCAGGAAGCGGTGAGTACAGAGCCTTCACCGCTTACTGGTCCTTTGGTACTACTGAGCACTTCCATAATGGAAGCGCTCATTAGTATTCGCCCCATAAGACGCAGGGGCATCTCCCCCCCACTTTTGGGGGGGAGGGATATGTCTTATGGGGCGAAAAATATGGTAGATAGATAGATAGATGATAGTTTTTTTCCTATGTTAAGACTGCTTATAATTCCTTCCATGTAATTACAGTGCCTTTGACAGCAGCAATTTCTTTTACCCACATTGATGTTAAGTTCCTGGAAACATTTGGTGTAACATTTGGAGTAGAAGGTGACACAGTTACTTTGTCTTGCTCTGTGCTTTTAACTCCTGACATCAGCAGACTACGACCTCAAGCTGAGTGGTACAGAGACGGTGAGTGACTTTTAATTCAATGAACATATTAAATGTTAAATGTCCAATTAATATTCTGATGACTGAACATTGAATAAATCAAAGTTTAAACATCAAAATGTCTTCTGTCCTTTGTGCATAGATGATCAATGGAAAACATTTCACTGGGCGACAGCTTAAAACAAAGTAAATTGGTTCTGTCTGGGATTCCACATTAAGGCATCCATTGTGTCATGGGACACTGATCTTACTTAAATATTTAGCAAAAATGTATGCATAAACATCGATAAATAAACGACAGCTATTCCCCATAATTAGGCTGCCCATCAGAACACTATGTGATTATTGCTACAGTGCAGCTTGTTTATTTGGGTCATATTGGATACTATATGTGAACTCCAGTACTGTTTAATGCATGGTTAGTAATAATTACTCATTAAAGGGGTATTCCGGTTTTACAATTTTCAGCATCAATTCACAGGAAACAACACATTATCACTTACTAATAGTGATTGTTTATCTCTAATACCCTGTTTTCCTGCACTCCATTGGGACCATATGACACTTTCTGCTGTGTTGGTTGCCTATACTGAAGACATCACATTGACATCTGAGATGTTGCAAGGCTTGTAAGGCTGTGCCCTGTTGATACAACATCATCAATGATTTTGCCTCTCTCTGAGGGCGGTGTTCTGCTCATTCTTCTGGACCCTGACCTGTAGATGTGATGTCAGCAATGACGCTGTGTCCTAGGGCAAGGTTATTCCAGCAGGACATCAAGCAGGCTTGGATCTGTGATGCTCAATCTAGGAGGGGAAGGACAGACAGAGACCTGATGCCACAGACACTTGCGCTGGGATGGGTCACAGATCCCAATTATGTTGAAGGAATCAAACTGACCTAAAAAAATCATTATTTGACTTATATAATGCAGTAAGGTTGAATGCTGGTGTTATTTGTAGCCGGAAGACCCCTTTAAATAAAGAATTTCTTAAGTGGCCTGATTATCCAGTGATGAACTCTTATGGGCTTCAGGCCATGGTAGTGTCTATTCCTGTCCATTCTACACTAAGTCTACTTCACATGTCCTCCAATATTCATGCAAACATTATGTTAATATTTTCCACAAACCTTGCAAAAATATCAGTTGGATAAACAATGATTCCTGATATATAATGCCAGAAATACACCAAGAGTAGTGATGAGTAAATTTTCTGAAATTTGATTTGGGTCTGATTCGACAAAATTAAGTGTCCAATTTGATTTGGGCAAAAATCGTTTTTTGAAAAAGTGCCTCAATCTCCCTGAAAAGCTTTAAATATCTTCTGTGCTCTCTTTTTTTATCTCTCATTCTCTCTCTCTGCTAAAATTCTCCTGAATTGAATCACATGAAATCCGGATTTTATAGAATCAGAATTTTTTGAAAAATTTGGACCGAATTTTCTATAGGAATTATTAGCTCATCTCTAAACAGGAGTCTGAAGGTATAGCTTGACTGACCTGGGATCTGGTCTGTAAGCTATGTTCAGTCCCTCAACTTAATGACTTCCCATGACACTGTTCCTATGAAAACAAATATCGTGAAACTTATCCAAACATCACCTTTATGCTGTCCATACTAACGGCAGCATAGAGTAGAGACAGGTGTGTTGAATTCAGCGATTTGTCATTTAAAAGTTAAAAATAAGTGGTTGCCGAGAACCAACATCACAATCTCTGCAGACCGGGCCTGGAAAAGAGTCCCGGCCACCTGAGAAGAGTCCTGGTTATTCATGAATTCCTGCTCTCTTGCCCACCTGCTGCTGACTGACAGTCTTCTACCTAGTTTTCTCCCTTTCTCTCTAGGAGAGAACTGCCAACCATCAGCAGATGGGCGAGGAGAGCAGGAGATTAGGAATAACCAGGACTCTTCTCAGGTAGAGCTGACTCTTTTCAAGGCCTGTGCTGCAATGATTACGTTTTAATTCATGAGTGACACACCGCTGAAATCAGAATTTCTGTCACTATTTTATGCTGCCCTCAACATAAAATTGATGACAGGTTCCATTTAAAGTAACACCTTATACCATCACTTCACCTTGTTACATTGCCGTTTGGACCATGCACCCCATGGAGTCCATGTACAATTTCTACCTTTGATAAGTGGATAGCTACTGATGTATGGAATGCATATATGACCCAATATAACCATGATATGGCAGCCATCAAGTCTTTCAGTTCTGTTACATGACACAATTGTATTCTCTAATAGGTCAATCATTTTTACTGCATATATAGACTATAACAGTTGTCTCATGCTGCACATTGAATCTAAACTTTTCTGGCTTGTAAGTTACATTGTGACTTGATTTAAATGGCCATCTTGCAAGAAGAATTCTATCCACGGTCACTCTGTTTCCTGTTACATAGATGACATTGAATTCCCAGCCACAATCTATCTGTGGATCAATATAAATGTAAAGTAGATAGAAAATAATGTCTCTCCATTAGTTCTAGTATGAATAGAGAGGATGCATTTTGTCTGTATAAAGGATCGGGCCAGGGCTGTCTGCTTGCTTGTCATGTGATATCGTTCCATTTTCACATCAGCTTGTACTATGAGAATAGCTCTTAACATATTAACAATTGGATTTCCTTTTCAGATGTCCTGGTAAAAGAATCCAAATGGCACCAGCTGCATTTTGGAGAGGGCCGTGCTTCTCTGACATTGACACATTTGAATAAGGATGATGAAGGATTGTATACTGTAAGAATGGTCACCAGAGCAGGAGTCAATCAGCACAGCGGATTTCTCTTTGTGGCTGGTATTTGTCTGTCTCATGAATACATTTATGTGTATATATATAACTTGAACCTTCCTGAAATAATATAATTTTAAGGCATTAAAATATAAGAACTTTTAAGAATGTTTATGCCTGCTTACGCATAAAATATCTATATATATTTGAAGATTTGAAGAATCATCTTGTGTTAAACTACACTCGAAGAACACAGCGATACAGAGACATCTGTAGTCCAAGACGTTTCCTGCTTGTCCATCTCTGGTCTTGGACTGATCAGCACTATTCACCTGAGCAGTGCTGGCCAATCTGAGGGCAGCAGGGAGTGTCTTGGACTACCAAATGCACAGTGTGCATCATGTAGTCTTAGAAGCAGTGCAGCCATCTTGAAAGGCAGAAATGGAACCTGGGAATTGGAGGATCTACAGAGGAAAATATTAAAAGGAGGGTACTCAGTAAATGTTCTGTTATTTCCCCAAGTTAATGTACAGTGGTCCCTCAAGTTACAATATTAATTGGTTCCAGGACAGCCATTGTATATTGAAACTATTGTAAGTTGAGTAATTGGTTCCATAGCCCCAACATTTCATCCAAGATAAGGGAAAATTAATATTTAAGAAAAATAAGCAGATAACTAAGACAGATAAGACATGTCCTTACATATAACAGTCAGGAATAGCTGCTAACTAGCAACTAATACAGTTATTTTACCAGAGAAGCAGCCAAGATTGGTTGGGTCTGAGGCATTGTATGTTGAGTCTAGTCTAGTCAACTTAGGATGGGTCAGAAAAGACCATTGTATGTTGAAAATATTGTATCCTGAGGCCATTGTATCTTGAGGGATCACTGTTCATTGTTTTCTTGAATCAGAGGGTCCCTTTAACTTAAGGTTCACATTTTACAGCACACTCCTTATTCTTATACTTACATTATTTAATTGCAGATGCTGCGGCTTTGGTGGCAGGGGCACCAGGTGCTCCGATGGATGTGGAATGCTATGATGCAAACAAGGATTATGTGATTGTAACTTGGAAGCCACCAAACACAGCCAGTGAAGCAGCAGTAATTGGATACTTTGTGGATAAGTAAGTATTTAGGCATGTGCAGGGGTCTGATCTGCTCACGCCCTGATACAGTACTTCATACTAGTACTGGTACCAGTAAGGAGAGTTATCCAATTTAATCAAAGAGAGAGATCAGTGGTAAAAAAAAACTTCTCTACTGTCTCTTGTACCAGGCTTATAGTATGGCTTCACATTACTATTTCCCAATATTTGCTGCTTGAAAACTAAAATGGCACCCTATAGTAGTTTACTTTTCTTTTTTTGCAAGACCATAGAAGTCACATTTGCTGTTTTGCACATATTTACTTAATCATTAAGTACATAATAAAACATAATATTTCTATGTTTAGTACATTCTTTTATGGATATATGTGATGTCATTTATATTTGAAGTTTATTTACTTGATACTGTTACTTTTGTTCTACAATATTGATGATTTTGAGTTTAGAGTGATGCATTTTGATAAACAGATTTTGTTTATTTTGCAGTTTCAGTCTTACTTTTTTTAAACTTATTACTGTTTAGGGAAATATAAAAAGTAAATAACTTTGCAATTCGGAAATACAAAGTAGCTCCAAGTGCTGACTTTTTTTTTCTAGTCCCTATGAGTTTGGCCTCATCTGGTACAGTATATGCATTCATAACATTCTTGTTCATATTGTTTTTCATGACAGATGTGAAGTTGGCACTGAAAACTGGATTCAGTGCAATGATTCTCCTGTTAAAATCTGCAAATACCCTGTAACTGGTCTGTTTGAAGGACGATCTTACATTTTCCGTGTCCGGGCAGTTAACAAAGCTGGCATCAGCAGACCATCAAGGGCCTCAATTGCTGTTGCAGCTCTGGACCCTGCTGATCTATCAAGACTTCAAAGTAAGTGTACACGTTCTCATTAAGTAGATGTTAATTATCTTATGTTTCTTTCTTCTGCTTAAGTGGTTTAGATGGGTGTATTTAATGTAAAAGACACTGAGCAGAACCAACCCTGGCGGTTTAAAGGGAGATTCTGACCTTCACAAACTGTTTGAAGGCAAGCATATCATCATGCCAATATTACCCCTCCCCCTCTTTATTGACAGTCCCTGAGATTTCAGAGCTGGTAGTGATGACACATGGGGCATCATGGTGCGGCCTCACGCACAGTGCACCTAAAACCTTAGTTGCATAAAAATAAAGCAAAGCATTTCAAAGAAATAAAGCACTGGATTTTCAAAAGTACCATATGCTTATGTTTTGGGGCATCTATATACAGGGCAGCATGCTTACTGGAAAGTTTCTTTTGGAGAGGACAGATTCTCATTTAATTCCAAGAATGTTTGACACATACATATTTTGGATCCTATATGAGTACTTCACATCTGTTTTCTGCACGCCAAATCATTGCTTTGTTGCATACACATCTTCCTTTGGTATACAACATTTAGGTGGTCATTTACTATTAGATATGCGACAGCGCAATTTATGGCGTATATCTGGTGCAGATTGTGGTGCAAAAGTTTGGAAACATACATAAAAATAGATAGATAGATAAATAGATAGATAGATACTGTAGGTAGATGATAGGAAGAAAAATAGGTAGATGATGATAGATAAATATTAGATAGACCTTTAGATAAATAGATAGATAGATATTAGATAGATAGAAGTTACAATTCAAGCAGCTCTTCTAGTATAAAGAGTGCCGGCAGCTAAAGATGTAGCCAGTCATCCTAGCAAAATAAAACACAAAATACTGCAGCACTTACTGTAGATAGATTGTTAGATATATACATGGGCGTAGCTATAGGGGGTGCAGAGGAGCCTGAGGGGGCCCAAAGACCCTTGTGCCACATAAGAAGACACACAATGCACTGAGGGAAGGGAAGTCTTTCACCAGGGCCCATGAGCCGTTAGCTACGCCCCTGGTATATAGATATGATGGATATGATAGATATATAGATATATTAGATATATAGATATATTAGATATATAGATAAGATAGATAGGTAGATAGAGTTATGCACTTTAGGTGAAAGTGATAACTATTGTAAATTTGTAAAACACTTTAGGTTATGGTTAGATTCTGTCTTCTTAACACCTATGCATATTATGTCTAGACGTCCTTGTGCCATAGTGGACATTTAATCAATATAGTACTTTATTACCACTTACTGCAAGAAAGATGAAACATATATTGAATACAGCTCCCACAAGACTGAGGTATAAAAGCAGATGCCAGAGACTATATTCAACCACGCTAGAACATAAAAAAGCCTTGTTATACCTTTGAGTTAATAAATGAAAGGGCTACATCTAAAGGCAGGTATACAGAAAGCTTTGTTCTTATGCTGCTTCAATGCAAGCGAGGGATTCAGCTAAATCTTACACAAACCGCTGTGTCCTTGTGTTAACAAAACAAAGACAATAGAAGAATGTAAGCCTAAAATGTCTGTAATACCCAGTCCACACAATGCATGCATCACATAAATGGCATTGTATAACGCAATGTAAATGATTCTGTCATTACAGCAATCCATCTGGATGGAGGGCGAGAGATTGTCGTCTGTCAGGATGACCTGGAAGGTACAGTATTTGGCACAGAATAATCTGACATTTTCACTTTTTGTTTTCTTGAAACTGTCTTGAATGGCTGACAGTAACTTTAGTATGGTCAGACTGGTGCATCCTTCTTCAGTCTATGAAATCATAATAAAGGACGATGACTCCTCAATTTGAGGCTTATTGTACTGTTAGTTTTTTTACTAAAAAGGCAAACACTATTTAAAGGGTGGCCACAGAAATTCATATGTCTATATTTAGTTCAATAAAGCCTTCTTCTTACGTCAGTGTTTCGGTCAGCGATTTCCATCAGTGATTGTGCCAAAACCAGGATTGGAGCCTCCACAGACATAAGGTATAAGGGAAAGATCCGCACCTGTTCTGTGTTTAGAGCCACATCTTGTTTTGTTTCACAATCACCGAAGGAAATCACTGACCAAACACTGACATGTGAATAAAGCCTAAGACTCATGAAAGCCTTCTTTTGCTCTAAAGTGACATTGAGGGAAGCAGGAATGAATAGCCAACTGCAGTTGGGTTGGCAATAACCTCAGATGTGTCCTGTCATAATTGCTTTGTTTCTCCTTATACTCAGTGTCAGTTTCTACCCAGTCATCATCATAGGACACTTGCGGGACGGGAGAAGGGTTACTTTGCCAGTGGGTAGATGACAGTTTTCTGGCATATGGAAGTCACAATTACATTTTGTCTTTTTAGATTTTCCCAATAACTTGTAAAAGGTCACAGGGAATGGGCTAGGGTTAAACAGGAAGAGGTGTGCCCTCCCACGATCTGAGTGATTTACCATAATGTATGCCAAAACTTCACATAAATCTTGGTGTAAATTTAGGCCTCTTCATGACAGGTGTAGATTTGTTTTTCTGACACAGACACTCACAGATTTGCCAAATTTATTAAAAGGCATGTTCCTCCTAACAAATTAGCACTCTTCAGATTAAGATTGTCGTATGAAATAACAGTCATAATAAATTCCCTCATATGTCTTTGCTTGTAGTCCATAGTGGTGAATTTATGTAGACCAGTGGTTCATGCGCCGTTGGGGTGTCCATGTGCCAGAGAATCAAAGTTACCTTGGTGCCATCATTTACAACAAGTGGAAATCATGGTAAATTTGGCAGGACCCAGGAGGTCACAGTCTCCCCACATAAGCCTCATTTACCTTTCTCATCACTTTTAAAACTGTTAGAGAAAGCACAAAATTACAGGAAATTGCACATGTTTGCACAAAATGTGACGCTAAAAATTGGCAAAATTTTATATTACAAAAAAAAATAGCATATAAATCATCCCCCATGTCTTGTAAAGATAGGATTACCAAAGTTTATACTCAGAATCTAAAATACCCCTCAAAACAAAATGGAAATAAAATAATGAATAACTAGGGATTAAACTAGAAAGTGCTGGGTCCCATTCAAATGTTTGGGTGTCCTTCCCAATGTTTCCCAGCTTTATATGAAAGTGAGGATGAGTTCACATGTCACAGATAATATCAGACAGACAGAACTGGACTTGGCAGACTCGGTGATCAATCATTGGAGTCTGGGTGAAGGAAGGGGGGGTGTAATCCAAACCATCCAAATTATTTGGTTTTCTGTGTTCTGCTGCTATGATGGAACAGAAATTTGGAAATGGCAATGCAAAAGTTAACTCTTTACCTTTCCTTAGCCTTAGGGTGAGGCCACACTGCGACCCTTATTATTACACCATTGTGATTGACATTATCTGTTTGTAGAATTTCTATCCAAGCCATCATTTCAGTTTATTTTTAACATTTTAAAGTCAAAATCAAGTACACAAATTTTATGTCACTAATGTCATTTGCATTGTATTACCTATATGATTAACATAACATAATGACCTTTCGAATTTCTTATATATATATATATTTTTTCATAATTCAAATAGTGAACGATCTCAAATCCTGAAATATTGTTGCACAAAAGAGCTTTGAACAAAGGTCGATTTAACATCCCATTTAGATGTAGAGCAAGTACAAGCTATGTTCTTTCTAACCATGCCTCTCATTTAGGTGATATTAAAATTCCTGGGCCACCCACCAATGTCCAGGCACTGGAAACCAGTAAAACGTATGTTGTGCTCAGCTGGGATCCACCTGTTCCTCGTGGCAGAGATCCTCTGGTTTATTACATTGAGAAGGTAATTGATTGCATGATGACAGAGAAGAACAAAATTACCCCTGGTATAATTTTAGAGATGTCTTAATTTTGGGTTTTATAATGATGGGAAATGTATTTAGCTTTGATGTTTCAGTGAAGGCACATTAGGTACAAGGCAAGCCTTGAAACATAAGACTAATTTCTTAGGTCGTCTTGCTGGGTTAACTGGCAGGAATGTGGCAATTAATTCGTTACAAAGAAAGAACAGAAGGAATTGCTGCTTATGGAGCTTCAATCTGGCTGTTAGGTTCTGGGACATCACATTAAGAAGCTTTCAGTCTAACTAGATCCGGCTTTATACCCCAATTATGACTGACAATTAGTCTTTCTACTTTATTTAGAGGCCTATTTTTAGTTAACCCTGAGCATAGACATAGCAACCTTTGTAGGCAAATGTGGATTATGTATTGGAGAGCAGCTCATGGCAGTGTATTCCATGGTCAGTTTTCACTTGAATGCGCAGAATGTATTTCCATATTTCCATGAAGTAGCCACTGCAGGGGAAATATATGGCCAGCTATAGCTGATACTAGGGGTTTTAGATGCTATACCCTCACTGATTAGCTGGTCGCTGGGCTGGGCTTGATTTAAAAAGGGGTTGAAGGAAGGGACAATATCTAGAGCAGCTAAAAAGTTAAAAAGAGCAGTACAGGTAGAATGTAGAGGAAACACAAACTAATGAGGGCAAATATCCAATACGTTCCCACTAAAGCCTATAGGTGATAAGTAGTGTTGAGTGAATCAAAGTCAAACGAACTGACTTCAATCTGAATCCACAAAGCCAAATTTCCTCGCATTTCATGCTGACAAATCAATTTTCTCTGAAATGGCGGTAAAAGAAAAAAATACATAGTCACCTCATCCATTTGCGTGTGAAGAGGCCGTTATGGCCATATTGATTGAAGATATGGGGGGTGATGTATGACGTTACCATGCCAGCATCCGGCTAGCTTGATGACGTGATGATGTCATCATGTCACCATCCAAGATTTTGCACTGTGTCTTCAATCAAGATGGCCCCTGCGGCCTCTACGTGAGCAAATGACAAATGGAGTATTTTAGTCTGGTTAACCTCTGAAATGCCTAAATGCCATGTTCAGCTGTGAACCCAGCATCTGAGGGGTTTACTGACGGGGGAGGCACGATCCCCATTCCCTGTCATTGTGTCCGCTACATAAAAAAGAAATGTGCTTCGTGATTCATTACAAATCAAATTTATCTGTGAAGTTTGAAGAAGCAGCCAAATCAAATATTTCGATTGTATTGCTGACTATATACAGGTGAAACGCGAAAAATTAGAATATCATGCAAAAGTCCATTTATTTCAGTAATGCAAATTAAAAGGAGTTGCATTAATGCAGCTTAAAATTAGAATTTTGTGAAAAGGTTCAATATTCTAGGCTCAAAGTGTCACACTCTAGTCAGCTAATTAATCCATATCCCCTGAGCAAAGGGTACCTGAGATTGTGACTTTGGGGTTTTATAAGCTATAAGCCATAATCATCCAAATTATAACAAATAAAGGCTTGAAATATCTCGCTTTGCATGTAATGAGTCTCTCATATGTTAGCTTCACCTTTTAAGTTGCATTACTGAAATAAATGAACTTTGCACGATATTCTAATTTTTTGAGTTTCACCTGTAAACATTCTGAAGAAAGAACAAAATATCAGTCCATCTCCTGTTGATGCACAGAGTCAGGATCAGCTCCAAGTGACCTCAGTAGGTACAATATAAGATGTAATCCAACAATCAATTCCCAGCATAATTTGATAATTTTTTTTATTCAATCCATTTAAAACATACTACAACAATGCCAGATACCAGGAACATAATACAAGTCACTAATCTTGCTTCTAAGGCTACTTTCACACTTGCGGTAGCCATTTTTTTGGCAGGCTGTTCCAGTGTTGGGAACAGCCTGCCGGATCCGTACTACTGCTGGTCCACCGTGCTGCCGGAAGTCTACTCAGGCTCCATTCACTATAATAGGGGTGGGCCGGAGGTCCGGCCGCAGCATGGAAAACATGCCGAAAAAGGCGGCTGGACAAAAACTACAACATGCATCCTCTTGGCTTGTTTGCCATTCTGCAGCTGGATGGTGAAGCGGTAGCACGGATCAGACAGGCTATTACCCCGCCAGAACAGCCTGTCGGAAAAGGCTACTGCAAGTGTGAATGTAGCCTTATCCAGCCAGATCCTCATTCACATCTTTAATTAAGTACCTGGCCAGTCGAGAAATGTGTAAGACAAGTGATTTGCATTAGGTTTCTGGTGTCGGACATTGAGGTTGTATGTTTTCAATGTATTGAATAAAAGTCAAGTTATGGCTCAAGTGCTGAATTACATGATATATTGCACCTACTGCACAGTGTATATATAATTTCTGACCTTGTAGAAAACTTTTGTATGTATATTCTTTTCTAATTAACATTGAGTTATGGGTAAAGAAGATGAAAGTAAATAAAGTAGGCTCATTAAACAAGTATCTAGTATGTAGTCCTCTCTACCTCAAATCTGGTCCACGTTTAATCTTTTCTCTCTTTTTTTGTAGACAATGGTTGGCAGTGGGAGCTGGCAGAGAGTGAACTCTCAGATACCAGTACGATCACCACGCTATGCAATATTTGATTTAGTGGAAGGCAAATCATACAATTTCAGAGTTATCGCTGTCAACAAACATGGTGTCAGTGAGCCTTCAGAAGTAACCCCACCAATACAAGCACAGGAACGTCTAGGTAAAAGAACTTTTAGCAATATACGGTATACACTTACAGATGTAGCAGAGTATATTGTCATTTATCAAACATATAGTGATGTCATTATGTGTTACATATTATTATATTTTTTTACAATAGGCCTGCATGTAAAGCTGTTGAGTGATGTTACTAGAGAAAGTTAAAACTACTGTATGCACAAATGAAAAACTTAAATTAAAAATGAGGTCCGCATCTGCATATGAACTGAACTCATGGCATTTAACATGCCTACGCACAGGGCTTCATCATTTTAATTTCTTGATTTATTTGCCTGGCTTTGTTATATGTTCTTTTTTATTTATGCCAGATTTATATGCTTGTCTTTTTTAAAGCTGTGCCATCTGCTCCTGGTCGTATATTGGCATCTAGAAACACTAGAACATCAGTTGTTGTACAGTTTGATAAAGCTAAGGTAGAGGAAGAATTAATTGGATACTATATAGACTCATCTGTGGTTGGCTCTAATCATTGGGATCATTGTAATCACAAACCCATCAAATACAACAGGTAAGGTGCTTATTTATCAATGTATTACAATAATAATAAGAAAAACTGTTAAAGTGACATTTTTGTTTCTCGTTTTTGTTACGTTTATATTTTTTATAGTAGCATTGTAACAAACATGTATATTATCCAGAAATGTGGTATCTTCAGCAATATAGATTGTATGGGAGCATGATATCATACAAACCGGATTCCCAAAAAGTTGGGACACTATACAAATCGTGAATAAAAACTGAATGCAATGATGTGGAGATGGCAAATGTCAATATTTTATTTGTAATAGAACGTAGATGACAGATCAAACGTTTAATCCGAGTAAATGTATCATTTTAAAGGAAAAATACGTTGATTCAAAATTTCACGGTGTCAACAAATCCCCAAAAAGTTGGGACAAGTAGCAATAAGAGGCTGGAAAAAGTAAATTTGAGCATAACGAAGAGCTGGAAGACCAATTAACACTAATTAGGTCAATTGGCAATATGATTGGGTATAAAAAGAGCTTCTCAGAGTGGCAGTGTCTCTCAGAAGCCAAGATGGGTAGATGATCACCAATTCCCACAATGTTGCGCAGAAAGATAGTGGAGCAATATCAGAAAGGTGTTACCCAGTGAAAAATTGCAAAGACTTTGCATCTATCATCATCAACTGTGCATAACATCATCCAAAGATTCAGAGAATCTGGAACAATCTCTGTGCATAAGGGTCAAGGCTGTAAAACCATACTGGATGCCCGTAATCTCCGGGCCCTTAAACGACACTGCACCACAAACAGGAATGCTACTGTAAAGGAAATCACAGAATGGGCTTAGGAATACTTCCAGAAACCATTGTCAGTGAACACAATCCACCGTGCCATCCGCCGTTGCCAGCTGAAACTCTACAGTGCAAAGAAGAAGCCATTTCTAAGCAAGATCCACAAGCTCAGGCGTTTTCACTGGGCCAGGGATCATTTAAAATGGAGTGTGGCAAAATAGAAGACTGTTCTGTTGTCAGACGAGTCACGATTCAAAGTTCTTTTTGGAAATCTGGGACGCCATGTCATCCGGACCAAAGAGGACAAGGACAACCCAAGTTGTTATCAACGCTCAGTTCAGAAGCCTGCATCTCTGATGGTATGGGGTTGCATGAGTGCGTGTGGCATGGGCAGCTTGCATGTCTGGAAAGGCACCATCAATGCAGAAAAATATATTCAGGTTCTAGAACAACATATGCTCCCATCCAGACGTCATCTCTTTCAGGAAAAACCCTGCATTTTTCAACAAGATAATGCCAGACCACATTCTGCATCAATCACAACATCATGGCTGTGTAGGAGAAGGATCTGGGTACTGAAATGGCCAGTCTGCAGTCCAGATCTTTCACCTATAGAGAACATTTGGCGCATCATAAAGAGGAAGGTGCAACAAAGAAGGCCCAAGACGATTGAACAGTTAGAGGCCTGTATTAGACAAGAATGGGAGAGCATTCCTATTTCTAAACTTGAGAAACTGGTCTCCTCGGTCCCCAGACGTCTGTTGAGTGATGTAAGAAGAAGGGGAGATGCCACACAGTGGTGAAAATGGCCTTGTCCCAACTTTTTGGGGATTTGTTGACACCATGAAATTCTGATTTAACATATTTTTCCCTTAAAATGGTACATTTTCTCAGTTTAAACTTTTGTTCCGTGATTTATGTTCTATTCTGAATAAAATATTAGAAGTTGGCACCTCCACATCATTGCATTCAGTTCTTATTCACGATTTGTATAGTGTCCCAACTTTTTTGGAATCCAGTTTGTATAATGGAGAATGGCAGAACAGTAGCACAGTAAGTCTGGCGAATGCAGACAGTGCTACTTAGCCTCCAACTGACAATAGGGGGGGCTCGTACAGAGAAAGTAAGACCGTTAAATTGGTACCATTTGCCCAAGCTTTGCTCTCCAAGTATCTTTTCACCAATTGGGATGTCAACAGGATGGCAGGATGTGAAACTTGTCCCTTTGAGATAAATAATGCTACTTGAAAATATTGGATCACATTAAAGCACACAGCAGCTCTCATCTTCCCCTTCACCAGCCGAGCACGGATGACGCACCTGGATGCGTAGCGGTGGATTCAAGAAAAATAGGAAAATCCAGCTCAAAGGTGGTGGAAAAAATTGTAGCTTTATTGCGGCATAAAATCTTCGACAACATGAATAGTTCGGTTACGCGTTTCAGACCATAAATAAATAGCGGTCCTTCCTCATGACATGGGGATTTTCCTATTTTTCTTGAATCTACTTGAAAATATAGAATTAAAAGGAAAGACACACCAATATCAGTTGCTTCATAACTGGACACCCATACTTTGGGGGTGTCTCCTTTACTAAATTAGGGAACACCTACCTACTGTATAAGCTGTGCTCATGCTGCTGTTAAAGCTTCAGTTCTTGAAGGATCATCAATTAATTCGTTTTTAGTGGATAAAAATAGAAGCCTCATTGATCCCAATGGATCATACAATTTGATAGCTTCAAGAAATGTTTAGAGGATTTTTTTTAGAATAAAATTGAATGTTGATCTGGTCTGGTGAATATAGCAGTGTAAAAAGATCTTCCTACCACATAGTCCATAAATCACCTGAAAAAAGCAACCTTTTACATTGCACATTTTTATTGCCATTTTTTGTTACATTTATTTATTATTGTGGTGAGCTTTTTTTTACAGGGTACTTTAGTACATGCGTTTGGTTTTATGCATTTTTTGCAAGCAATGAATCTTTAAGCATGAAACTATGTACCCCCCCCCCCCCCCACACACTCATGTCACGTCCTCTTTAGATCTCTATAAAAAAGCCAACGTGAATTTTTATTTTAAAAACACCATGCGAAAAAGGCAACACATGCTGATACGAGACAAAAAAGGATGCCAGTGGCATCAAAATGTCAGGAAATTTGCCAAAAATTGCCATGCCATGCTTAAATCGATCAATAATGACTATGGACCTTCAATAGACTGATTATTTCAAGTTTTGTTTTTCTCGACACTACCTATTGCGATATGTAACTGTACTTGTTTAGTTAGACACACTTTTAGTGTGAAACTTTCAATATGTTTGTATTAGTCTCCCTGTTTGAATCTGAATGTAGAATTTTAAAAAATGTTGCAAAAAAATGACATAAAAAATGCTGCTAAAAACATGCAGTTTTTTCAAAAATTACTAGGAAACTAGAAAACTAATATACTCTTGTTTTTGTTTTGTTTGTAAAAATAACAGGAACATGTTATACTGTCATTAAAAAAAATATATAAATAATGCATCAAAAATGCAAGACAACCTGAATGTACATACCCTAATAACAGAACGATGCAGTCTTATGACTCTATTTTATTACATTAATGAATGCATTCGTTTCTAGAGAATATAGATGGTTTGCAGCATTATCTAATTATAGAGTATACAGGCAGTGTGAGCTAATTGGCACTTAGCTGGTGGATCCTGCTTTAGCTTTTATACTGACAGCCAAGACTTCGAGCTTTGCTTCTGACTTCTGGCTGGAATTTTACTTTGACTTTTTTTAGACTTAAGTTCCTGGGTAAGAAATGTAAAATAAGCTCTGCCTGTCTAGACTTTGGGAAGTTATTAGAAAAAATTTGCTGCATTTAGACTGTACTTTTTAATAACATTTCTTGAAAACTCGACAATAATGAAGCAGGTGAACAAAGTAGAAATGAACAGTTCAAGGAGCTTGTGATTTTATTACCAAATTCCTTTCCTCAGATTCGTAGTTCATGGTCTAACAACTGGAGAACAGTATCTTTTCCGTGTGAAGGCTGTAAATGCTGTAGGTGTCAGTGAAAATTCTCAAGAATCTGAACCCATAACCGTTAAAGCTGCTCTAAGTAAGTATCCAGTAATAAATGGACTCCTGTCCCATAAGATTTTTTTCTGCCAATTTTTATAGAAGTTTCTAAATCACAAGGAAGCTTGGCTTTGGTCAAATAGAGGTTTTGGAATCGAAAAACGAAATGTTAAGAACGAGATAAAAATGGATATTTTCCACTCATATTTCTTATGTCTGAGATTTAGTGATTATTTATAAGGCTTTGGGCACTTTTCATGGCACTGTAGAAAAAAAAGGAGCTAGAGCTAAGAAAGGGACATTATATCCATACTATATATAATATCTGAAAGGTAGATTTATCTGTGGGTGCAATATAATAAAGATGAGTATTTGCTACTATTGCATCCAGTCTACGCAATCATATTTGTGCTAAACATCATGGATAACTTCCACTGATCCATTATATACAAATCTTTTCCCCCAAAATATCAGGCAGAAGGAAGATTTGCTGCTGAAAGTATATTTAGCTCAGTACAGTACCTAGAAGTCTTTCTACAGTGGAAATAATAGTCAGAAATGTTTGTTTCCAACCCACGCATCCTACTGGTTTCTTAAAAAGAAATGGCACTATAGACATCTGGTATATGCTTATCGCCGCTCCACCAGGAAAATAACCAGAGGGGCATTGTAATCTGTTTGGAAGAACTATTTCATGTCTATAGTCAGCTGAAAGACTGTAACTTTATATGATGCTGCTGGGTTCTAATATTAACTGCGTTTCCATTGTTTTAGGAGGAGGTATACCGCATGGTAGGTCTCTTTAAATAGTGTGTTCACATGCACAGTTTACGGTCACTGGGTTTTATTAGTTTTCTATCACAAATCACCTTAAAATCACATCTAATATATGTCTTTGGTAACACACTTATTTTACTTGCTCACTTAAAGTGTATTTTTTTTTTATAGACTGATATAACTGAAAGGGAAATGATTACAAAACAAATAATAGAAAGGCAATGGCAATAAATAGGAATACGTTTCTAATGACAAAAGGGAAGGATTGGTTTCATAGGCTTTGGAAAAGCCAAACCGATCTCAATCTTCACGTCACCATACAGTAGCTATCCATTTCAATAGGTTAGAATACAGCTCTGTACAGTCACACTATTAGTCTAACAGTCCTAAAATGATAATGTATGGCTTTGTAACAGGAAAGCATTACCTAAAGTGTCACCTATCATGTTCTTCATTAAAGGGAGACTAAAGAAAAACAAGAAACGAAGGCTACTTTCACACTTGCAACAGCAGGGTCCGGCAGGCTGTTCTGGCGGAGGAACAGCCTACCGGATCTGTGCTAGCGCTAGCCCACCGTGAAGCTTGAAGTCCGCTTCAGCCCCATTCACTAGTATTGGGGCGGGCTCGAGGTCCGGCCGCAGCACGGCAAACAAGCCAAGAGGCAAAAGCCGCAATGTGCTCCATATTTTTCATACTCTTGTTTTGTTCGCTCTCACAGTTGCAGACCATGACCAATAAAGTAGAAAAGCAGTGTATCTTTACAGCTCTAAAACTCACTGAACTTTTCTAGACAGCTGCAATTTTGCCCTTTTTATGCATAATTTGGTGGATTTACCTTTCAGCAGCTTTAGAGAGCTGAGTGGCATGTTGAGGTATGCTGAAGACCAAACTATGTATACAGTATATGCTCACAGTTGTACTGATGCTATATTTTTGGATGTAGTGTATACAGAATGTATGTAGTATGGCCTCTAGGCTTCAGCGAATCGACCAATCGAAGTCGATTAGTTCAGAACCTTTGTTTTTAATGCTGTTTCCGTGCAGCATTAAAATGTATTGGCTCCGTGGAACCAAAGTTCGTCTCACCCGTCACACCCTACGGTATTCCGAAGTAGGCTTTGGTTAGCTGCAGTACCACACAGTGCCCATGGTTAAGTGTGGCACTGTTTCTAAAGGAAAGCAACTATGCTTTATGAACCTGTACAGTACCTTCAAAGACATTTTTACAGCAACAAAATGAAAGATGGTTTGTCTGTCTAGGGCTATTTAGGTCTCAGGGGATTCAATTTCTCCTTGGAAAGAATGCCATAGCTGACATAGATAGACTTACAGTATATGCCTGTATAATAGAATGTATAATAGATAAAACTCACTAAATATGTTTCTTTTTGTCAGCAACTCCTTCAAGTCCATATGGAATTACCCTTCTGAACTGTGATGGCAGGTCTATGACCCTAGGATGGAAGTTACCCAAATTCACTGGAGGAGCCAATATCACTGGATATTATATTGATAAGCGAGTGGCTAGTCATCTGAATTGGCATGAAGTGAATAGTAAGCAAGTTCAAGAAAGGCTCTATAAGGTTTGTCAACACTTTTCTTTAAACTTTAAAGCTCCCTATCCCTCCTCTGATGAGCCAGGAGGTTTAGGAGGAGGTGTGGCGGGCTGCCCCCCCAGGGGCGATTGGGGATCCAGTGTTTAGAAATGCCGAGTTGTGACGCAGCCTTAAAAGTTTGTGTCACGGTGCTCCTACCTAGGAGCTCTGACTTTCTGAGCACCTGTCATGATTCCTGAGGTTCTACAATGCCCAAACAGTATAAACCCCCCACAAATGACCCCATTTCGGAAAGTAGACACCCTAAGGTATTCGCTGATGGGCATAGTGAGTTCATAGAACTTTTTATTTTTTGTCACAAGTTAGCGGAAAATGATGATTATTATTTATTTATTTTTTCTTACAAAGTCTCATATTCCACTAACTTGCGATAAAAAATTCTAGGAACTCGCCATGCCCCTCACAGAATCCCTTGGGGTGTCTTCTTTCCAAAATGGGGTCACTTGTGGCGTAGTTATACTGCCCTGGCAATTTAGGGGCCCATATGTGTGAGAAGTACTTTGCAATCAAAATTTGTAAAAAATGACCGGTGAAATCCGAAAGGTGCACTTTGGAATGTGGGTCCCTTTGCCCACCTAGGCTGCAAAAAAGTGTCACACATCTGGTATCGCCGTACTCAGGAGAAGTTGGGGAATGTGTTTTGGGGTGTCATTTTACATATACCCATGCTGGGTGAGAGAAATATCTTGGCAAAAGACAACTTTTCCCATTTTTTTATACAAAGTTGGCATTTGACCAAGATATTTTTCTCACCCAGCATGGGTATATGTAAAATGACACCCCAAAACACATTCCCCAACTTCTCCTGAGTACGGCGATACCAGATGTGTGACACTTTTTTGCAGCCTAGATGCGCAAAGGTGCCCAAATTCCTTTTAGGAGGGCAATTAGAGGTATTCAATGAGGGGCCTGGCGAGTTTATAGAATTTTTTTTTTTGGCATAAGTTAGCGGAATTTTTTTTTTTTTTTTTTCTCACAAAGTCTCACTTTCCGCTAACTTAGGACAAATATTTTAATCTTTCATGGACTCAATATGCCCCTCAGCAAATACCTTGGGGTGTCTTCTTTCCAAAATGGGGTCAGTTGTGGGGTGTTTGTACTGCCCTGGCATTTGAGGGTCTCCGCAATCATTACATGTATGGCCAGCATTAGGAGTTTCTGCTATTCTCCTTATATTGAGCATACAGGTAATGAGATTTTTATTTCCGTTCAGCCTCTGGGCTGAAAGAAAAAAATGAACGGCACAGATTTCTTCATTCGCATCGATCAATGTGGATGAAAAAATCTCTACCAAAAAAAAAAAAAGAGGGGAAAGGCGTCTGTCAGGACATAGAAGCTCCGCCCAACATCCATACCCACTTAGCTCGTATGCCCTGGCAAACCAGATTTCTCCATTCACATCAATCTATGTGGATGAATAAATCATTGCTGGGATTTTTTTTTTACATACAAAGTGTTTGCCAAAGCATAGGAACGCCGCCTCCTCCTCAGCTCGTATGCCTTGGCAAACGTATCTGTTACTGCAGAGGAGAAATCCCGTCTTGCAGCGCCGCATACACCGACTTGCGTGTAATCTGACAGCAGCGCAATGCTTCTGTCAGAATGCACATCAGTGCTGCAGCTAGTCGATCGGTTGGTCCACCTGGAAGGTAAAAAAAAAAAACAGGCTGCAACGCAATAATTTTTATTAACTTTGGAACAGAATATATAAACTTTAACTTTTTTAACTGAACATTAACCTTTTTGCTTACTGGTGCTTTTTTTTCTTTTTTCTTTTTTTTTTTTTACCTTTATAGAACAAACCTCTCCTTCCCCATGGGTCAATGTGCAAAGCGTAAATTGCCCAAAGATGTGGCGAAGTGCGTTATGCACTTTGTCCCAGGTGAAAGGAGAGGTTTGCAGCAGCTGTGTGAGTGAATGGGCCCTAATAGCCCTGTGTGCCTGTCCTGGTGAGATGATCCCTATGCTAATAGTGTACCTGTGAGTGGTACTTCCGGAAACACTCTCCAAAGCATAGGGCAGGGTGGTCAGGACAGTCAGGACAGAAATAGCGGGTGTCACGCCTTATTCCACTCCTGCTACAGACACGACATCTTTTTCGGGGTGACGGTTGGGTTGAGGTACCAGAAACGACATTGGGGAAATGTTGCTCGTGTAGACGGCTAACTACACTGGTGGATGGGGCCACGGAACCTCCTGGGTACAGGAGGTTCTCGATGATCTCTTCCTGAAATTTGAGGAAGGATCCAGTTCTCTCAGCCTTACTGTAGAGAACAAAACTATTATACAGAGCCAATTGAATTAAATATACAGACACCTTCTTATACCAGCGTCTGGTTCTGCGGGAAACTAAATACGGAGACAACATCTGGTCATTGAAGTCCACCCCTCCCATGTGAAGGTTATAGTCGTGGACTGAGAGGGGCTTTTCAATGACACGGGTTGCTCGCTCAATTTGTATTGTCGTGTCTGCGTGAATGGAGGAGAGCATGTAAACGTCACGCTTGTCTCTCCATTTCACCGCGAGCAGTTCTTCGTTACACAGTGCGGCCCTCTGCCCCCTTGCAAGACGGGTGCTAACGAGCCGTTGGGGGAAGCCCGCGCGACTAGTTCGCGCGGTACCACAGGCGCCAATCCGTTCTAGAAACAAATGCCTAAAGAGGGCCACACTTGTGTAAAAATTGTCCACATAAAGATGGTACCCCTTGCCGAATAAGGGTGACACCAAGTCCCAAACTGTCTTCCCACTGCTCCCCAGGTAGTCAGGGCAACCGACCGGCTCCAGGGTCTGATCTTTTCCCTCATAGATCCGAAATTTGTGGGTATAGCCTGTGGCCCTTTCACAGAGCTTATACAATTTGACCCCATACCGGGCGCGCTTGCTTGGGATGTATTGTTTGAAGCCAAGGCGCCCGGTAAAATGTATCAGGGACTCGTCTACGCAGATGTTTTGCTCAGGGGTATACAAATCTGCAAATTTCAGGTTGAAATGGTCTATGAGGGGCCGAATTTTGTGCAGCCGGTCAAAAGCAATGTGGCCTCTGGGACGGGAGGTGCTGTTATCACTAAAGTGCAGGAAACGCAGGATGGCCTCAAAACGTGCCCTGGACATAGCAGCAGAGAACATGGGCATGTGATGAATTTGGTTCGTGGACCAATATGACCGCAATTCATGCTTTTTAGTTAGACCCATGTTGAGGAGGAGGCCCAGAAAAGTTTTAATTTCGGAAACTTGGACTGGTTTCCACCGGAAAGGCTGGGCATAATAGCTTCCCGGGTTGGCGGTTATAAATTGTGTGGCATACCTGTTTGTTTCGGCCACAACTATGTCTAAGAGCTCCGCAGTCAAGAACAGCTCAAAAAATCCCAGGGCCGAACCGATCTGAGCTGTCTCAACCCGAACTCCAGACTGGGCAGTGAAAGGGGGAACTACAGGTGCGGCTGAAGTTGCGGACTGCCAATCAGGGTTTTCCAGCACCTCTGGGATTCTAGGGGCTCTACGGGCACGTCTTTGCGGTGGCTGCGACGGGGTCACTACTGCTCGTGCCACCGTACCAACTTCAACTGCCCTTCTGGTGCTCGCCACTTCACCAGGTTGTACGGCAGTGCTGGTACTAGGTCCAGGGAGGGCTGGGCTGCTGGTGTATGCCTCACCACGTAATCCGACAGCACCAGCCCCACTCTGCTGCTCTTGAAGCGGATCCTGCGCAACCTGTGGTCTAGCGACACGGGGCCGGGTACGCCTGGTGCTATCAGGGACCTCAGCCTCCTCGTCCGAACTTTGGGTCAGAGAGCCACTGCTTTCTACAGGTTCGTATTCTGACCCGCTAGATTCATCAGATGAGGGTTCCCATTCCTCATCCGACTGGGTCAGAAGCCTGTAGGCCTCTTCAGAAGAATACCCCCTGTTTGACATGTGGGCAACTAAATTTAGGGGTATTCCCTGAGACTACCCAAGAAAAAAAAGCAAGCCTGTCTTACAAAGGGGAGGCTAGCGAAGTACCGAAGGCCGCTGCGGTTGATAAAAAATATCAAAACTGATTTTTTTTATCGCCGCAGTGCGTGTAAAGTGAATGTGCAGCGATCAAAAAAAAATTTTTTTTGTCACTGCGGTGGGGCGGGTGTGGGCGAACGCACGTGTGGGCGACCGATCAGGCCTGATCGGGCAAACACTGCGTTTTGGGTGGAGGGAGAACTAAAGTGACACTAATACAATTATAGATCTGACCGTGATCAGTTTTGATCACTTCCAGATACTATAAAAGTACAAATGCTGATTAGCGATATGCTAATCAGTGAATAACGGACTGCGGTGCGGTGGGCTGGGCGCTAACTGATCCCTAAACTACCTAACCAAGGGGCCTAAACTATACCTAAAACCTAACGGTCAATACCAGTGGAAAAAAAAAGTGACAGTTTGCACTGATCACTTTTTTCCCTTCACTAGTGATTGACAGGGACGATCAAAGGGGTGATCAAAGGGTTAATTGGGGTTCAGGGGGGTGATCAGGGGCTATAGTGTAGTGTTGGTGTACTCACTGTGAAGCCTGCTCCTCTGCTGGATCCAACCGACGAAAAGGACCAGCAGAGGAGCAGGCAGCCATATAACAGATCATATTTACTAATATGATCTGCTATCTGGCACTCTGATTGGATTTTTAAAAAATCATCAGCTTGCCAGGCGCGATCATTGGCTGGCAAGCTGATGACGAATTACTCCTCGACGAAATGCCGGCCCGAACTGCGCATGCGCAGGCCGGCATAGCGCGTCATCTCGCGTCTCGCGTGATGACGCGTATATGCGTCAGTCTGCGCAGCGATGCCGCCTCCGGACCGCACATCTGCGTTAGGCGGTCCGGAGGCGGTTAAAGGGGTTCTGCACTTTCATTTAACTGATGATCTATCCTCTGGATAGATCATCAACTTCTGATCGACGGGGCTCCGACACCCGGGACCCCCGCCGATCAGCTGTTCACTTGAATGGAGCTTAGCCCCGCCCACGCTAGTTGATACTAGTCGTGATGTCAGTGGGCCGGTGGTAAACAGTGAGAAGGCTGCGGCGCTGCTGGAGTGCCGCTGCCTTCTCAAACAGCTGATTGCTAAAAAAAATAACATGTCCTATTCTTGTCCGCACTTTGCGGACAAGAATAGGCATTCATATTAAAGGATGTCCGTGCCGTTCCGCAAATTGCGGAACATGCACGGACACCATCTGTGATTTGCGGATCCGCGATTTGTGGACCGCAAAACACACCACGGTCATGTGCATGAGGCCTAAGTGACAATTCAGATTCTACCTACCTTTTTGGTGCGTTTTCTGTGCCTAGAGCTTTTGGTGCTTGCCTCAGAGTCCCTGGCCCCAGTGGGTCAGCTGCCAACTATACTGGGATATATATACTATGCCTGAGGTAGCTATCTGCAGCAAAGTCCAGATCCTTGTATGGGGTTAAAGGTTGAATACCAGGGGAGTGCAGGAATAGCGCCCTTAAGGTTTAGCCTAAACCCAAACCAGTTAGTTGGCACAGTGGGTTCACATTCACCGATCTGTGACCACGGCAGACAAATCTGCGTAGTTCTGGTGCCTATTTCTGGCACTGAAGATACTAAAGAACAGCTGATTAGCTGGGTTGCTGGAAGTCAACTGATCTGATATTGATGACCAAAGGATAGACCATCTCCAAAATCCTGGAGAACCCTTTTCATTTAAGAAACAATACACAGCCAAATATGCATTACGATTGTGTAAAGGTTTACAATATTCACAGGAATAAATTAGACCCTGGGAAAGGATTTAACAATACACAATCATATAGCTACAGGCTGATATCCTTTCTTGTCCCAGATAATAAGATGTAACTTTTAATGATTCGCTTAAAATGAAGTCAGCACATCTATTAACTATTATAAGTGAGCTCTAAACACTGTGGGTAAAACTAGCTGATATTAGTGCCAGATCACTATGTTATTGAATTGCTTTGTTTTTAGATGGTGGCTGGACGTGCACTTCCCCACACCACCACTCTGATTGAAGTGCGCACTGGCACACACTGATCGCTTATAGCATAGAACGTATCTGTGTATTAATCAAACACTTGAAGGCACATAAACATAAGAGGTCAGCAAACTAAAACCTAAGACTGCCCCCCAACATGTTTCACCAGCTAATCTGGCTTCATCAGGGGTTTGGGCAGCATTGAATGTGGAACACCATGGATGGGATATAAATGACCTAGGTACTATAATTGACAGATGATTGCCCCTATCAGAGCGGCATGATGTCATAAAAGTGGGTGTGAGTCCATAGACGTTTATCCAATTGGAGGTATTCAAATAAACAGCTCTGCCAATCCCTGCCTTTGGATTCATGGAATTTTATTATCTGGGACAAGAAAGGAAATTATTGCTATGTGATGGGATATTGTCACCTTGTACATTATGTATAACCTTTTTAATGCACATATGTTTGGTTACTACATTTATCTTCCTGCTAAAGTTTGCCTGAGCATGATTAGACTGTAGCTTAGCACAAGCCATAACACTGCTTTACCTACTGTATGCTCATCTAGAAGAGGGTTGGTAGATCATATTGAGTGACAGCACAAGAAATATATCTTAAACTATGGCTCCCAATACACCCATTTTCAAATGTCCATGAATGAAGGCTAACAGGGAGTTTAAAAAAAAATCCATGTTTTTCAATGTGAAAGCATTCGTTTTATCGACATATGATATCCACACAAATAATGACATGTGTCACCTCATAATATAGCAGCTAGACCATCTTTAACCTCCCTGTACTGTACATTCATCATGACAGGAAGACTATGAGGAAATTATAAGAAGTAAAAGGTTAACTTACATTTTCTAAGATCAAAGCCGTGGAACAACTGCTACACACTATTAGTATTCTTGTTGCAGGTTACTGTAGATTAATAGATGCTACCAATGAAAAATCTTTTCTCTCTGTTCTTCTATATATCTCGCCATATAAATTATATGAGCTGACTTACAATAAAGAACAGTAGTAGATAAAAATTGCATTGAACATATTTAAAGGAAGACTACACAGAAAATGCACAAAAATTAGAAAACATATTCCTGCACTTTCTCTCTTCATCTCCTCCTTTCTTTTGGTCCTATTTGTCTTATAGTTAAAACTGAGAATTATATAAAGAAATCTCCATCAAGCATGTTCTCCCTCCTCCTCACAGTGTTGTGACAAGCTGTTAGACAAGTGGTGGGAACAGAAGCCATCCTGTTAGACAAGTGGCTGGAGCAGGAGCCACCCTGCATTCATTTCTAGTTTTAGTGATGCTCAGAGCTTGACCATTTTTAGACAAATTATATAAAACTATACATTAAGCCCATTACAATAACTGGCGCTAGAACATTAGTGTCTAAACATTAGTAGGAACAATCTATATTAAATGGCACTGACTGGTGGCTGAGACTGGTGGCTGTGGCTGGTGACCGAGACTGTTGGCTGTGGCTGAGAATGCTGGCACTGTGACTGGTGGCTGTGGCTGGTGGCACTGACTGATGGCTGAGATGGCTGGCACTGACTGGTGGCACTGACTGGTGGTGCTGAGACTGCTGGCACTGACTGGTGGTGCTGAGACTGCTGGCACTGACTGGTGGTGCTGAGACTGCTGCCACTGACTGGTGGCTGAGACTGCTGCCACTGACTGGTGGCTGAGACTGCTGGCACTATGACTGGTGGTTGGTGGCACTGACTGATGGCTGAGACTGCTGGCACTGTGACTGGTGGCTGTGGCTGGTGGCACTGACTGATGGCTGAGACTGCTGGCACTGTGACTGGTGGCTGTGGCTGGTGGCACTGACTGATGGCTGAGATGGCTGGCACTGACTGGGGGCTAAGACTGCTGGCACTGTGACTGGTGGCACTGACTTAAGGCTGAGACAGCTGGCACTGACTGGTGGCTGAGACTGCTGGCACTATGACTGGTGCCTGTGGCTGGTGGCACTGACTGGTGGCTGAGACTGCTGGCACTGTATACAATGATGGGGGTTGGAGTGTAATACGTGTGTAATGCTCTCTGCCTGTGATAGCTTCCCTCACTTGCTACTGTGCGGCCATTTCCTGATTTTGGTGGGCGGGGTTAGGGTGAAATAGGAGTGAGGAGTATGCAGCCACTGTGGGGACTAACATGTGCCCCCTGTGCTGACAGATATCCGGGGCCATAATCAGAGGTCCCCAGTGCTCCCAGCTTTGTCCTCCCAGGCTCTTTGGGAGTTCTATGAACTCCAGGATGCAATGCTGCAGCAGGTACAGGGGCTACTCTCTGCCTGGTGCACAGGTGTGTAAGGGTGTCCAGTGAAGGATACGCTGTGGCAGGCGGCGGTTGCAGGGCCCGGATCCCGGGATGTAAGTCGGCTGCAGAGGAAGCCAGAGGGGGAGTAGAAGGCACGGCGGAACTGGGCACAGCAGCGGGCCGGCACACAGGTGTGGGTGGTGCGTTCAGAGCGCCATGTGTTGATTGGCCGGCGCGCCGTGCATGTGCACTTCACTAATCGGCACACATGGACGTGCACACACACAGGGATGTTATTATATGGAGATGGAATGCATGTACCCATATTAGAGTTTTGCTGTTCTAGGTGTTTCTAATAGTCGGCTAATGAATTTCATTTTTACACGGCTGCAGATTGCATCTACAGATGAAAGTGGTACTAAACAGTCTTATTTTAAAGACAATTAAGCTGTAAATGATGTGAAAACATTTGTTCTCTATCTTCTCATGAGAAGTATAGTACAAGCATTATAATCATGAATTGGTAGCTGAAGAAAAAAGGTGCCTTGCTCCCAAACATGAAAATAAGGGGGCAAAGAAACTCCAGAAAACTTGATGATAATGTACATCTACATGATAATGTACATAAGTAGGCAACACTGCATGCTTCCCTCAATGCGTGATAGGCTCCAGAAGATCTTTAACTGTTATCATCAGTGGGGAATCTTATGTCATGGAATTCCTCTTTCTATTAATTTAAATGTGTGTAAGAAAGACTTAGTACCTTGGAAAATGGCTTTCAAATTGAACCAGTTTACCCTTGTACTACAGATGTAGCCATATAAAAAAAACAAAAAAAACAATCACATTATAGTAATACAACAAATCGCGTTAAAGAGACCATCCTGGTGCATCTGGAGTCAAGGTAATGCTGGCCACATCTGTATAACATACAACACCTTAGCTACTAATAGGCCTGATAGGGTAAACACATGTAAAGAGTGAGACACCACATCATGGTCAATGGTTAGCATTGTTGACTACCAGCACCTGTTTAATATGACCATGGTTAACATATTAGATATGTATCTTCTCTCCAGTTTAATGCAGAATTCCTCCAGGTACTTCAATTTTCTACTACATGCTCAAGCTGTAGGCCATATTTACAGGTTGTGTATTCTGTTTGCATTCTGCCTACAATCTGCAGTAATTCCACCATCAGTGTACATGAATGAATTTCTTTATGCCACATTCATAGGCTCCAAAAATATATTTGGAGAAATTAAAGCAGCTCTATCACCGGGATCAACCTTACCCTACCAGGCATATAGCCTGGTAGTGTTGATGACGCTGATTAAAACCATACCTGTCTTATGCCTGTCCATGGTATCGTTGCAGAGAAAGATGAACTTTAAAATTTAGGCAAATTAACTATTCGAGCACCAGGATACGGGCTTATCCAGTTTGAGCACTTCTCCAGTGACGCCCCTGGTACTTCGTAATGATGTCCCTCTGCTTTTCATGACCCACTCCCCCTGACTTTAGATGGACAGCATTATACCGCACTTGTGTCCAGAACGGCGTGTGCGCACAATATCTTCGGAATCGGCTTCATCTCGATAAGCGAGATCTGGGTGACAGAGCTGCTTTAATGACATTGCAGTAGATTTCATAATCTACAGCATGCACTGCAAAGCTACAGATTGGTTCCACTGAAGTTCGGTGGAGCTAATCCTTATGCAAGCCCACACAAGGATTCAGATGTGGATTTCTGCTGCGGATTATCCTGAAAATCAATTGCGGATTTGTCCATTACAAATATGATATTATGTCATGTGTCTGAAAAAGGGAAATTGTGCATCCAATTGGAGTCAGGGACTGCTCTGAGGGACGACAATCCGTTTACAGCACCGCCGAATATATTGGTGCTATATAAGCAATGGGAAATAAATACATGCAGTCATAATTAGAATCAGATAATTCCCCTGAAGAAATTTTGTACAATATAAAGCTGAACACAACTTGAAATAGCACTTTAAGTTTAATGAGATTTAGCACAATTGTTGTACTCTTTTCAGATGATAGACTGATGCATTTAGAGTTCATATGCCAGGAATACTGTAACTAGTAGATTTTAACAGTCATCAATCTGTCAGAACTCAATGAGATAATATACCATTGTGCGCTCATGAAACAAATTACATCTGCAAGTAATTTGGACAAAGCAGATCTAATAGTACTTTCACACAATTATTTTAGAGCTTACTCCATCTCCTAGTGATGAATCTTTATCTCTTCAACAGCTCTTAACTAATGGAATGGCTTCCTTAGTTTCTAATCCTTTCAATTTTTCCCTATAATTATGTATTATTCTAATAGTATACGCTATAAATCGCAAGGGTCGGGGTTAACTTTATATTTCCCTATTTAATTTTGTAGTAAATTGTATTATAATATACCAAAAATGAGGGACGAATCGTGTTTTACATATTGATATTTGAAACTTAGTGTCTAAAATATAGGAAGCCCTTTCTGTCTCTCCATCCATATATTATCTATCTATCTAGCTATCTATCTATCTAATTCAGGTGACGTTTTCACATCTACAGGGTGGGCCATTTATATGGATACACCTTAATAAAATGGGAATGGTTGGTGATATTAACTTCCTGTTTGTGGCACATTAGTATATGTGAGGGGGGAAACTTTTCAAGATGGGTGGTGACCATGGCGGCCATTTTGAAGTCGGCCATTTTGAATCCAACTTTAGTTTTTTTCAATAGGAAGAGGGTCATGTGACACATCAAACTTATTGAGAATTTCACAAGAAAAACAATGGTGTGCTTGGTTTTAACGTAACTTGATTCTTTCATGAGTTACAAGTTTCTGACCACCTATAAAATGTGTTCAATGTGCTTCCCATTGTGTTGGATTGTCAATGCAACCCTCTTCACACACTGATAGCAACACCGCAGGAGAAATGTGCCACAAACAGGAAGTTAATATCACCAACCATTCCCATTTTATTAAGGTGTACTCATATAAATGGCCCACCCTGTATTCATCTATCCATTGTAAATCAGTAATTGTATACTTGAGAAAACATTTACAAATGAAGAAACTTTTTGCTGTCAAAAGATAGCGGATTAAATGACCATTCTCACTCTCCCATGAATGGGCTTACTTATCACTCAGTTTATCTGAAAAAAAAAAACGAAATCTTAAAATTTCAGAAGGGTAGCTTGATCTCGGTAGTAGTAAAATAATAGAAACCCTCCAGAAAATAGATGATAGTCAACCACCTAAAAACCAACAACTTGTTGGATACAAAACAGCATGGCTTTAGGGCAGCTCATGTCAAACTAATCTTATTGATTTCTTTGACTATGTCACAAAGGTGTCACCATGGATATTGCCTACCTAGACTTCAGCAAAGCCTTTAATACAGTGCCACATAAAGAGCTAATAGGTACATTATTGAAAACTGGATTTAATCCCTGGATAGTTCAGTGGATTCACAGTTGGCTAATGAATAGACACCAGTGTTAATGGATTGAATTCTAAGGAGAGACAAGTTACAAAGGTATACCTCAAGGGTCTGTCCTGGGTCCTATTGTTTTTAATATCTTTGTAGGTGACATAGGAGAAGGTTAGGTAGGAAAGGTTTGCTTGTTTGCTGAAAACACAAAAGTTTGTAATTGTAAATATTCCTGGAAGCATTAGTAACATGGAAAAACTTTAGCTCCTCTGGATAAATGGTACAAACAGTGGAAACTGCAGTTTAATGTGTTAAAATGTAAAATAATGCGCTTGCAGAGAAGGAATGCTCTATCTGATTTTCACATTGGCAGTTTTGTTTTAGCCAAGACTTCAGAAGATAAGGCGGAAGGGGTTTTGACATCAGACTGCTTTAGAATAAGCGCACAGTTAGATGCTTGGCTGTAAAGCTAAAGGTATAACCAGTAAGAAGAGAGAGACTGTTATCGCGCTGTATAGAGCGCCAGTGAGGCCTCATCTGGAATACTGTGTACAGTTCTAGAGACCCCACCTACAAAAATACTTAGGTAAAATAGAACAGGTGCAAAAGTGGGTGAGGGTCTGAAACATAAAACATATAGCCTTGAGGAAAGAAGGGAAACCTTTAAATATGTTAAAGGCATAGATAAAGTTCAGAAGGGAAGTGTTTTTTTTTTTTTTTTAAAAGCACAAGAACAAGGGGGCACAATCGAAGGCTACTTTCACCCTAGCGGCAGCCTTCTCCGGCAGGCTGTTCCGGCGGGGGAACAGCCTGCTGGATCCGTGCTGCCGCTAGTATACCGTGCCACCGGAAGTCCGCTCCGGAACCATTGACTATAAACATGCCGAGAGGCGGCCGGAATAAAACTACAACATGTCGATAGTAAGTGAATTTACACATACCTGGGATAAACACGTCTATCCTAAGATACGTAATAATAGAAGGGTCGACTAGATGGACCATGTGTTTTTTTTTTTCTGCCGTCAATCTTCTATGTTTCCAAGAAAGTGTTGCCTTACCTGTTTTAGTTTGCGGTAACCACTAGTATCCAGTTGGTCATCCTTGTTTTAACAAGTAAAAGTAAATGGGAAGTATATTTTAGTACAGGGGTGCTTCTCTAGATAAATTCCTAAAATATAATTAAGTATTTTCTTATGTAGAATCCTCTTTTGATATTATTTGTTTGAACTTAATTGTCCAGGTTCTGTGAACACTGTTGTTAACACATGCTGCCAATTCAATGTCTGGTAAAGGAGGCTTTTGAGAACTCATTTATCATACTTTAAACCCTGGAAATAATGTTGTTGTTTTTTTTTTTTTATATAATTGGCATACAGTAATATTATTGCACCTGAAAACTTTGTGGAATGCTAATCATTGTTCAAGAAAATGTCTTTGCGTCTCATGTTTTCTTAACTGACTGCCCAGGAAGTGCTATGCATCTCATAATCAGAATTCAACTTCCTGGCTAGTGACTTGTGTAGGTTAGACACTTCGTATTGTAAGTATGGATAGAGCCCAATATAACCTGTTTTGCAGTTAATTTTAAGGGAGTCAAACAAGGCTTTCTACAGCATAAGTAATCTGATACGTCAGGGATCATTGATTACCAGGGCAGGATTAAAATTTATTGGACATCTGGTAAAAAAAATCACCTCACTGGAACATTTTGTATTTTACAAGGTAAATGTTGAGGCGTGGAGCCAAAGGCTTCTCTGGTTCTTCAAATTTGGTTGTAATTTTAATAACCCGGAAATGGAAGGAGAGTTTTGGAGAAGCTTTAGGTCCCCAGGGTGTGGGAGGCACTGGGTCATGTGACTTGCATGGCTTTTCTGTGATCTGCTTCTGTTGATAGTTTTATTGTAGCATCTTGATCATACAAATTTTAAAAAATGGGTGCCTATTTTAAAAGTTAGCGTGTACTATTGTATTTTAAAAGAAACACAAGTGCCAATACATATGTTCAACCTACTTACTAATTTAGACAGGATTGTAGTGGATCATAGTTGAACCATATTTCCTATACAGTCAGTTCCATGCCCTCAAAAGGTTTCCCAGGTGAATCTACAGTTGTTTGTTTTCACTCTTGGCAAAATATGAATATTGTTTCACTATAGTATTTTTTTAAATCCAAACCATTCTTTAAGTTTTTTCGCGGTTCTTCCATGTAGGCTTAGTAGAAATTCACAGCAATTATGATTGATTTGCATTTTGAAGGACCAATGGAGAAGGGCTTATTTTTTAACTACTGAAGCATAGAAACCCCCTTGATACTATTGTCAGCCAAACTCACAATTTTCAAGGGGAATAGCTGAGAGTCTAACATGTATGGGGAGTTCCCAACTTTCCTCCGACAAATGATGTTGGGGGAGAGAAAGATCAGGGGCTTTGAATTTCAATTCCTGACCTTTTTGGTTAAAGGATAAGCCAGAGGTGTCCCATAGAAAAGACATATATGCTATGTCGAACCCAGCATATACAGTATGTGTATGGAGAATGGCTGAATAGGCATTCAAATGGCAGTTATAGAAGTTATATGTATACCTTAAGGCTCTATGACAGGAATGCGGCCCTCCAGCTGTTCCAAAACTACAACTGCCTGGATATCCTACTGCTAATAGGGCATGCTGGGACTTGTAGTTTTGAAACAGCTGGAGGACCACAGGTTGAGCATCCCTGCTCTATGAGAATGTATTGGCCTTACTGCAGGTATATTTCATTTAAGATCTTTATTTTTTGTTCTGTAGCGTGCCATATTACAATGACTTAAGAGTACGTATGAACCATGATAAGCACAGTGTTCCCAAGAATATAATGTTGATTTTGGCATTATTAAGACAGTAAATTTACAGATATCATTTATTGCATTGTGATAGTGCCCACAGTAAATGTATTGCAAAAAATGTCATTTCTTTATAATTGCTGTAATTGTTTAGCAGCTCCTTGTTTACAAGCTCATTACAGTATTAGTCAGAAAACTACCACACAACCAGCATGCTATTATTGATTAGATTACATTAGATTTCCCTTTCATCGTTTTAAATGGAGTGATTGTTTGAATTAAGCAGTCGCAGAGCTGTAAAAGCTGCTTTAAAGGGATTGTGCAGCTGGTACATATTGTTAACCTATCCTTAGGATAGGTCATCAATATCAGATCAGCCAGGATCCACCTCCTGGCAGCCCCACTGATCAGCTGTTTGAAGAGTAGACCTCTTTAAAATTACACCACGTGTCGTCTTCTTTGTAGTGGCGGCACAGTGTAATTACAATTGTTCATCCCAATTCAAATGAACGGAATGAGCATATGTACTTACTCTGCGCTGCCGAGACAAGTGACACAACACACAGTGTAATCTTGAAGAGTAAGGTGCATTCGCACGAGCACCGCCTACTTTTCAAATGGCTGATTGGCAGGAGAGCTGGAAATCGGACCCCCACTGATCAGTTATTGATAACCTATCCTGAGGATAGGTCATCAATATGTACCAACCACACAACCCCTTAAAAATGATAAACTGTAATTCGGGACAATATTGCAATTATCCCAGAACATTAGTTAGTACATATAAGCTTCCTAACTTATTAAAGGAGAAGTTCATTAGTCATATTTAAAAATTAACAATAATTGTATCCAACTGATGACAGACTGCCATTGTCTGAAAAGAAGTTTGGCAATGTTTCAGATTTTCATATGATACTTGGACGATTTTTTTGGGGTTTTAATTAAACATTATTTCTTTGAAAGAACGTCCCATGAAAGATTTTTCCTCCTTCACCCATTGTCACCAAACATGGATGGCCAAATTGATCAATTGTAACGTTCAATATAGGCTAAAGTGTGAATGGATATTTCTAAGAAATGATTCTTCACCAGACAACCGGTTGCTCAATGTATGCCGACCTTTAGCGCCATAGAAAACAATATCTACAAACATGCATAGATAACTGTGATGATTGGTGAACCCTTTGTCCTTGTGAGAAGGGCGAACAGGCCAGCACATGGACTGGATGTGTGGTCATAGGAAACCTTCAAGCTTTAGGACATATACCAGTACTTTTAATACATATAAGGCCAAGTTTACACTTCAGTTATTTGATCAGTTATTTCCTTAAGTTATTGTGAGTCAGAACAGGTGCAAATCTTTGCGTTAGACCTTATGTCTGTATAGGCTTCACTCCTGGTTTTGGCTCACAATAACTGATGGAAATAACTGACCAAATAACTGAAGTGTGAACTTGGTCTAAGACTGGTAGGACATGCTTCGTGCTTTTTATGTACCTTTTTTTTTATTAGTTTGTCACCAGGAAACACCCTTTTCTTTTAATGTACACATTAAGTATCCCCTAAGACTGCTGAGAGGGAGAAACACATTTGTTTATGAGACATGCCTCTTTTTTGATCCCAGTTTCGTTTTACTAAAGTATTTTGCAAAACCCTAAACAAAACTTCAGGAATTCTTCACAGGATCATATTTTCATATCTAATTTTACATATATCATATAACATTTAAAATGTAGCATATTACAATTATGACATGATTTTACAAAGTTCACTGTTATAGAAGGGACGGGTAATGTTATGTTGATCTCCTAAATATAGGTATAAGTACTATATATTAAATTGATTGGTGAGGGTCTAAGTGGTTGAAGCCCAGCCACCAGACACTTATCACCTATCCTGTGGAAACCCGATGAGTTATAATTCTGGAAGCACCCCAACTTCACAGTTTCATGTTTTTCATGGATTTGTATTTCAAAAAGTTGCTTGGTTTAATTAAATTGATATTATACAATTAATATTGTACATTATGATGCTAATTGTAGAATATTTTCTTGATGAACATTTTAGGAAAAATACTTTAAAATCATCGGATTAACTTAAATCATGTTTTCATGTTTGTTTGTTTTTTAAACCAACCCCAATGCAGTAAAATACCTAAACAGTTATTTCTTAGCTCCCTAGTTATAGTGGCATTGCAATTTTTATTAGAGACATATTCTGCTATTGCTGATGAAAAGACTATAAACTACTATAAACTACTGCAGTAGTTTATAGTCTGTAAAAAGGGCATAGGCTGCCATAAAACAACCAGCAGTTTGCTAATAATCAAAACCATGGGGAATTTGAACTTTCTCCATCTTCTAGCTGCATTATTAGCACATTAACATCTGAAATTAGAATCAGTCCAATAACAAGGTAATTTATTTATGCATTTAATCAGTGTATTTGTGTAGGGGAAAAACTGAACTGAATTGTATGTATGTTGTAGAACACGGTAGATTCTCTGAGTAAAATTATGTGTGCTTAAAGGATTCCCCAGCTTTAAAACACTTTTGGGCAGCTTCCCCCTTCCCAGCTGGACCTGTGGAAAGATGCATACTTTCTTACTCTCCACCACTACACCATGTCTAGTCCTTGCTTGTCAACTTCCAGAATGGGAGTCATATGTGCCGTCTCAGCCAATAACTGGCTGTAAAAGCGATGTGTCCCCCAAGTGGCACATGACCCAGTGACAAGCCACTTGGGTGACATGTCACCACTGCAGAAAGTCACCAGCTGCAGCGGCACACGTGACTCCTGTCCATTCCAGACAGTGTCAGACTAGGGTGTTTAGGGCCCACCATTAAAGTAATTCTGGAGGCCCACTGTACAACTACATGCAAATAGCACCTGACCCTCGTTCTTAAACCCCTAAAACTAAACCACACACATATATCTTCACTAGAAGCCTGCTGCTTAGCCAATGCCTCAGACTGTTCTGTCCTGGAAAACTTGGCTTTCTTACATATCACCTCTGTCCATTAATGCATCTATAATAATAAACTGCTTAGTTTGTTAAAAAAAAACTACCCAGTTTTTCATATAATCATATAGGTTGGCTGAGATTCTGTACACTGAACATCTATATGTAGGGTAGTCAGCGCACTGAGCCAATCGTGCAGGGATTAAGGGGACTAGGTACTCACCTTCTCAGGGTGCCTCCGAGGGATTCAAATGCTCCCTGTAGGCCAGTTTGATTGGGATTCCAGAAGTTGACAAGCAGGGACCAGAGTCCGTTGGACTGAAGAACCTGGAACTGACCCGCAGTCAACAGGTAAGTATGCTTTCATGCACATGCCCAGCTGAAGACCCCAAAGTGTTTGAAACCTTTAATATGTATAAACCAGCACTATTTATCATCCTTAGATCGGAGCCTTGTGTCTTGTATAATGTCTAGCTTTGATGCAAATCTATTCTGTATCACACATGCTTTTATTGAATCTCTTTAATTAATTTACAATGAATAATACAGTCATATTTATAGTAAACAACTTGCAGAGAAAGACAAAGCAACCTACAGACGTGGACAAAATTGTTGGTACCCTTTGGTCAATGAAAGAAAAAGTCACAATGGTCACAGAAATAACTTTAATCTGACAAAAGTAATAATAAATTAAAATTCTATAAATGTTAACCAATGAAAGTCAGACATTGTTTTTCAACCATGCTTCAACAGAATTATGTAAAAAAATAAACTCATGAAACAGGCATGGACAAAAATGATGGTACCCCTAGAAAACACAGAACATAATGTGACCAAAGGGACATGTTAATTCAAGGTGTGTCCACTAATTAGCATCACAGGTGTCTACAACCTTGTAATCAGCCATTGGGCCTATATATATGGCTCCAGGTAATCACTGTGTTGTTTGGTGATATGGTGTGTACCACACTCGACATGGACCAGAGGAAGCAAAGGAAAGAGCTGTCTCAAGAGATCAGAAAGAAAATTATAGACAAGCATGTTAAAGGTAAAGGCTATAAGACCATCTCCAAGCAACTAGATGTTCCTGTGAGTACAGTTGCACATATTATTCATAAGTTTAAGATCCATGGGACTGTAGCCAACCTCCCTGGACGTGGCCGCAGGAGGAAAATTGATGACAAATCTAAGAGACGGATAATCCGAATGGTAACAAAAGAGCCTAGAAAGACTTCTAAAGAGATTCAAGGTGAACTTCATGCTCAAGGAACATCAGTGTCAGATCGCACCATCCGTCGTTGTTTGAGCCAAAGTGGACTACATGGGAGACGACCAAGGAGGACACCATTGTTGAAAACGAATCATAAAAAAGCAAGACTGGAATATGCCAAACTACATGTTGACAAGCCACAAAGCTTCTGGGAGAATGTCCTGTGGACAGATGAGACAAAAATCGAAGTTTTTGCCAAGGCACATCAGCTGTATGTTCACAGACGAAAAAATGAAGCATATCAAGAAAAGAACACTGTCCCTACTGTGAAACATGGAGGAGGCTCTGTTATGTTCTGGGGCTGCTTTGCTGCGTCTGGCACAGGGTGTCTTGAATCTGTGCAGGGTACAATGAAATCTCAAGACTATCAAGGAATTCTAGAGAGAAATGTACTAGCCAGTGTCAGAAAGCTTGGTCTCAGTCGCAGGTCATGGGTCTTGCAACAGGACAATGACCCAAAACACACCGCTAAAAACACCCAAGAATGGCTAAGAGGAAAAAATTGGACTATTCTAAAGTGGCCTTCTATGAGCCCTGACCTCAATCCTATTGAGCATCTTTGGAAGGAGCTGAAACATGCAGTCTGGAAAAGGCACCCTTCAAACCGGACACAACTGGAGCAGTTTGCTCATGAGGAGTGGGCCAAAATACCTGCTGAGAGGTGCAGATGTCTCATTGACAGTTACAGGAAGCGTTTGATTGCAGTGATTGCCTCAAAAGGTTGCGCAACAAAATATTAAGTTAGGGGTACCATCATTTTTGTCCATGCCTGTTTCATGAGTTTATTTTTTTACATAATTCTGTTGAAGCATGGTTGAAAAACAATGTCTGACTTTCATTGGTTAACATTTATAGAATTTTAATTTATTATTACTTTTGTCAGATTAAAGTTATTTCTGTGACCATTGTGACTTTTTCTTTCATTGACCAAAGGGTACCAACAATTTTGTCCACGTCTGTATGTGCTTCATTAGGAGACTTATTTTGCTGCTAAAGTCTAAAGTTTAATGTTCTGTGAACAGTGGCGTCTCTAGCTTTTAAATTTTGGGGGGGCACACTGGGGGCCAGGACAAAAGTAGGGGGGGCAGCTATAACAACGATACATTTACACAAGTACACTTAGAAATGCTGCGATACTTTACCCAATACCTAAAACCGCAACAGGGAAGAAAAGTCCAGCCATCATTAAGTAAGTCCCCCCCAATGTGCCATTATTAAGTAAGCCCCCCCCATCATGTGCCATTATTAGGTAAGTCCCCCCCCCCCCCCCCCCCCCAAGTATCACTATTGTAAAAAAAAAAAAAAAAAATTATACTTACCTCAGTGTTAGCGATGCGATGCAGGCCTCTTCTGGCCTGTGTCCCACGCTGTATGGCTCAGGCGGCGCGATGACGTCATCGCGCGCCTGCGCCGGCCTCTGATAGGCTGCCGGTCTAGTGCCTGCAGCCTATCAGAGCAAGGGGAAGGGACACGCCTCTCCCTCCCCTGCACCGCCGCTTAGTGATGGGAAGTTCGGATCTTTTAGGTGAATCGGTTCATTTGAATCAGCTCATTCAAATGAACCAATTCATGAATCGGATCTTCGGTTCACTTGGTGAGTCAGACTGCTGAGCTGACTCGCAAGTGAACCGAAGACTCTAGGTGCCGGTGCGCATGCGCAGATGCTTGATACATTCGATTCACTCACTACTTGCTGCGCTGCTGACTCAGTGCAGTCGGCTCGTCTTCTTCAGCTCTCTCTGAACTCTGATTACTAGTATTGAGTGATTTATTATAGTAAAGGGAAGCTGAGGCTGACGCCGGACAGGAGGAGTCAGGAGTCAGACAGGAGTCAGAAGCTGTCACTGTGGTGTGCAATGTTACCCACAGTGACAACAGTCTGACACTGACAGTACAATCCATAAAGGTGATGTGAACCCACCCTTAGGCCCCTTTCACACTTGCGTTGTCCGGATCCGGCATAGAGTTCCGTCGTCGGGGCTCTATGCCGGAAGAATCCTGATCAGTTTTATCCTAATGCATTCCGAATGGATAGAAATCCGTTCAGGATGCATCAGGATGTCTTCAGTTCCGGAACGGAACGTTTTTTGGCAGGAGAAAATACTGCAGCATGCAGTACTTTTTGCTCCGGCCAAAAATCCTGAAGACTTGCCGCAAGGCCGGATCCGGAATTAATGCCCATTGAAAGGCATTGATCCGGATCCGGCCTTAAGCTAAACGTCGTTTCGGCGCATTGCCGGATACGACGTTTAGCTTTTTCTCAATGGTTACCATGGATGCCGGGACGCTAAAGTCCTGGCAGCCATGGTAAAGTGTAGTGGGGAGCAGCATACTTACCGTCCGTGCGGCTCCCGGGGCGCTCCAGAGTGACGTCAGGGCGCCCCAGGCGCATGGATGACGTGATCGCATGTACACATCATCCATGCGCATGGGGCGCTCTGATGTCATTCTGGAGCGCCCCGGGAGCCGCACGGACTGTAAGTATACCGCTCCCCCGCTCCTCACTACTACTATGGCAACCGGGACTTTAATAGCGTCCTGGCTGCCATAGTAACACTGAACGCATTTTGAAGACGGATCCGTCTTCAAATGCTTTCAGTACACTTGCGTTTTTCCGGATCCGGCGTGTACCTCCGGCAAGTGGAGTACACGCCGGATCCGGACAATGCAAGTGTGAAAGGGCCCTTAGTTATATAGCTACTGAATGAGATGCCTTTAACATATATATCTCCTGAGAAGCCAATTTGATTCTAAAGGGTTAATTTAATTCAACCTGTAATCTAAACTCTTGTGTCATCTGTCACTTCTCCTGTCCCTTAATCTTATCACTGCTGCAACAAAAGCAGCCTCAGTGTAAGGCTACTTTCACACTAGCGTTCTGCTGTCCGCTCGTGAGCTCCGTTTGAAGGAGCTCACGAGCGGACCCGAACGCTTCCGTCCAGCCCTGATGCAGTCTCAATGGAGCGGATCCGCTCAGACTGCATCAGTCTGGCGGCGTTCAGCCTCCGCTCCGCTCGCCTCCGCACGGACAGGCGGACAGCTGAACGCTGCTTGCAGTGCTCAGCTGTCCGCCTGGCCGTGCGGAGGCGAGCGGATCCGTTCAGACTTACAATGTAAGTCAATGGGAACGGATCCGCTTGAAGATGACACCATATGGCTCAATCTTCAAGCGGATCCGTCCCCCATTGACTTTACATTTAAAGTCTGAACGGATCTGCTCAGGCTACTTTCAGACTTAGAAATTTTTCTAAGTTATTAATGCAGACGGATCCGTACTGAACGGAGCCTCCGTCTGCATTATATGATCGGATCCGTTCAGAACGGATCCGATCAAGCGCAAGTGTGAAAGTAGCCTTACCTGTTCTACCCTCTGACTCACTGCTCTTTTAACTCAATGAATCGAATGAGTCACAAACTAAGTCGGATCTTTAGATTCTTTTAACTTGTGACTCATTCGATTCCTTTCTATTAGACTCCCCTGCACTTACTTGTGTGACTCAGACGACACGATTCAGAGAGCTGCTGGTGTGCTGTGCTTGCCTTGCCCCCTCAGCTCTGGTCGGTGATTGGTTGGTGGGCGGGGAGGGGTGGGGCTGGCAGAAGCAGCCTCCACTCTGAGATCACATTACGCTCCTCCCCGTCCCTCCCTCAGGCTTCGGCTCCCTGCGTCCCTGCTGCCAGCAGCGTGAGGTGAGAGACTCTCTGTGACTGAGCTGAGCTGAACTCGGATCAGTCAAGTGAATGCTGCTGGCAGCAGGGGGGGGGGGCGCATTTTAGTTGGGGGGGCACATGGGGGGGCCCAGCATGATGTTGGGGGGGCCGTGGCCCCCTCTGGCCCCCCCCTGGCGACGCCACTGTCTGTGAATATAAAATATTGTAAAATAAGGATGACAATAGGTTCTCTGTGCATTCTCGAGCGTGGATAGCTTTGAAATCTGTTCTGTAGGAAGTCTATAGCTTGTTTGAAGTATCATATTTTACAGAGTATTTCTTCAATACATTCTATTAGCCTTATGAAATTCATGACTCATGGGTTTTATATAATACTTTACTTTTAAGAATTCATTTTTTTCCTCCAGATAGTGCGGCTTCTGCCTTACTTTATTGCTATCCTTAGTTCCTTTACGATTATTGCCCACAGGTGGAGAACCTAGAGGAAGGAGAATTCTATGAATTCAAAATTACTGCAAGTAACCTTGCTGGTCTTGGTATTCCTTCTGATCCCAGCGAACATTTCATATGTGAGGCTTGGACATCTCCTGAGCCAGGTGAGTCAAATCCACTATAGTAAGGAGTTTTTGGCCGCAACAAGTGAAGAATGTAAGCCTGAAGTTACACATTCAGGGAGATTTGTCAAAACTAGTGTAAAGGAATAGCAACCAATCAGATTCTACCTTTCATTTTTCAGAGTGCCTTTGGAAAATAAAAGGTGTAATCAGGTTTCTATGGGCACTGAGCCAGTTTTCCTTTTTGTTGTTTTTGTATGCATCACTGGTTTGCTGTATATGGATTGAAGGTTCTGTACTTGATTATTTGCAACCATGAGTGCTGCCTTCCATTCTAACTGGATTACTTCTAGGAAAGTGACTTGGACTCAAGCCGGCACCTAAGCGCATATGACAGTGGTGGCCATGGACCGCCTTTGTAACAATAAATAGTCTTTACAAAACGTATCCTGATGTTTTGCACTTCTATTAAGATCTAAGATTTGTAGATTGAGAGATATTACTAGCTAATACCCCATACCCCCCTGACGAAGCTGCACATGCGGCAAAACATGTCGGGAGGGCTCTGTTTCTTAGTTTTTAGGCAGGAAACAGCAGATAGACATTCAGGAATCTTGCAGGGAAAGCTGATAGGGACAGTGTGAATTGTATGTTACTAACAGAGTGTTTGGGACAGACGTGTATGTGTAGGTGCAGTCAACAGTGTGTGCATTCAGCAATTTAGGTATGAGGAGGATGAGAGACACGCTCCTAGAGCTTATATAAATTGCCAAAAGGCAGCGATAGCAGTATTCATGATACCAATACATCTTTTACTGTCACATTGTTACAACAATTCTGCAATGTAACTAAGTAAAGATTAATACAGTGATTGTGATACTACAGAGATAGCAATATATTGGGAGCAGGGTTCCTTTGTCCCCACAAGGCACGGATAGTAATATCTCTCAATCTACAAATTATCAGATACTGCAAGTGAAGGCAGTGTAGATATTATAAATGTATGGCCAGAGTATATAGGTAGATACTAGCAAGAATGGCAATAGCTGTAGAGTTAGGCCTCTTTCACACGGGCGAGATTTCCGCGAGGGTACAATGCGTGAGGTTAATGCTTTGCACCTGCACTGAATCCAGACCCATTCATTTCTATGGGGCTGTGCACGTGAGAGGTGATTTTCACACATCACTTGTGCGTTGCGTGAAAATCGCAGAGTGCTCTATTTTGTGCATTTTTCACGCAACGCAGGCCCCATAGAAGTGAATGGGGCTACGTGAAAATCGCAAGCATCTGCAAGCAAGTGCGGATGCGGTGCAATTTTCACTCATGGTTGCTAGGACATGATCAGGATGGGGACCAGATCATTATTATTTTCCCTTATAACATGGTTATAAGGAAAAATAATAGCATTCGTAATACAAAATGCTTAGTAAAATAGGGCTGGAGGGGTTAAAATTTTTTTTAAATTTTTTAACTCACCTTAATCCACTTGTTCGCCCAGCCCGGCTTCTCTTCTTTCTTCTTCTTTGCTGTGCAGGAGGAAAAGGACCTTTGGTGACGTCACTGCGCTCATCACATGGTCCATGACATGATCCATCACCATGTGATGAGCGCAGTGACGTCACCACATGTCCTTTTCCTCAAAGAAGAAGAAAGAAGAGAAGCCGGGCTGCACGAACAAGTGGATTAAGGTGAGTTAAAGAATTTTTATTTATTTTTTAACCCCTTCATTACTATTTTACTAAGCATTCTGTATTAACCATGTTATAAGGGAAAATAATAAAATCTACACAACACCTAACCCAAACCCGAAATTCTGTGAAGAAGTCTGGGTTTGGGTTCGGGTATAAACATGACAATTTTTCTTTACACGCGTGCAAAACGCATTAAAATGTTTTGCACTCGCACGAAAAAATCTTGCATTTTCCCGCGACGCACCCGCATCTTATCCGGCCCAAATCCATGACGCCTGTGTGAAAGCGGCCCAAATCCATGACGCCTGTGTGAAAGAGGCCTTAGAGACAATAATAAGATCTTCTACTCGATCTCTGAAAGAGTGCTTACCAACAACACAGTGTAAAGTGAAAATAAATTGTTACCTGCAAATAAGAATACCACACATGTTTATTTATAACACAGTAATAAAGCACTGTCCCAGTGACTGCTAAGAGTAAACTTGATAACTGCCCCTGCTATCCCCTGATAGTTAAACCACATTTAGTCTCTTTTCTGTCTTTTGGGTTTAATAAATTACTACTAAATATGTAGTTTTATAATGTAGTAGTTAGGACCCCTAAAGGGATTTTGTGGTCAATTGACCAGTTGTATATTTTTGTGTATTTATCCCGAGGATCCTAATAAGGGCCTAGGAGTTTGGTAAGTTTCCCTATAGTTTACATATGTTTATTGGACATAAGCATCAAGCCCATTAAAGAGAAAATAAAGTTTATCTGTTGCATTTTAAACACTTTCAACTTTCTTGCAATCCATACAAAAACACAAAAATTCTTCTTCAAAATATACATTTATCGTGGCCAAAAATATCTTTTATATCTGCCAGGAGTTTGTATGAAGCATCCATTATCCTTGGTCTATTAAACTTTTACTTGGCTTTTTGTGTACTTTTCCAAAAGAATAGAAACTCCAAGTTCCAAGTTATATAGTGGAAGCTTACCTTTAACACACTGCTGAGTGCAATTTATGTTTGATGTGTCATGGTCAACTCTGAAGTACAATGTGTGAATAGAGTCACTTAAAAAAATCTTATAGACTACTCATGTAGCTGACAATGTTAGAATGTTTCTTCTGTGTATTTAAAGCAGCATGGCGCAGCATACAGAATGACTTGTGGTGGTAATAAATAGAGATGAGCGAAATTCAAAAAATTTCGAATCGGGCACTTTGCTGAGTTTAAATTTTTTTTTTATCCAAATTAATTTGTCAAAAAGCACGTTAAAATCAGCTATTTCCCAGCTGCAGGGAGCCTATATATCGGTGTACAACAGTGTGCATTGCAGAAACATGCATAGCTAGTCTGCTGTGGTAGTAAAACAGTTAAGCCTCATTTACACATCAGTGTTCCACGGACGTGTGCTGTACGTGTTCTCCACGGACAGCACACATCCCCATTAATTTTAATCTGTGTATTCAGACATCTGTGTGTTTTAGCACGGTCCGCGGGTCCATGTTTTCAGCATGGATGCATGCTCTGTTTTGTCCGTGTTCACGGATCCATCACGTCCATTATAGTCTATGGGTCTGTATTGCGATGCCTGTTGCATCTGTGTTTCACGGATCATTAAAAAGAGATGCTTTGAAAATTACCCAACACGTATCCCTAACGGACAGCTTCACGGATGCATCACTGACCACCTGCCCACGGATTTAAGCACTGATACGGACATATGAATGAGGCTTTACTGTGCATCATTGTGAAAAGCAGTTGACAGGTGTCACTCTAAGAATCAGTTCAAACTTCACTTATTTGGTCATTTGAGGGGCTAAAACTGACCAAATAACTCAAGTGTGAACTCAGCCTTAGGCCTCATGCACACGACCGTTTTTTTTTAAGGTCCGCAAAAACATGGTCCGTAAGTCCGTGATCCGTGACCGTTTTTTCGTCCGTGGGTCTTCTTTGATTTCTGGAGGATCCACGGACAAGAAAAATGAAAAAAAATCTAAGTCAAGTTTGCCATTGAAATGATAGGAAAAAACGGACACGGATTACGGACACGGATCACGGACGCGGATGACAATCTTGTGTGCATCCGTGTTTTTTCACGGACCCATTGACTTGAATGGGTCCGTGAACCGTTGGCCATGAAAAAAATAGGACAGGTCCTATTTTTTTCACGGCCAGGAAAAACGGATCACGGATGCGGCTGCCAAACGGTGCATTTTCCAATTTTTCCACGGACCCGTTGAAAATCAATGGGTCGGCGAAAAAAAACGGAAAATGGCACAACGGCCACGGATGCACACAACGGTCGTGTGCATGAGGCCTTACAGGTCAATGTCATATAAAGAACCATGCAGTGGCCCAAGGTTGCACAATAAAGTGAAAGAGTGCACTCCTTTTACACTGTCAGCTGATTCCACGTAGATTTCTACAGAACCTGTTCTGTTACACGCTGATACAAGTATAGTGGCCCCATGACACAGTGGAGAGGGTATCAGCAGTAAGTTTGTTTCAATGTCACTGTTAATTTTTCCCTTCTTCTGATCCATCACAAGAACAACCCCAAAATAAAGGATCCTGTCTTTTGAGTATCCGCCTTCAGCGACACTAGTGGCCCCGTCATGTACAGTTGCAAGAAAAAGTATGTGAACCCTTTTGAATGATATGGATTTCTGCACAAATTGGTCATAAAATGTGATCTGATCTTCATCTAAGTCACAACAATAGACAATCACAGTCTGCTTAAACTAATAACACACAAAGCATTAAATGTTGCCATGTTTTTATTGAACACACCATGTAAACATTCACAGTGCAGGTGGAAAAAGTATGTGAACCCATAGACTAATGACATCTCCAAGAGCTAATTGGAGTGAGGTGTCAGCCAACTGGAGTCCAATCAATGAGATGAGATTAGAGGTGTTGGTTACAGCTGCCCTACCCTATAAAAAACACACACCAGTTCTGGGTTTGCTTTTCACAAAAAGCATTGCCTGATGTGAATGATGCCTCGCACAAAAGAGCTCTCAGAAGACCTACGATTAAGAATTGTTGACTTGCATAAAGCTGGAAAGGGTTATAAAAGTATCTCCAAAAGCCTTGCTGTTCATCAGTCCACAGTAAGACAAATTGTCTATAAATGGAAAAAGTTCAGCACTGCTTCTACTCTCCCTAGGAGTGGCCGTCCTGTAAAGATGACTGCAAGAGCACAGTGCAGACTGCTCAATGAGGTGAAGAAGAATCCTAGAGTGTCAGCTAAAGAGTTACAAAAGTCTCTGGCATATGCTAACATCCCTGTTAGTGAATCTACAATACGTAAAACACTAAACAAGAATGGATTGCATGAGAGGATACCACAGAGGAAGCCACTGCTGTCCAAAAAAAACATTGCTGCACGTTTACAGTTTGCACAAGAGCACCTGGATGTTCCAAAGCAGTACTGGCAAAATATTCTGTGGGCAGATGAAACCAAAGTTGAGTTGTTTGGAAGAAACACACAACACTATGTGTGGAGAAAAAGAGGCACAGCACACCAACATCAAAACCTCATCCCAACTGTGAAGTATGGTTGTGGGGGCATCATGGTTTGGGGCTGCTTTGCTTCATCAGGGCCTGGACGGATTGCTATCATCGAAGGAAAAATTAATTCCCAAGTTTATCAAGACATTTTGCAGGAGAACGTAAGGCCATCTGTCCACCAGCTGAAGCTCAACAGAAAATAAGTGTTGCAACAGGACAACGACCCAAAGCATAGAAGTAAATCAACAACAGAATGGCTTAAGCAGAAGAAAATACGCCTTCTGGAGTGGCCCAGTCAGAGTCCTGACCTCAACCCGATTGAGATGCTGTGGCATGACCTCAAGAAAGCCATTCACACCAGACATCCCAAGAATATTGCTGAACTGAAACAGTTCTGTAAAGAGGAATGGTCAAGAATTACTCCTGACCATTGTGCACATCTGATCTGCAACTACAGGAAACATTTGGCTGAAGTTATTGCTGCCAAAGGAGGTTCAACCAGTCATTAAATCCAAGGGTTCACATACTTTTTCCATCTACACTGTGAATGTTTACATAGTGTATTCAATAAAAACATGGTAACATTAAATTATTTGTGTGTTATTAGTTTAAGCTGACTGTGATTGTCTATTGTTGTGACTTAGATGAAGATCAGATCACATTTTATGACCAATTTGTGCAGAAATCCATATAATTCCAAAGGGTTCACATACTTTTTCTTGCAACTGTAGGTTGGCAACAACGAGAGGAGTAAACATAGTGGCCCAGTGACAGAGTAGGGAGTTGGGCAACCGCATAAGGAGTCAACACAGTAGCCCAGTCACAGAGTGGGGGAGGGTAGCAACCATATGTGGAGTCAACACAGTAGCCAAGTCACACAGTAGTGAGAGTGGCAAGCACATGGGGAGTAAACATAGTGGTCCAATAACAGAGTGAGGATGGTGGCAACCGCATGAGGAGTCAACATAGTGGCCCAGTGACAGAGTGGGGCGGTGTAGGGCAATAGCAGTGGCAGTAACAGCACAAGATGGTAGGTGTCGGTAGGAGAAGATAGCAGCAGATGCAGCAGGTATATGGCATCAGGCGGGTGGCAGCATTAGAATAATGGCTGAAGCAGGTGGCCAGAAGAAACAGGTCTTTTTTCACAATGTTTTGGTATGTCACCCAGAATGATCTAGTCTGATGCATCAGGCACTGGTGTGTGGAAATCCTGGCTGATCCATGCCTGATTCCTCTTTACAAAGTCTCTCGATATTTTGGGTGGAAAGGCAAGTTCACTTTGAGGTAACTATACCCCCTGCCACACTAAACAGCCACTGTGATGCCACACTACTGGCTGGGCAGGAAAACTTGTCCAGGGCATAATCGGTCTGTTGCGACCACAAATCATGTTTGGCTTCCCAGTAGTCCAGGGAATCTTGGATCTGGGGTGGCAGAGTGCAATCCAGGTATGCCACTACCTGCTGGTTCAGGTTATGCTCCATGTCCTCCTGCTGCTGCTGGATGGTTTCTTCAGTAGGCGTGTGAAGAAAAGTGCTCATTAGAGACTCCATACTTAAGTTGCTGGTGATGGAGCTGGTGCTGCTCCTTCCACTCCCATCCAGCAGTAGCACAGCGGGTCCCCCCGGTCAGACGATCATGAGGATGGGCAATGGCGCACATAGGCAGCAGCCAACTGATGTCTCGATAGTAGTTGAGATTATCCTTCCTCTCAGCAGGTGGAAAATAAGGCCCCTATTTTGGACCATTAGCGAGGGTCTAACATGGTGGAGAGACAGTAGTCATCCCTCTGCCGAATGGTGATAATATAGCTGTCACTACGCAAGCAACTCAGCATGCATCTGGCCATTTGCACAAGGGACTCGGAGGGGTTCCCTGCCTCCATCCCAACTGCATACTATCACGGTATGGCGGGGTCATCTGCCTGGCCTTTCTCATCACCCTACAGCTCCTCCTGCTCCTCTCCTGTCACTTGTGCAGATAAACCACCCATCTCTGTATACATTGCTTGTGTGTGAATGTCCTCCTCTTCCTCCACCAGTTTAGTCCCCACAGGGCTCAGGTGGCCATGAAATGTAGGCGCCACATCTCCTGTCCCATTATGAGCCAGATTTATTAGCATCTACTCCAAGAAGTGAAGTAGTGGAATGATGTTCATCCCGTTGTCCTAGCGAATGACAAATAAAGTGGCCCCCTCAAAGGGCCTGAGCAAACGGTAGGTGCCACGCATAAACTGCCAATGGCTAATGTTGAAGTTACACAGGGGAGTGCTTCTGTTCGCTGTATCATCAAGAAATTGTTTACGGTCTTCCTCTGCTCATATAGTCCGTCCAACACGTAGAGGGTGGAGTTCCAACGGGTGGAAACATCACATACGAGGCAGTGGTGGGGAACGCTGTTCTGCCTTTGCAGCTCAAAGAGGGTGAGTTTTGCAGGGTAGGAGTGGCTGAAGTGCATGCAGTTTCCTGGCCATTTTCAGGATGTCTTGCAGTTGGGTGGGAGATTTCAGGAACTGCTTTACAACCAGATTAAATATGTGGGCCATGTAGGGCACATGGGTCAGCCCTCCTTCACGCAGTACCGGCACAATGTTCTTCCTGTCATTGGTGACATGGTTCCGATCTTCAGTTGGCAAGGAGACAGACAGGATTTGATTTCCTCTTGAAGGATGCGGGGCAAATTCTCCCTGGTGTTACTTTGTTCGCCCAGGCAAACCAATTGCAGAACAGTGTGACACAGCCGTGGTCTGAACAGGTGGTATGCTGGAGGAGCACTGTGAATTGTGACTGCAGTGGAGGCTGAGGACAAGATTGAGGAGGAGGAGGCAGGTAGGACATTGGAGCAGAACTCACAGCTTTAGAACGTTGAGGCGACAGTGCCGTCACCTGGCCAAGTTGCTGGTGTGGCTGGGCAGGAACCACATTTACCCAGTGGGTCGTAAAGAACATATATTGCCCTTGACCGTAGTTATGGCTCCACACGTCGGCGCTGCCGTGAACTTTAGCAGACACTGACGGGCTCAAGGACTGGCCCACCTTCTTCTCAACATACGTGTGCAGGGCTGGTACAGAGAAGTAGTGATGGCTCGGCACAAGCTATCAGTTCTCTGCACGGTGCAGAGTCAACCACATGGAAAGGGAGGGACTGTAGTACGAGCAACTTGGCCAGGAGCATGTTCAGCTTCTGCACCATTGGATGAGTGCACGCATACTGTTGTCCTTTTGCAATTGCTGCGGTGATAGATTGCTGGTGAAATGAGTGAAAAGGAGTAGGAGCATTAGGACCAGTAAATGATGACAAGGAAACACAGTTACCTTTTGCTGATGTGGTGGAGCCTTGACTGCTGGAGAAGGGGTGTGGGCCACTGGGAGATGCAGCAGACCTCATACTGCTGTCACCCTGCTGACTCACGGCCATGGTACTACCCAGCTGTCTCATGCACAAGCTGCCACCCTCATTCCCTAATGAAAAAGATGCCCCCTCTTCACCTGGCTCTAACGTGCAATCGGCTACATCATCATCCACTACTGTCTGCACGTTACTGATGTCACCCTCACCAGTCTCAGGGCCACGTGCCTGACCTCTCAGAACACCTGCTCCCTCATGTCTTGCCCGCCTACCGGAGGAAGCAGCGGATCTCTTCTCCAAATCAGGGCTGGGCAGTAGCTGTTCCCTGTCCTCAATAAGCTCGTCCTCGCTAAAAAGCGGAGCGGAGCCGACAGTGTACAACACTTCCTGAGCAGAAGGAACAGAAAATGAAAGAGGCAGGTTTAGGACAGGTGGGGGCAGAGCGCTTGTTCCTGGGCCATGCCAACTTAGCATGCTGTCTGAGTAACCCACCGACTCTTGGCTGGGGGTGATTGATGTCAGTTGAGATGATGTTGAAGACCGAGTCAACCATTCAAGGACATCTGGGTGGCTGGTCAAAACACAACCGCTGGATGAAACTGGCACCTCTGACCTGTCACTGCGACTGCTGTTACTAACCTCCTCCTTCTTCTGCTGCTACTTCTGCCAGCTCTAGACACATTTTTGCCACTTCTTAGAAGGACCTGGCACCTGTCTGTCAGACATACTGTACCAGTAACTGTGAGTGTAAAATATCAGTAGTGTCAGGCTGCAATTTCACCCCAGAAACAAGGATTAATTCATTTACTTATGTATAAAAGAACATGAACAGCCCACAATCTGTAGTATCAGGCTGTAATTTGAATCAAGGATTAACGTATTTACTTATGTATAAAAGAAAGTGCTCCCCCTCAAAATTAGTAGTATCAGACCGCAATTTCACCCCAATTAGACAATCAAGGATTAACAGATTTACTTATATTTAAAAAACATGATTCCCCTCAAAATCTGTAGTATCAGACCGCAATTTCACTGCAATAACAGAATCAAGAATTCATGGAATAGTTATGTTTAAAAGAACGTGAACACCCTAAAATCAGTAGTATCAGGCCATGATTTCACCTAACTTACACAATTAAAGATTAACAGATTTACTTATGTATAAAAGAATGTGAACCCCCAAATCTGTAGTATCAAGCCGCAAATTCACCCCAATTACACAATTAAAGATTACCGGATTGATTTATGTATAAAATAACGTAAATACCCTAAAAAACAGTAGTATCAGGCTGCTATTTCACCTAATTTACACAATTCAAGATTAACAGATTAACTTTTGTATAAAAGAATGTGATCCCCTTGAAATCCCTTAGACCGCAATTTCACCCCAATTAGACAATTAAGGATTAACGGATTTACTTATATTTAAAAAAACGTGAGCCCCATCAAATTCAGTAGTACCAGACCGTAATTTCACTGCAATAACAGAATCAAGGATTAATGGAATTAGTTATGTATAAAAGAATGCAAACAACCTAAAATCAGTAGTATCAGAATGCTTTTTAACCCCAATTAGTGCAGGAAGGTGTAATAGAATAGCTCCTATTGGCCAGGCTTTACACTGTTCTATTGGCCCCTGCTCTCTTCCTATAGTGTGGATAATGCCTCTCTATTATATCTCAAAGCTGTCCCTGAACTGTTCAAAGGTAATATTTAGTAAATAAAGTATTTCCTCATCACTGTCCCTAGTGCCTGTGACATCTCTCCCTGCTCTAAGTTCACTCGAAAATGGCAGAGACCGGTCAGGATGAGGCTTTTTATAGGGCTGTGACATCACAGGGGCTGGCTATCTGCTGATTGGCTGTCTACATGGTATTATGGGTAATCCCTCGATCCTGGGCTTGTTACTTCCTCTTACTTCCCTGTGACATCTCTCCCTGCTCTAAGTTCACTGGAAAATGGCAAAGACCGGTCAGGATGAGGCTTTTTATAGGGCTGTGACATCACAGGGGCTGGCTATCTGCTGATTGGTTGTCTACATGGTATTATGGGTGATCCCTCGTTCCCGGGCTTGTTACTTCATCTTTGTAGCATGTGCAGCATCCATTTTAGAAAAAAATCTGATTCGTTACCAAGAAGCGTGAGGAAATTCGACTTTGTGACGAATGACATTTTCCTCAAATTCGGATCGAATTCCACTTCATGAAATTCGATTCGCTCAACACTAGTAATACATTTGGAATAGAGCAATACCATCTATTTTTATCACATGGAGTAAAATGTACATCACATCACTGTGCACAAATATATTGTTATTAGTGTATGCACGTATCTACAAAATAATCTACTATATCAAACTGGTGTAAAGTAGAACTGGCTTAGTTGCCCATAGCAACCAATCCACCTTTCATTTTTGACTGCTCCTTTGGAAAACGAAAGGTGGAATCTGATTGGTTGCTGTGGGAAACTAGTTCTACTTTACACCAGTTTGATACATCTCTAAAAAGCTATCTCTGTCTCTGAGTATATTTCATAATGTCCTTGTGATACTGAAGTGAGTGATTATCAGTCAAACGTTTTGATCAAAATCTGACACAGCTTTTCATTTTTACTTTAACTTTGTAAATGTTCACATGATAAAAGATAATACGTAGTGCAATATCTATCATGAGGGGAACTTGAGGTCAGTTTTGCAGGAGTCCGTGTTACTGTAATTGTAACAAATGTATCAAATGCTGCACAATGTTTGATAAATTTGGGGCATCTTTAAAGGAAATGTGTCAACAATTTTTTGCTGTTAAAACCAGATAGCAGCACATTTCCTTTTTTCTAATCAGTTTTTATTTTCTGATAGCTGATTTATTTATTATTAATTCTGTTTTCTGAACATGATTATGGAGCAGCCATCTTGCCTGAGCTGTTCTTAACAGCATTTAGAAAGGATTAAGAAAATCACTTTACAACAGCCCCATGGACCATAGACACATTGGTCTGGAGGGGGACCTCATTCTATGGAGTTTTTTAGGCATTTTCTGTGACCGGAGTGTTCATTGTACAAGGAAAGTATAGATAAGCTTTGCAAATTACCTATTGTGAATGGTGCATTCTGTCTTAGGCTACTTTCACACTAGCGTTCGATCGGATCCGTTCTGAACGGATCCGATCATATTAATGCAGACGGAGGCTCCGTTCAGTACGGATCCGTCTGCATTAATAACTTAGAAAAAATTCTAAGTGTGAAAGTAGCCTGAGCGGATCCGTTCAGACTTTCAATGTAAAGTCAATGGGGGACGGATCAGCTTGAAGATTGAGCCATATGGTGACATCTTCAAGCGGATCCGTTCCCATTGACTTACATTGTAAGTCTGAACGGATCCGCTCGCCTCCGCACGGCCAGGTGGACAGCTGAACGCTGCAAGCCGCGTTCAGCTGTCCGCCTGTCCGTGCGGAGGCGAGCGGAGCGGAGGCTGAACGCCGCCAGACTGATGCAGTCTGAGCGGATCCGCATCCATTCAGACTGCATCAGGGCTGGACGGAGGCATTCGGGTCCGCTCGTGAGCTCCTTCAAACGGAGCTCACGAACGGACCTATGAACGCTAGTGTGAAAGTAGCCTTATCTATACACAGAGATTATATCATTACAGGCAGGATTAGAATGACAGATAAGAAGATAACTATAGTAAAGTAAGGCTACTTTCACATTAACGTTTTAAATTATTGAGATCCGTCATAAGATCTCAATAACGGAAGAAAATGCTCCAGTTTTGTACCCATTCATTGTCAAAGGGGACAAAACTGAACTGAACGAAACGGAATGCACCAAAATGCATTCCGTTCCATTCGGTTGCGCTCCCATCGCAGACAGAATAACGCTGCAAGCAGCGTTTTTCTGTCCACAATTTGGCGCGGAGCAAGACGGATCCGTCCTGACACACAATGTAAGTCAATGGGAACGGATCGATTTTCTCTGACACGATAGAAAACGGATCCGTCCCCCATTGACTTTCAATGGTGTTCATGGAGAGGCTCCCGCCTTGATTTAAGAAAACCTGCAAAAGATCCTTCATCACACCCCCCTCACCCATTCTTCAGAACCTGATGTCACCACCAAAAATTAATCCCCACCCACAATGCCCTGACTCATGCATCTTTATCTGCACTACTTTATTAAATAGAAAGATGGATGGCCCTCGATAGAAAACAAGGAAGTTTACCTTTTGTGTCTCCCCCTATTTCCTCATAGACTGTAAGTAGTGTTGAGAGAACCCGAACTGTAAAGTTCAGGTCCGTACCGAACTTTACAATTTTTGGTACCCAGACCCGAAGCCTAACTTTGCCGGAAAAGTCCATGCTTGAGTTCGGTGTTCGGGCATTTAATAAAGCTTGTTGAAAGGCTGCAGGGCAGCCAATCAACAAATTTTTAAGCTGTGTGCCCTTAGAAGCCATCACAGCCATGCCTACTAATGGTATGGCTGTGATTGGCCGGTGCATCATGTGACCCAGCCTCTATATAAGCTGGATCACGTGTTGCACCGCCCATTTTTCCGCCCATCTTAAGTTAATCCGTCTGTTAGTTAGGTGCATGTCATATACCCATTTATTGTGTGAAGTACACCTGCACTGCATACGTGACAGGGAAATTGATATAGTTAATACGTCTGTTAGTTAGGTGCACGTCATATACCCATTTATTGCGTGAAGTACACCTGCACTGCATACGTGACAGGGAGAATAATATAGTTAATCCGTCTGTTAGTTAGGTGCACGTCATATACCCATTTATTGCGTGAAGTACACCTGCACTGCACGTGACAGGGAAATTGATATAGTTCTTCCATCTGTTAGTTAGGTGCATGTCATAAACCCATATAGGCCTCATGCACACGACCGTTGTTGTGTTCCGTTCCGCAAAATGGGGTTCCGTTGTTCCGTGATCCGTTTCCGTTTTTGTTTCTGTGTGTCTTCCTTTATTTTTGGAGGATCACCAGACATAAAAGAAAGTAAAAAAAAATCTAAGTCAAGTTTGCCATGCAAATGATAGGAAAAAAACGGACGCGGATGACAATCTTGTGTGTCTCCGCGTTTTTTCACGGACCCATTGACTTGAATGGGTCCGCGAACCGTTTTCCATAAAAAAATAGGACAGGTTATATTTTTTTGACGGACTGGAACCACGGATCACGGACGCGGATGACAAACGGTGCATTAGCCGAGTTTTCAACGGACCCATTGAAAGTCAATGGGTCCGCAGAAAATCACAAAAAACGGAACAACGGACACTGAATAAAACAACGGTCGTGTGTATGAGGCCTTATTGTGTGAAGTACACCTGCACTGCACGTGACAGGGAAATTCAGATGGTTAATCCGTCTGTTAGTTAGGTGCACGTCATATACCCATTTATTGCGTGAAGTACACCTGCACTGCATATGTGACAGGGAAATTGATATAGTTAATACGTCTGTTAGTTAGGTGCACGTCATATACCCATTTATTGCGTGAAGTACACCTGCACTGCATATGTGACAGGGAAATTGATATAGTTAATACGTCTGTTAGTTAGGTGCACGTCATATACCCATTTATTGCGTGAAGTACACCTGCACTGCATATGTGACAGGGAAATTGATATAGTTAATACGTCTGTTAGTTAGGTGCACGTCATATACCCATTTATTGCGTGAAGTACACCTGCACTGCATACGTGACAGGGAGAATAATATAGTTAATCCGTCTGTTAGTTAGGTGCATGTCATATACCCATTTATTGCGTGAAGTACACCTGCACTGCATACTTGAAAGGGAAATTGATATAGTTAATCCGTCTGTTAGTTAGGTGCACGTCATATACCCATTTATTGCGTAAAGTACACCTGCACTGCATACGTGACAGGGAAAATAATATAGTTAATCTGTCTGTTAGTTCAGTGGGTGACCTCAAAGAATGAGAAGAGCATCAAATAAGGGACGTGGCCCTGGTCGTGGTGCTGCTGGGGTTGGTGGAGCTCCTGTTGCAGGGAGAGGATGTGGTTGATCTGTGCCAGCTACACGCCCAAATGAAACACCTTCCTCAGGCGCACGTAGGCGACAGAACGTTCAGCGTTATTTTGTAGGCCCGAACAAGTAGAGGCGGTAGTAGATTGGGTGGCTGACAGTGCCTACAGTTCCTTCACATTGTCTCTCACCCGGTCCTCTGCTGAAAGTGCAGAATTGGCACCTGCAGCCCATGGTCATCTGTCTTTCACCTCACCCCCTTGCAAACCAGCCAAGCAGTCTGAGCCCCAAGTCATGCAGCAGTCTCTTATGCTTTTTGATGACTTTGCTGGCAGGATTTCCGAGGGCTGACCACATAGCCCTGCTTCAGAAGTGGAAGAGATTGAATGCACTGATACCCAACCACTTATGTTTCAGGATGTGGACATGGGAGGACCACCGCAACACATCCCTGATGATGACAAAACACAGGTGCCAACTGCTGCGGCTTTCTGCAGTGTACAGACTGACAAGGAGGGCAGGGGTAAAGAGTGGGTGGAAGATGATGTGGAGGATAATGAGGTTCTTGAACCCACATGGAATCAAGGTCATGCAAGTGACTTGTGCAGTTCGGAGGAAAGGTGGTGGTCACACAGCACCAGCCGCACAGCAAAAGAGGGAGCAGTGTGCAAAAGCAGAGTGGCCATCCCCTAGCCAGTATGCCTGCTACTGCCCACCGCACCCAGGGACTGAGCACACCAAAGGCAGCTCCAAGGAGTTCCTTGGCGCGGCAGTTCTTCAGACAATGTGCTGACGATAAAACGCGAGTGGTTTGCACGCTGTGCAAACAGATCCTGAAGCGAGGCATACATGTTCTAAACCTGAGCACCACCTGTATGACCTAAATGCAAAGCATGAGCTGCAGTGGAGTAAACACCTCAAAAACAGTGAAAGATCTCAGGCTCCTCTTGGACCCTCTTCTGCTGCAATCTCGACCTCTTCCTCCCCCTCTGGAGTGACAATGGCACCTGCCACCCCACAAACAGACGATGTGACAGCAACTCCACCACGTCCGTCACCAGGCATCTCTACAATTTCCAATGGAAGCGTTCAGCTGTCCATCTCCCAAACACTGGAGAGAAAGAGGAAGTACCCTCCTACCCACCCGTGATCCCTGGACCTGCATGCCAGCATTTCAAAATTCCTGGCCTTTAAAATACTTTCATTCTGTATGGTGGAGACAGAGACTTTAAAAAAACTTGGCGGTGGCTGTCCCACAATACGTGGTTCCAAGCTACCACTACTTTTCCAGGCAAGCCATCCCCGCCCTGCACAATCAAGTGGCAGACAAAATTAGGTGTGCACTGTGCAATGCCATCTGTCGCAAGGTCCACATAACCACCGATACGTGGACCAGTAAGCATAGGCAGGGACGTTATATCTCCCTAACTGCACACTGTGTAAATGCAGTGGCGGCTGGGCCTAAGGTGGATAGCAGTTTGGCGCATGTCCTTCCACCACTGAGGATTGCAGGACGTTTCTCTTTGCCTCCTGTTGCCTCCTCCTCCTACTCCGCTTCCTCCTCTACCACCTCCTCATCTGGTCAGCATAACACCTTCACCACCAACTTCAGCACAGCCAGGCGGAAATGACAGCAGGGTGTTTTGAAACTCATCTGTTTGGGGGAAAAACCCCACACCACGCAGGAGCTTTGGACGGGCATGGAACAGCAGACCAATGAGTGGTTGGTGCCACTGAGCTTCAAGCCCGGCCTGGTGGTGTGCGATAATGGCCGAAATCTCGTAGCAGCTCTGGACCTAGCCGATTTGACGCACATCCCTTGCCTGGCAAATGTGCTGAATTTGGTGGTGCAGAGGTTTCTGAAAAATTACCCCGATATGTCAGAGCTGCTGCAGAAAGTGCGGTCCGTCTGTGTGCGCTTTCGGAATTCTCACCCTGCTGCCGCTCACCTGTCTGCGCTTCAGCGTAACTTTGGCCTTACTGCCTCATATGCAACGTGCCCACAAGGTGGAACTCCACCTTGCACATGCTGGAGAGACTATGCGAGCAGCAGCAGGTGATAGTGGAGTTTCAGCTGCAGCACACACGGGTGAGCTGCTCTGCGGAACAGTACTACTTCACCACCAACGAGTGAGCCTCCATGCGGGACGTATGTGCTGTGTTGCGCTGTTTTGAGTACTCCACCAACATGGCCAGTGCTGATGACGTCGTTCTCAGCATTACTATCCCACTTCTATGTCTCCTTGAAAAAATACTTTGGCCGATGATGGAAGAGGATGTGGCACAGGAGGAAGAGGAGGAGGAAGAGGGATCATTTCCACGGTTATCAGGCCAGTCATTCACAAGTGGCTCAGAGAGTGGATTCCTGCACCAACAGAGGCCAGGCACACAATTGTCCAGCCACAGTACAGTTCTGGAGGATGAGGAGGAGGAGGATGATGATGAGGAGGAGCCGTGTTCACAGCAGGGTGGCACCCAAAGCAGCTCATGGGCATCACTGGGGCGTGGCTGGGGGGATACAGAGGACACAGACGATACACCTCCCACAGAGGACAGCTTGTCGCTGCCTCTGGGCAGCCTGGCGCAAATAAGCGAGTACATGCTGCAGTGCCTGCGCAACGACTGCCAAGTTGCCTACATTCTAACCAGTGCTGATTACTAGGTAGCCACCCTGCTGGATCCCCGCTACAAGGACAACGTGCCGTCCTTAATTCCATCACTGGAGCGTGATCGGAAGATGCGCGAGTACATGCGCACGCTGGTAGACACACTGCTGATGGCATTCCCACCTGACACCGAGGGCTCAGTGGAAGCACAAGGCGAAGGCAGAGGAGGAGAAAGAAGTCGCCAACACAGCTGGGGAACTGCCAGCACCTCAGAAGAGAGGGTTAGCATGGCCGAATTGTGGAAAAGCTTTGTCAGCACGCCTCAACAACCAGCACCACCAGCTAATACGGAATGTCTTAGCAGGAGACAGCATTTCAGCAACATGGTGGAACAGTACGTGTGCACACACCTACACTGATGGGTCTGCCGCATTCAATTTCTTGGTCTCCAAATTGGGCACATGGCCTGAGCTTGCCCTTTATGCTTTGGAGGTGCTGGCCTGCCCTGCGGCCAGTGTATTGTCCGAACGCGTGTTCAGCACGGAAGGGGGGGTGTGTAATCATAGACAAGCGCAGACGCCTGTCCACAGCCAATGTGGACAAGCTCACGTTCATTAAAATTAACCAGGCATGGATCCCACAGGACTTGTCCGTACCTTGTGCAGAATAGACAAGTATAGCGGCCGCAGCCAGCCAATGTTATACTCCAGCGCACTTTCTCTTTGTTTTCTTTTTTATATTTCCCAATGTTTTGTCTTCCCAAATTGGAAATAAAAAAAAATACAAAAATTAATAAAAAAATGCAAAAATAGTGTTGGCTACCTCCTCCTCCTCCACCACCGCTTCCACCTACACCGCCATGTCCACCGCCTCCTGAACCTCCTACTCCACTTTGACCTCTGCCTCCTAATTCCCGAACCCGAACTTTGCAGCAAAGTTTGGCCAAACCTGGCAAACCCAAACTTCCAGGTGTTCGCTTAACCCTAATTGTAAGCTCTTACGAGCAGGCCCCTCACTACTAGCGTTTGAATAACGTATTAGTGTGTAACTCCGTTATATCTAATTCATTTAGTACATGTATCCTCTAAATTGTAAAGTGCAGAATATGCTGGTTCTATATAAAGGAGGATTATTATCATTATTCAGCTTGATCTAACCTGTTGTTCTCTGTTCTCCCTGACTACAGCCAGCCTAATGCTTGTATGTGTGGCAGCTTTGTCTCCCAATCCCTCGATGCAGATGCATGCTGGGCCTGTGGTTGACTTTAAACCATTCAACTACAAGGACACTTTACTGTAGAATGCACATGAGGCCTGACTGTAAAAGTTAATAACATTTTCAAATGCATGCTGGGCTTGGTCAAGCATACATGAGTTATAGATGAGAGAGTAAAAAAAATCCCCTGCCAGATACCCCTGGTGTAAAACTTAAAATCTAAATGCCTAATCCTTATCTCCCTTGGCATGAAAATGGGATTGCTCCTATTCACTAGTGCAAATATTAGAATTGCAAATTTTAATCTCGAATATCGCCACTTTGAGAATTTGCGAAGATTTAGAATATAGTGCTATACACTCACCTAAAGAATTATTAGGAACACCTGTTCTATTTCTCATTAATGCAATTATCTAGTCAACAAATCACATGGCAGTTGCTTCAATGCATGTAGGGTTGTGGTCCTGGTCAAGACAATCTCCTGAACTCCAAACTGAATGTCAGAATGGGAAAGAAAGGTGGGCTACAACAGCAGAAGACCCCACCGGGTACCACTCATCTCCACTACAAATAGAAAAAAGAGGCTACAATTTGTACGAGCTCACCAAAATTGGACTATTGAAGACTGGAAAAATGTTGCCTGGTCTGATGAGTCTCGATTTCTGTTGAGACATTCAAATGGTAGAGTCCAAATTTGGCATAAACAGAATGAGAACATGTATCCATCATGCCTTGTTACCACTGTGCAGGCTGGTGGTGGTGGTGTAATGGTGTGGGGGATGTTTTCTGGGCACACTTTAGGCCCCTTAGTGCCAATTGGCCATCGTTTAAATGCCACGGGCTACCTGAGCATTGTTTATGACCATGTCCATCCCTTCATGACCACCATGTACCCATCCTTTGATGGCTACGTCCAGCAGGATAATGCACCATGTCACAAAGCTCGAATCATTCATACTGTACTAAAATGGCCCCCACAGTCACCAGATCTCAACCCAATAGAGCATCTTTGGGATGTGGTGGAACGGGAGCTTCGTGCCCTGGATGTGCATCCCTCAAATCTCCATCAACTGCAAGATGCTATCCTATCAATATGGGCCAACATTTCTGAAGAATGCTATCAGCACCTTGTTGAATCAATGCCACGTAGAATTAAGGCAGTTCTGAAGGCAAAAGGGGGTCCAACACCGTATTAGTATGGTGTTCCTAATAATTCTTTAGGTGAGTGTATATTCGTATTTGCAAATATTCTAGATTTTTTTTTCATCAGTAACCTCCCTTCTTGCTTGTGGGCCAATGAGAAGGCTGCAATGTCTTTGTCTGAGCTCAGCAACATCCCTAGCAACCAATAGGAAAGCTGCCTACCCCTTACTATATAAGAAGCTCCCCAGCAGCCATTTTCTGTAGTTTTATGGAGTTCTGAGAGAGACAGCAGTGTCATTGCTGAGCTCTGTGCTTTACTGTTTAATTACATTAGATAGTTAGTTAGGCTACTTTCACACTTGTGGCAGTATGATCCGGCGGGGAGTTCCGTCGTCGGAACTGCCCACCGGATCCGCCAATCTGCATGTGACTGAAAGCATTTGTGAGACGCATCCAGATGTGGATCCGTCTCACAAATGCATTGCAAGAACGGATCCGTCTCTCCTCTTGTCATGCGGACAGACGGATCCGTCTTGTATCTTTTTTCACATTTTTACTGCTCTGCGAATTCGCAGACCGGAAGGACTGACCCGGCATTCCGGTATTTTGAATGCACTAATGCATTCCTTAGGAAAAAAATGCTGGATCCTACATTCCGGCAAGTATTTAGTTTTTTCGCTGGTGATAAAACCGTAGCATGCTACGGTTTTATCTTTTGCCTGATCAGTCAAAATGACTGAACTGAAGACATCCTGATGCATCCTAAACGGATTGCTCTCCATTCAGAATGCATGGGGATATACCTGATCAGTTCTTTTCCGGTATAGAGCCCCTAGGACTGAACTCTATGCCGGAAAAGAAAAACGCTAGTGAGAAAGTACCCTTAGTTAGCTCATATATATAATACAGATAGTTAGTGGGAGATAGTCAGTGTAGGTTAGATAGTGATATAGATTAGCTGATAGGTTCCAGTGCAGGGTGTTAGGTAGTGTGATAGGAATTACTGTTTCTCTGCTGTCCATACATACATGCTACAGACATAGTGCTGTGATGTCACAAGTTCACAACAATAAATAGAGCACCAATCAGTAATATGTAGTCAGACCTGCTAAAATGTGATTTTGCACGTGTTGTGCAAAAATATAAGCATCATTATTGCTTATTTGCGCAATTGTAAATATATTGGAGCACTCTATCTGCATATAAAGCTATTGTATTGTTCTGCTGTGCCAGCCATTTTCTCCAGTCTCCGGAAACTTCTACCAGCTTGAAAAATATACCAACAGTGACCCACGCCTATATTGCGCACGCAATACGTGCATATTACATTGCCTATTTTTGCAATCAAGAAAATAATCACAAATTTTCGAATTTGCTACTATATGATGAATATTCGCCTAAATATTCACGAAATATTTTGAATTCGAATATTGCCCCTGCCGCTCATCACTACTATTCACATGCTAACAGTTACACTGTGAGGCCGTGGCCACTTTACTTGCTTGCTTTTACCCTGTGTCTCCAAGTAGCTCAGACCCACTTTCTACTCTCCTCCTCTTTTGAACCAATGACATCTATAACGGTCTGGTGGTTCCCTGCTGAAAAGTCCAGATCCCTTTATGGGGCTGAATACCAGTAAACCGCCAGGATAAAGACCTTAGGTCTAGTCCAAACTGAAACCAGTCAGATGGCACAGTGGTTCCACACCCACTGCCATGACATAGATTAGATGATTGGTTGAGATGACCAAAAATACAGGGCACATGTAATGCATATCGTTAAGCTTAGCAAGCTATTTCCGTTATAGAACTAAGCATTATTTGTTCTATTAAATCATATAATTGGTAGAATAATATATTTTCTATTTTGTCAATTAGGACCATCATATGACCTTACATTCTGTGAGGTCAGGAATACCTCCCTGGTGATACTCTGGAAAGAACCTGTTTATTCAGGAAATAGCCCCGTTGTGGGATATTTTGTAGAATATAAAGAACTTGAAGGAGAGGAATGGACAAGAGTGAATACAACTGCAACATCCAACCGTTACCTAAAGGTGAGTATTCATACAAGGTAGAAGCCTTGCTTATTTTGCGCAAAAAGCTGGCCATATTAGTTTTGTGTCTAAGACATTTTTTGCATCTCACGAGACAATGTCTAACAAAAGAGTGTGTCTTAGAGAAAATGGATGTGTCTTACTGAAAAAGGTGTGGTTTAAAATGTTTCAACATGCCCCAAAATTCTACCCAAATTCTTGGGCAAAATATTGGCATACAGAAAGGCAACCACAAGGTGGCAAAAGGAAAATTGTCTAACATGTCTAGCAATACCAAATGTACCATTCCACATGAGCCACTGTGATAAACTCGGCACATGTCCTGCTTGCCTGGTCTAGTATTTTCCAGTTTTCATCAACATCTTTTTAAAACCACCATTTTAAAGGTAGCTGGAATTTAGTTTTGTTTCATTTTATTTACCTTTATTGCCTCCATCTTTCGTTCTGGTGCTCTTTTTTATTTCCTGTAATGTTATGTCCATGGGTGTTTCAAACCAGCAACAGTGGCAGTGACATCTTCTAGTGCCTCCTTCTCTTGATTACTTGATGGACTCTGAGAATTCAGAGCTGGTAGTGATGATGCAGGGGAAGCCAAGTAAATCGGGCCCACCCATGGTACACAGAAAACCTCATTTGCATAAAAATTCTAAGAAACATTTCTCAGGAATAGAGGACCAGATTTTCACAAGAAAAGTATGGTTTTATTTTGGAGCACCTACCCTACATGGAAGTATACTTTGAAACTGATTTTGGAGGTGACAGTCTCCCTTTAAGAGAGTATTGATAAACCTGCTCCATTATTTCTGCATTATTAGCTATAATGCATAAGAGATAATGGCACACCAAACAGTAATAAAATACACATCCATAGTACTGTATTTTCATCTGTGTATATCTTCATTTATACTTGGATTTTACACCAGTCAAGCACAAGGACACTTTGCTTTAGAAAACAGATGAGGCCTGGCTGTAATTGTTAATAACATTTTGAAGTTAGTACTGTAAATCTTTCCTATCATATTGATTTAAATGTCATGTTTTTATTTTGATGTGAAGGTCAAGGAACTGGAAGAAGGCAAAACATATGTTTTCCAAATTCGTGCTGTGAATGCATCAGGCATTGGTAAACCATCTGACATTTCAGAGCCGGTACTTGTCCAGGCAAGACCAGGTAAATATGCAAGCATGCAAACAACTTTAAAGCTAAGAATTGTGAAGAATAGTTTTAAAAAATTGTCTGAGTCCTAAAGTATTACTCATTTTAGGATAGTGGGTGAACCAATATAAAAAAATTTTATCTACTATTTTTATTTTAGGCTGGGTTCATATCATGTTTTTGCCATCAATTTAATGTATACAAAAAACATATACGCTAAACAGATGCCTCAGACTGATGGCATACAGTGGCAGTGGAGTTCCATTGTAAAAAAAATCACATATGCGTTAATGTATGCATTTTTTTTACTAGACTGTGCATGATACAATAACGTGGTGTGCTACACTTTTGTATGTTTTTTCCCCCCAACGTATATGTTAAATGGATGGGAAAAAACGTAATATGAATCCACCCTTGATCATACACGTAGCACTGGTGTTGTAAAGCCCATATTGTATATCTCCTAAGATTATACAGCCATTTATCTCAAACTAAATATTTACCTTTAGCTCTGTTAAACTTCTCCAGGTCAAGAACATGGATTACATAGCCAATATTCATTTGAATAGACATCAAGTAATACCAGACTCCCCTTTAGTGGGTGCATGGAGCCCTCACTCCACTAATTGCAGTTGCAGGGATTTAGGCTACTTTCACATGTCCACTACTGCCTTCTGCCAGGCTGTTCCGGCATTGAATGCAGGGAATTGGCCAGACAAAGGCCACTACGTGCACTTCTGCCCAATTCACAGCATTTTTGTTGGATTGTGGGCTGGAGGGCATTCCAATTGCATCTGGCAGTGCCAGATCCAGAGAACTCCAGCAGGCCAGTTGCTAGGGTGAGATCATTATTAGAAGGAATTGTACATTCAGACTATTTTAGTAAAGTAACCATATCAATCTTGAAGCAGTTCATTGGGACTTAAAATGTTGGTGATGTATCCTCAGGATGGGTATCATATCCGACTTGTGTAACCTCAGCTATTGGAAGAGAAAAGTGGCCATGGTGCTCAGATTAGTGCTGTGGTCTCTTCCTCAGCCTTTGATGTCAATTCATCAGTCACAACTGAATGGGACTCAGCACTCATCCGAGAGCCACTGCCCAAAAGATGATCAGCGGGATTATCGAGAGACGAATCTTCACCAATCAGATATTGATGACCTTTTCTTAGAATAATGCCTCATTCACACATCAGTGTTCTGTCAGTGATTTCCATCAGTTAGGGCCCATTCAGACGGCAGTATGCTGTTCGCAAAAATGCGGATCCGATTTTTTTGCGGACAGTTTAGAGGATCAGTTTTTTTGCTGATCCATAGACTTCAATAGAGCCATGTCCTGATTTTCGCTGACAACTATAGGACATGTTTCTTCTTTTTGCTCAGCCGTGCAATGGAAGAAAAGGGCCCCATAGAATTAAATGGGACAGCATCTAATCCGCAAAAAAACGGATCTGCATTTCTGCTGACAGCATACGGCAGTCTGAATGAGCCCTGACTGTGAGCCAAAACCAGGTGTAGGTCTAAACAAAGAACAATGCAGCTCTATCCCTTATACCTTATGTCTGTGGTGGCTCCAATCCTGGTTTTGGCTCACAATCAAACACTGATGCGTGAATGAAGCTTAAAGGGGTTATTTGAGACTAAAAAATGCCCCCCATATGCCCCCATCTGTCATTGGCTGACCACTGATGTTTTCATCCCCGCACGGGGAGAAGCAGCAGCGGTGCGGGGACAAGGAGTGGCACAAGCAGCGGGGAGCAAAGTAAGTAGATTCAGCCAGGAATATGGGGGACATTTGTTAGTCTTGGATAACCCCTTTAAGTCTAAAATGTTTAAGTCCTGGAAGAAAATCCTTTAACTTATCTCAAGTTGTATTTCAGATCTAATTATCATCTTGAGAGGGGTGTATAGTCGGGGAGCATAGTAATGCTTATGGAATGACAATAAATGAACACTGATATTTAGTGTTCAGCGAAGATAATGAAAATTTGATTCGACTGCCTCGCTGAATCTTACAAAAAAATTTGCTTTGTGATGAAGTAGTGGGTGCAATTACAGGAAACTGCGATTGTGCTGCCCTCCATCATTGTACCCCTCAGATGATACGTTCATTGCTGATTGCGGCTTCTGACATTAATATTAACGACTATAATAAAAAAGTATATACTTACCTCATCCATTTAATAGCGAAGTGCCGAACGCCGCCATCTTGATTGAATATCCACCTCAAAATCTCACAGTTCATGATGACATCATTATGTCGGCCAGCGTGGTGATATCATGCCTCACCACGAACGAGATTTTGCGCAGGATCTTCAATAAAGATGGTGGAGGCAGTCTTTTCGCGCTCAAACGGATGAGGTAAGTATGATTTTTTTTTTACACCATTTCAGGAAAAATCGATTCATTACCAAGAGGCATGACAAATCAAATTTTCCCTTAAATTCGGATCGAAATCCTCTTCGGACACTTCGATTTGCTCAACAGTACTGTAGCATAGCAGATGACACCAACCAATATAAGTGCACCTTTAGAATATTGCCATTATAGTACATTCATTTTCAGATATTTATCTACAATTAAAAATGTAATAACTACTTAAATAGAGTGACATTTAGTGAAATCTCAAGAAATCATGCTATCTTAAGGATAAAGTTATCATTTACCTTGGAATTACTAAATAGAGGTTTTGTTCTACTAATGTCATTTTTGCTATTGTTACAGTTCGTGTTTTTGATGATTGTAACTACCGTTTGGAAAATTATAGGTGTTCAGGAGATTACTACAGGAGTGGATGAAGAAGGGAACATTTACCTTGCTTACAACTGTACTGAGATTTCTGAAGCTTCTCAGTTTACATGGGGCAAAGCCTATGAAGAAATCACTGATGATCAAAAATTCAAGACCGAAACTATTGGAGAAAAGTAAGTGTTTAGTCCCGTGTACATGATTTCATGGATAAACATCTTGATGCACTGATATGTCCTTGCCTTTCCACTTGACTGAAGACTTCCCGAGAGAAGTGGTGTGAGATGACCAGCTTTGATAATAAGAAAAAAGCTCTGGAAGTACACACAGTGCCCAACAAAGTTTGTCATCTTGTGCTAGCAATGGGTTATGTAGTATGGAGGCAGAGCATCTGACTGCTGTGATAGCCTTATACTGAACTCCTTCTCCTGTCCTGACATAAATCCACAGCATTTTCTAGCAGCCACCACTAGAGGGAGCTCCGTACATAGAGATGTTTACAAACTCTATTGATTTAATTGGTAACTGCATTAATTCCCTTAGTGGTGGCTGTAGGCAGCCAGTTTTATTATGTACTATATGAAAGAAAGCAGTCAACGTTATGAAGGAGATTTATCAATAATCTGCTGTATATGCATTGAGAATAACTATCATATTAATGAAATTCCAGTTTTTACAACATAGAAGTCTATACACCAAAAAGAATGAATGTCCCCCCCACTAGTAAAGAACAATAAAATACCAAAAATCTATATCTTTATTAAATTATGCAAATCGTGAAGATATAAAAACAGTGTCATACATGTGCAAGCAAAGAGGATACATTGGTACTGCAGTAAATGGTTATATATATTTAATGAGCTACATCCATCTCAATATAACGTCCCACTCTATCTCAGGATCACAATATTTATACAAAAATACGTATACAGTGCATAGTGCAAGTTGACATACTTAGTAAAAACAATACATGTCCCAAAAAGAGAATAGAACAAAAGGACAGCTAAACAAGCACATCGAATTAGATCACACACTAACAAGCCAGACTATAACCTGTAATAATCAAAAGCATACAGACCAAAGTGCCTCCAATCATGACGTACGTTTCACTATACAGCTTTCTCAATGTAGATGTCTGTAACAGCAGCTGCTGTGCGACGCTGTTCCCCTGCTTACCGCCGTGGTCCCGGGCGCCGTGTTCAGCGGTGATCTGCGGCCGGTGCTTCCTATTTATCGCTGCAGTCCTGGGCTCTGTCTGTGTGGGTACTGTTGTTCTAGGATCCGCTTCACAGTTTGCTCTCAGCCCTGGCCACAGCATGCTTGCTGTTTGTTTCCTGCAGCATTTTATAAGGGCCGGCGCGCATCATTTCCTGGGCTTTATGGGTTAGGTCATGTGACCTCGCTGACCTATCCTAGCCCTCCTGCACATATATAAGTGGCTCAGCCCCTTCCTAGATGCCTCAGTGTCAAGGTCCTTGTGTCCTGCTAAGGTTCCTGGTTTCCGCTAGTGTTCCTGTGTTCCTGACTCGTATCTGTATTCCTGGACTCTGCTACCTGTTAGATCCCTATCTGCTTGCCTTGACTCTCCTGTTGCCGAACTGGATTTCCTGATCTGTACCTGTGCCACCTGCCCTGACCTTTTGCCTGTCTGACTACTCCTCTGCCTCATCCTTTGATCCTGCACCTCTGGTACCTTTCTCAGGTACCTCCTGGTCTGCCTAGACCAGCTGCCTCATGTGCCTATCCTCCTCAAGGGGTAGCGACCTGGGGTTCCCCTCGGAAAAGTCTATCCCCACCATCAGGGGTACTGTGAAAATCCAGGGGTTCACTTAGACAACACCCTTAGAGGAGGTAGGACACGTGGCACAGTGGGTTCACACCCGCTGCTTCGTGACAAATTCCAGTAAGGTGGATAAGGCAAAGTGTGCATTTTTTAATTAAGCTTTTTCCTTCATCTCATAAAATAAAGGTACATTTGTCATAAATCTCATATTGCATATGCATACAAATTTTTGCTATAGTGCCTTATGAGATCTGTGAACTCCTCTGTGTGCTACCTATCTCGGGATATCTTAAACCAAGAGGAGAGGTAAGGCAGGACACATCTGTGTCCATGTATGTATAACTGTGTTTACTGTTTCTTTCTTCTAGCTCCAAAATATACTTTAAGAACCCAGACAAGGATGACTTGGGCACATACTCAGTGGCAGTTAGTGATACTGACGGCATTTCATCCAGCTATGTGCTAGATGCAGATGGTAAGAGGGTGAAAATTGTTATTTTTTATCAAAATATTTCAGAACTAAATCTAACATTCATGAAGATGTATGATCTGGTTTTGTTGGCATCTGATTGTTGCCTTTGACAGCAGGGCACAGGAAAAGTTTGAAAAGAATTGAACTGATGATGGCTGCACACTGAATGCAATGCCAAAAAATAATTGGCTTGGAACTGAAGAAGGATGCATGTGATTAGCGACTTAGTTCAATAAATCACAGGCTTGTCTCCTCTTCATCAAACTCCTTCCTGCTAAATTGCTGTGTAAAGCATTCATTTTACCAGGACATCTGTGCATGATTCTCCTTTAAAAGATAAATTATTTATAGATCTATCTATCTATCTATCTATCTATCTATCTATCTGTAGAACCAGGCAGTACTCCAAATCTGTGTTATATACATTGTAATATAGTTATTTAACCTTCATTTGCATTTTTTATTTTTAGAACTTGAACATCTGATGACTCTAAGCCATGAAATCAGGAATCCAAGTAAGTGTACCATCGTAAGACAGGAGTTTTAGACCGTTGGTTATAAAGAGGTTCCAGCCTCTACATACTGTACCTTCAGCAGATCCTCCGTCACTTGTAAATGTAACACAGCTTCCGAGCTGTCTTACATTTAGAACATTTTCTATGCCTAGAACAGGAGTAGAAAATGATGACTGAGATGGGCCTGCTCACCCGCCCTCTTTCCCACCCATGCCATGCCCACTTTTTTAGATCTAACGTGAGTGGGGAGAAGTTGCAGATTGTGGCACAACTAGTTGTTCCACCATAATCTGTGCCTGTAATACACCTTATATAGGCGTATTTTAGCTTAATAAATGACCCCCCCCCCCCCCCTGTTCAGTTGTCTCCTTGTTCTGTTTCAGTCTCTATCTATGGAACAAATGCAAAGCTACTGTACACAAAATGCACAATACATTACATTGTTTGACTACATTGAAGAGAATGATCATACATGCCCTTCTGCCCTTGCCACTGCTTTTAATAAATTGTTGTGATAAAGTGATATATGTCAGGGTTCTCCATAAGAGAAATCATATAATAACATATGACTATGTCATGATATTTCCTCATAAAATGGCGGGGACCTGACATAGAAGCAGCCTGATGCCTGAACTTAATATAGATTTTTTTCCCAAGATTACTTCTGCATTAATATCTGCATTCCATCTGATTTTATGGTATACAGTGATATACATGATATACAGTGCGGAAATTCTTCAGACCTTTTCACTTTTTCACATTTTGTTTTGTTGCGTTTTGTACTAAAATAAAATAAAGTTTTCCCCCACCAGTCTGCACTCAGTACTCAAAAATGAGAATGTGATATCAGAATAATCAAAACCTTTGCTTTATTTATTGAAAAGGAAAGAAAATAATCTTGCATTAATATGAGTATTCAGTACTTAGATTAAGCACCTTTGGCAGTGGTTACAGCCTATAGTCTTCTTGGGTATGATGCCACAAGGTTTGCACACCTGGATTTGGGGATTTTCTGCCATTATTCTCTGCAGATCCTCTCAAGTTCTGTCAGGTTGAATGGGGTTCGTCAGTCAGCAGCCATTTTCAGCTCTCCCCAGAGATATTTTGTTTGTTTCAAGTTAGGGCTCTGGCTGGGCCTCTCAGATACATTCAAAGAGTTGCTCCTAAGCCACCCCATGTTTTCTTAGCTGTATGGTTAGGGTCATTCTCTTGTTGAAAGTTAAACATTCGGCACAGTCTGAGGTCCAGAGCACAATGGATCAGTTTTTCATTAAGAATATCTGTGTACTTTGCTCCATTCAGCTTTCCCTCAAACCTGGCCAATCTCCCTGTTAAGTCACTGAAAAATACTCCCACAGCAAGATGTTGCCACCACTATGCCTCACCGCATAGATTGTATTGGGCAGGTGATTAAAAATGCCTGTTTCCTCCAGACATGACACTTACCATTGAGGACAAAAAGTTAAATCTTGGTTTCATCAGAGAAGGTGCCTGAGAGGTGCATTTTTTTGCAAACTGTAGATGGGCTTTGATGAGTTTTTTTTTTTTTACTGGGAAAATACTTATTTCTGGCAACTCTTCCATAAAACCTATATTGGTGGAGCAGTGATGGCTGACCTTCTGTAAGTTTCTCCCATCTACACGCAGGATCTTTGGAGCTCAGCCAGATTTACCATTGGGTTCTTGGTCACCTCTCTTAATAAAGCTCTTCTCCCCCGATTACTTTGTTTTGTGGGGTGGCCAGCTAAAGGAAAAGCCCTGGTTGTTCCAAACATCTTCCGTTTAGGAACTATGGAGTCCTAAAGCTTTCAGTGGATCAGAATTTTTTGTATCCTTCTCCAGATCAGTGACTCCACACAATCCTGTATAGGAGCTCTACAGGCAATTCTTTCCACTTCATGGCTTGGTTTTTGCTCGGACATGCATTGTTAGCTGTGAAACATTATATAGACAGATGTGTATCTTTCCTAATCACCTGAATTTACCACAGGTGAACTCCAATCAAGGTCCCCAGAGATAAATTTCAAGTGTCATGTCAAGGGGTCTAAATTATGTCCATGCCTAATTTTAGTTTTTGATTTTTAATACATAAAAATAAAAATCTAAATTTATTTTTTCAATTTTCCATTAAGGGGAACAGAGTGCAGATTGATGTTTTTTTTTAAATATATTTTAGCACAAGGTCACAACATACCAAAAGTAAAAGGGTCTCAGGACATTCCTTATGCATTGTAGGTCAAGTCTTTATTAGCATCTGTGTTATTGAAAAAAGTTATCTAAGTTTAGTGGGTCTAATCCCCATTAGCTAAAGTGTTATTTAGAAGAATGTCAGACTTCATTTTGTGAAAGATATTTGCATTACAGCAATTTCAGGGACATACACGTGATGTTCACTTCTAGCTTATGTGATGCAATGTAGACCTGATATGGATGTGATTAACATCCAATTTTTGACAACTATCAGTCATCTCAATTATTAACAAACAAGGTAAAAATTAGGTAAAGTAACAAAACAATTTTATGTTTTAAACTCACCCTCAAAATGCACCAGAATATTTTAGGGGGATTTGTAATCACTTAGATATGCCCTAATAGCATAATCAGTTAAAAATCAATATACAATTTCACAGAAAATACCATATATTGCTAAAAATGGTTTTATGTAGAAACATCAATTGACAATAAAGAACGTTATGGCTGTTGGAATGTGTGTCCTGTCATTAAGGGGCTATAGAGCCCTTTTAAAGAGCACACAGTGGTGTTTATACATGGACTTGTCCGCAGTATGGACATGAATAGAATTTTATAAATTTGTGGGACCAACATACGGAACATGTGCTATCTGCCAATAGGTCCATGTGCTATCTGCCAAAAATGCAGATTGGACATGGATACAAAAACTATTAAGTGCATAAGCCTTAGAAAGAACTTGTCCCTAGTTAATTTGACTAATATTAATGGTGCTGAGGTGCAGTTTCAGCATAGAGCATGGACAGTTGTGGCACTATGTGGTGGAAAAGTCTGAAAGAGTCACAGTTTTGGCGCCTTCATTATACAAATGGTGGTGCTTCCCAGCAGTCAGACCCCCAGTAATTAGTAAGAGATAACATATCCTAGATACATGGAATTGCTCATCATAGCTAAAGGAGAGTTCAAGCAAAGACTTTTGAAAATACAATCTAACAAAAGTATGACACCATGTATTATCAGAGTATGTTAAGGTGAACCAGACATAGCCCATGCAGTGGCCCTGCTTCTGGAAAGGTAGTAGACCTTTTTATTTTGTAATACTGTGCCACTCTTTTAAGTCTACTTTCTAATTTTGGCATTCAGAGCACAAACTCTAATAAAAAAACATACCAGTTTGGTTTCTACAAGACATACTGAGAAAGTGGCAGATGCTGAGGGCTATCTGTCAGAATGTTATCCTTCAAATGTGGAATTTGTTCACCAGAAATAGCTTCACTTGGTTAATACTTTATGTTTAGCACCATTTAAGTGAAGAGGGCTGGAACAGCAGAAACAACCCAAGGGAAAGTAGCATGGTTTATGGAAAAAAGCAGGTCCTCTTTTCTTATTCATACCAGGTATTTAAGTGGATTCCATTTGGCCCAGATCAGGCATAATCCAAGTTTCAATGTTTGTAACTCTTATAATTTTGTTCTTATTGCTTCCTTGACTTCCATTGTGTATACATTTTACTTCTAGCTATTCCTCTGAAGTCAGAACTGGCCTATGAGATTTTGGATAAAGGCAAAGTACGCTTCTGGTTGGAAGCCCACAACTTATCTGCAGATGCAACCTTTAGGTTTGTTGTGAACGATTTGGAGATTAAAGATAGTGAGGTTTGTATGCTGGATATTTTCCTTAAGCGTTTCAATGTAGTGTTATAAAAAAAAAAAAGGATATGTTACCCTGGTACTTCTCAATATATCTTATTGCAATGGAATGGAATATAGGTCCCTCAAGAAGACTTATACCAATTGCTGTTCGATATAATAAGACAATTCAAACCACAGCTGCATAGCACTAGCAGAAAATGAATCTGGTCTTCTAAAATCCAATGTCTTGCTTCACAATATAAACCGTTAATATACAACAGTATCAACAAAAGATGATTGTGCTATTTCCTATTGCCGAAAGGAAGTGTTTAGGCATTTGGATATTGATCTGTCTAATAATCCACAGCTAATATTGATCCATTACATAATCTCTAAATATATTTGTGTTTTCCCTTAAGGAGGAGATAAAATTATTGTTTTCTCCTTCACTAGAACAATGTTTCTGTAACATGACGGCATGAGCTTTTTGATGGTTGGCTGAAAGTCTTATTTAGAGTTGAGCGAACACCTGGATGTTCGGGTTCGAGAAGTTCGGCCGAACATCCCGGAAATGTTCGGGTTCGGGATCCGAACCCGATCCGAACTTCGTCCCGAACCCGAACCCCATTGAAGTCAATGGGGACCCGAACTTTTCGGCACTAAAAAGGCTGTAAAACAGCCCAGGAAAGAGCTAGAGGGCTGCAAAAGGCAGCAACATGTAGGTAAATCCCCTGCAAACAAATGTGGATAGGGAAATGAATTAAAATAAAAATTAAATAAATAAAAATTAACCAAAATCAATTGGAGAGAGGTTCCATAGCAGAGAATCTGGCTTCCCGTCACCCACCACTGGAACAGTCCATTCTCAGATATTTAGGCCCCGGCACCCAGGCAGAGGAGAGAGGTCCCGTAACAGAGAATCTGTCTTCATGTCAGCAGAGAATTAGTCTGCATGTCATAGCAGAGAATGAGGCTTCACGTCAGCCACCACTGCAACAGTCCATTGGCATATATTTAGGCCCAGCACACACACAGGCAGAGGAGAGAGGTCCCGTAACAGAGAATCTGGCTTCATGTCAGCAGAGAATCAGTCTGCATGTCATAGCAGAGAATCAGGCTTCACGTCAGCCACCACTGCAACAGTCCATTGTCATAAATTTAGGCCCAGCACCCAGGCAGAGGAGAGAGGTCCCGTAACAGAGAATCTGGCTTCATGTCAGCAGAGAATCAGTCTTCATATCATAGCAGAGAATCAGGCTTCACGTCACCCACCACTGTAAGAGTCAATTTTCATAAATTTAGGCCCAGAACCCAGGCAGAGGAGAAAGGTCCCGTAACAGACAATCTGGCTTCATGTCAGCAGAGAATCAGTCTTCATATCATAGCAGAGAATCAGGCTTCACGTCACCCACCACTGTAAGAGTCAATTTTCATAAATTTAGGCCCAGAACCCAGGCAGAGGAGAAAGGTCCCGTAACAGACAATCTGGCTTCATGTCAGCAGAGAATCAGTCTTCATATCATAGCAGAGAATCAGGCTTCACGTCACCCACCACTGTAAGAGTCAATTTTCATAAATTTAGGCCCAGAACCCAGGCAGAGGAGAAAGGTCCCGTAACAGACAATCTGGCTTCATGTCAGCAGAGAATCAGTCTTCATATCATAGCAGAGAATCAGGCTTCACGTCACCCACCACTGTAAGAGTCAATTTTCATAAATTTAGGCCCAGAACCCAGGTAGAGGAGAAAGGTCCCGTAACAGACAATCTGGCTTCATGACAGCAGAGAATCAGTCTGCATGTCATAGCAGAGAATCAGGCTTCACGTCAGCCACCACTGCAACAGTCCATTGTCATAAATTTAGGCCCAGCACCCAGGCAGAGGAGAGAGGTCCCGTAACAGAGGATCTGGCTTCATGTCAGCAGAGAATCAGTCTGCATGTCATAGCAGAGAATGAGGCTTCACGTCAGCCACCACTGCAACAGTCCATTGGCATATATTTAGGCCCAGCACACACACAGGCAGAGGAGAGAGGTCCCGTAACAGACAATCTGGCTTCATGTCAGCAGAGAATTAGTCTGCATGTCATAGCAGAGAATGAGGCTTCACGTCACCCACCACTGCAACAGTCCATTGGCATATATTCAGGCCCAGCACCCAGGCAGAGGAGAGAGGTCCCGTAACAGAGGATCTGGCTTCATGTCAGCAGAGAATCAGTCTGCATGTCATAGCAGAGAATCAGGCTTCACGTCAGCCACCACTGCAACAGTCCATTGTCATAAATTTAGGCCCAGCACCCAGGCAGAGGAGAGAGGTCCCGTAACAGACAATCTGGCTTCATGTCAGCAGAGAATTAGTCTGCATGTCATAGCAGAGAATCAGGCTTCATGTCAGCCACCACTGCAACAGTCCATTGGCATATATTTAGGCCTAGCACACAGGCAGAGGAGAGGTTCATTCAACTTTGGGTAGCATCACAATATAATGGTAAAATGAAAATAAAAATAGGATTGAATGAGGAAGTGCCCTGGAGTCCAATAATATATGGTTATGGGGAGGTAGTTAATGTCTAATCTGGACAAGGGACGGACAGGTCCTGTGGGATCCATGCCTGGTTCATTTTTATGAACGTCAGCTTGTCCACATTGGCTGTAGACAGGCGGCTGCGTTTGTCTGTAATGACACCCCCTGCCGTGCTGAATACACGTTCAGACAAAACGCTGGCTGCCGGGCAGGCCAGCACCTCCAAGGCATAAAAGGCTAGCTCTGGCCACGTGGACAATTTAGAGACCCAGAAGTTGAATGGGGCCGAACCATCAGTCAGTACGTGGAGGGGTGTGCACACGTACTGTTCCACCATGTTAGTGAAATGTTGCCTCCTGCTAACACGTTGCGTATCAGGTGGTGGTGCAGTTAGCTGTGGCGTGTTGACAAAAGTTTTCCACATCTCTGCCATGCTAACCCTGCCCTCAGAGGAGCTGGCCGTGACACAGCTGCCTTGGCGACCTCTTGCTCCTCCTCTGCCTTGGCCTTGGGCTTCCACTTGTTCCCCTGTGACATTTGGGAATGCTCTCAGTAGCGCGTCTACCAACGTGCGCTTGTACTCGCGCATCTTCCTATCACGCTCCAGTGCAGGAAGTAAGGTGGGCACATTGTCTTTGTAGCGTGGATCCAGCAGGGTGGCAACCCAGTAGTCCGCACAGGTTAAAATGTGGGCAACTCTGCTGTCGTTGCGCAGGCACTGCAGCATGTAGTCGCTCATGTGTGCCAGGCTGCCCAGGGGTAAGGACAAGCTGTCCTCTGTGGGAGGCGTATCGTCATCGTCCTGCCTTTCCCCCCAGCCACGCACCAGTGATGGACCCGAGCTGCGTTGGGTGCCACCCCGCTGTGACCATGCTTCATCCTCATCCTCCTCCACCTCCTCCTCATCCTCGTCCTCCTCGTCCTCCAGTAGTGGGCCCTGGCTGGCCACATTTGTACCTGGCCTCTGCTGTTGCAAAAAACCTCCCTCTGAGTCACTTCGAAGAGACTGGCCTGAAAGTGCTAAAAATGACCCCTCTTCCTCATCCTCCTCCTCCTCCTCCTGGGCCACCTCCTGTTCCATCATCGCCCTAAGTGTTTTCTCAAGGAGACATAGAAGTGGTATTGTAACGCTGATAACGGTGTCATCGCCACTGGCCATGTTGGTGGAGTACTCGAAACAGCGCAACAGGGCACACAGGTCTCGCATGGAGGCCCAGTCATTGGTGGTGAAGTGGTGCTGTTCTGTAGTGCGACTGACCCGTGCGTGCTGCAGCTGAAACTCCACTATGGCCTGCTGCTGCTCGCACAGTCTGTCCAGCATGTGCAAGGTGGAGTTCCACCTGGTGGGCACGTCGCATATGAGGCGGTGAGCGGGAAGGCCGAAGTTACGCTGTAGCGCAGACAGGCGAGCAGCGGCAGGATGTGAACGCCGGAAGCGCGAACAGACGGCCCGCACTTTATGCAGCAGCTCTGACATGTCGGGGTAGTTGTGAATGAACTTCTGCACCACCAAATTCAGCACATGCGCCAAGCAAGGGATGTGCGTCAAATTGGCTAGTCCCAGAGCTGCAACGAGATTTCGCCCATTATCACACACCACCAGGCCGGGCTTGAGGCTCACCGGCAGCAACCACTCGTCGGTCTGTTGTTCAATACCCCGCCACAACTCCTGTGCGGTGTGGGGCCTGTCCCCCAAACATATGAGTTTCAGAATGGCCTGCTGACGTTTACCCCGGGCTGTGCTGAAGTTGGTGGTGAAGGTGTGTGGCTGACTGGATGAGCAGGTGGAAGAAGAGGAGGAGGAAGCCGAGAAGGAGGAGGTGGCAACAGGAGGCAAAGAATGTTGCCCTGCGATCCTTGGCGGCGGCAGGACGTGCGCCAAACAGCTCTCCGCCTGGGGCCCAGCTGCCACTACATTTACCCAGTGTGCAGTTAGGGAGATATAGCGTCCCTGGCCGTGCTTACTGGTCCACGTATCTGTGGTTAGGTGGACCTTGCTACAGATGGCGTTGCGCAGTGCACACTTGATTTTATCGGATACTTGGTTGTGCAGGGAAGGCACGGCTCTCTTGGAGAAGTAGTGCCGGCTGGGAACAACATACTGTGGGACAGCAAGCGACATGAGCTGTTTGAAGCTGTCTGTGTCCACCAGCCTAAATGACAGCATTTCATAGGCCAGTAGTTTAGAAATGCTGGCATTCAGGGCCAGGGATCGAGGGTGGCTAGGTGGGAATTTACGCTTTCTATCAAATGTTTGTGAGATGGAGAGCTGAACGCTGGCGTGTGACATGGTTGAGACGCTTGGTGACGGAGGTGGTGGTGGTGGTGTTGGTGGTACATCCCCTGTTTGCTGGGCGGCAGGTGCCAACGTTCCTCCAGAGGCGGAGGAAGAGGCCGAGGCGGCAGCAGCAGAATAGGCCGAGGCGGCAGCAGCAGAAGAGGTAGCAGGGGGAGCCTGAGTGACTTCCTTGGTTTTAAGGTGTTTACTCCACTGCAGTTCATGCTTTGCATGCAGGTGCCTGGTCATGCAGGTTGTGCTCAGGTTCAGAACGTTAATGCCTCGCTTCAGGCTCTGATGGCACAGCGTGCAAACCACTCGGGTCTTGTCGTCAGCACATTGTTTGAAGAAGTGCCATGCCAGGGAACTCCTTGAAGCTGCCTTTGGGGTGCTCGGTCCCAGATGGCGGCGGTCAGTAGCAGGCGGAGTCTCTTGGCGGCGGGTGTTCTGCTTTTGCCCACTGCTCCCTCTTTTGCTACGCTGTTGGCTCGGTCTCACCACTGCCTCTTCCTCCGAACTGTGAAAGTCAGTGGCACGACCTTCATTCCATGTGGGGTCTAGGACCTCATCGTCCCCTGCATCGTCTTCCACCCAGTCTTGATCCCTGACCTCCTGTTCAGTCTGCACACTGCAGAAAGACGCAGCAGTTGGCACCTGTGTTTCGTCATCATCAGAGACATGCTGAGGTGGTATTCCCATGTCCTCATCATCAGGAAACATAAGTGGTTGTGCGTCAGTGCATTCTATGTCTTTCACCGCTGGGGAAGGGCTAGGTGGATGCCCTTGGGAAACCCTGCCAGCGGAGTCTTCAAACAGCATAAGAGACTGCTGCATAACTTGAGGCTGAGACAGTTTCCCTGGTATGCATGGGGGTGATGTGACAGACTGATGGGGTTGGTTTTCAGGCGCCATCTGTGCGCTTTCTGCAGAAGACTGGGTGGGAGATAATGTGAACGTGCTGGATCCACTGTCGGCCACCCAATTGACTAATGCCTGTACCTGCTCAGGCCTTACCATCCTTAGAACGGCATTGGGCCCCACCATATATCGCTGTAAATTCTGGCGGCTACTGGGACCTGAGGTAGTTGGTACACTAGGACGTGTGGATGTGGCAGAACGGCCACGTCCTCTCCCAGCACCAGAGGGTCCACTAACACCACCACGACCATGTCCACGTCCGCGTCCCTTACTAGATGTTTTTCTCATTGTTATGGTTCACCACAACAACAAATATATTATTTGGCCCAATGTATTGTATTCAAATTCAGCGGGATATAAATTTGAGGCCTAGTATTTAGGCGCTGGGTGACCGGTATGGATTTAGTGACAGAATTAGACTTGGAAATGCACAGAAGCGTGTGTGTGAAGTTATTCTGAATGACCCAATGTGCACCTTGAATATTATATACCCTTTTTGGGATAGATTTCAAATAGCTCTGATATAGCAGGAACCACTAAATTATGAAATTGCTAAATTGGGAATTGTACTTCAACCCAGAACAAAAAATGTGCTTTGACGGGCACTAAATAACTTTCCCAGCTACAACAGGACAGCGGTAACGAGAGATTTAGAGGGATTTAAATTTGAGGCCTAGTATTTAGGCGCTGGGTGACAGGTATGGGTTTAGTGACAGAATTAGACTTGGAAATACACAGTAGCGGGTGTGTGTGAAGTTATTCTGAATGACCCAATGTGCACCTTCAATATTATATACCCTTTTTGGGATAGATTTCAAATAGCTCTGATATAGCAGGAACCACTAAATTATGAAATTGCTAAATTGGGAATTGTATTTCAACCCAGAACAAGAAATGTGCTTGAACGGACACTAAATAACTCGCCCAGCTACAGCACTAGGGACAGATTTAGCTGGATATAAATTTGAGGCCTAGTATTTAGGCGCTGGGTGACCGGTATGGATTTAGTGACAGAATTAGACTGGGATATGGCCAAAAAATAAACAGACTATTGCTGGTTAAATGCACTTGGTGTGACAGCTTCACCCTGATGTAGGCTTTAGCCAAAAAACAACCACACCATTGAGGGTTAAATGCACTTGGTGACAGGCGCAGCTTGCCCCTGATTTTGTATATGGCCAAAAAATGAACAGACTATTGCTGGTTAAATGCACTTGGTGTGACAGCTTCACCCTGATGTAGGCTTTAGCCAAAAAACAACCACACCATTGAGGGTTAAATGCACTTGGTGACAGGCGCAGCTTGCCCCTGATTTTGTATATGGCCAAAAAATGAACAGACTATTGCTGGTTAAATGCACTTGGTGTCACAGCTTCACCCTGATGTAGGCTTTAGCCAAAAAACAACCACACCATTGAGGGTTAAATGCACTTGGTGACAGGCGCAGCTTGCCCCTGATTTTGTATATGGCCAAAAAATGAACAGACTATTGCTGGTTAAATGCACTTGGTGTGACAGCTTCACCCTGATGTAGGCTTTAGCCAAAAAACAACCACACCATTGAGGGTTAAATGCACTTGGTCGCAGCTTGTGCTGGCGCACCACAATACACAAAATGGCCGCCGATCACCCCAGAAAAATGAGACTGACAAACGGTCTGTGCAGCCTAAAAACAGTGAGCAATTGAGGATCAGCAGCTCAATGATCCACAGCTGCAGATCGATCAGTTAATCAAGTCCTTTGGAGGAGTTAATCTGCCTAATCTCGCCCTACTGTCGCAGCCGCAACCTCTCCCTACGCTAATCAGAGCAGAGTGACGGGCGGCGCTATGTGACTCCAGCTTAAATAGAGGCTGGGTCACATGGTGCTCTGGCCAATCACAGCCATGCCAATAGTAGGCATGGCTGTGATGGCCTCTTGGGGCAAGTAGTATGACGCTTGTTGATTGGCTGCTTTGCAGCCTTTCAAAAAGCGCCAAGAAAGCGTCACAAAAGCGCCAAGAAAGCGACGAACACCGAACCCGAACCCGGACTTTTACGAAAATGTCCGGGTTCGGGTCCGTGTCACGGACACCCCAAAATTCGGTACGAACCCGAACTATACAGTTCGAGTTCGCTCATCCCTAGTCTTATTGTGTTCCATAATAGATAAAAGACTTTCCAATTATTGCTGATTATTGTCAGTAAGAGTGACAGAACTAATGGTATAATACATTTTATAAGCTCCCATAACCTAATAATAATAAATGAGTCAGGGATGCATGTACTACATTTGTTATTAAGCCATTATTAGGGCAAATAATCAATGCTTATGTAGAAATAGCCATCAATAGCATATAGATTGCTGCAATAAGGATTTGCACAGTTTTACTAAAAACTGGGTTCTGTAAAACTAGATTAAAATTGAATATTTGTTCCAAAAGTCCAGTCTGGCAAATACTTGTTTAAACGAGTTGGCTAGTTTACAAAACCTGTGATCTAATATATCAGTAGGTCCTTTATAGACAGGGGTCTCCATTCAGGACAATCAATATTATCAAAAATGTGCAGAGAACTTCTGCAGTGTGGAACCTTACGTGCATTACACAGACAGCCTATTGAATTTAATCACAGATGTGTAAAATAATTAGTTTCTCCTGTGGTGGAGCTGCAGGAACTGTGACTATTTGCTGACAGGTTACATCACAGGATACAATTAATTTTTGGAGGGCCTCAGCAGTGGGACATGCTATGATTGTTGTTTTTTTTTGGGGGGGGGGGCAGAAACTGAAAGGAGTAAATGGTGATACTTATCAAAACGTAACTTTTAATCAGTCAGGTTAATAATAGTCCCTTAAGGTGTGTGTCAAAACAAAAACAATATTTGGCTGCTCAGAGCACTCGATAAAACTCTAGCATAGAGGTGCACAGTGTCACCAAAAGAATAATAACCTACCAGATAATACGGTTCTTCCGGACATGTAGGACTATCGGTTATTATTCTTTTGGTCACACCGTGCATCTTTATGCTAGAGTTTTATCGAGTGCTCTGAGCAGCCGAATATTGTTTATTTTGACACACACCTTAAGGGACTATTATTAACCTGACTGATTAAAAGTTACATTTTAATAAGTATCACCAGTTTCTGTGACCCGTGGTGACGACATTATTAATTATCTACTGTTCTTTTTGTTTTATTTTTGGGGGAGCTTTCTAAGAGCTGATTCAGAAGCCATTGCTTGGTCCAGGAAACATTGTCCATGTGTTGGCTGCATCTCCAAGACTGATCGTTGCTCCCCTGATCCAATCTAACTATAGTTGTATGATGTAGTTAATGCCAGATTACAAGTCTAATGTACTGTGCTCACATAATGATATGAGTACAATACAACAGATCTGTTAACTGATAGAAACTAACTATTTCATAAAACACTATTATGCAGCCAGTTTAGGTTAGGGGAGCCATGGTCGGTCCGGGGCATAGGACTTCACACAGACAGTTGTGTCCATCAGATCTGAGCGCCGACTCATTGCCATTGGCGCTCAGTTCCCCCCTGCTCGTTGTCTAGGTTATGCCATGCTGAGGAGGCGTGAGCGGCCGGGTCCTCCCTGCCCCCTTGTTACTATGGAGACGAGGACGCTAGCTGCATCCTTGCTTCTCCATAGGGATAGGATGCCGGCAGTGCTGAGGGAGAGAGCACGTCGCCATCTCCCTGTTGCAGTACCCCCCCTTCCATGAGGGTCCATTGGACCCATAATCACTTCCATCGGTTTTTCCGGGTGAGCAAAATAGAATCTCCTCACCAACCTCATAGCATGCATTATACTCGCTGGCACCCAAGAACTCTTTTCAGGACAAAAACCCTTCCAGTGAACTACATATTGCAAAGAATTACGAACTTTCCTCACATCAAGGATTCTAGAACCCTTATATTCTAGTTGACTGGCAACCTCCACTGGCGGTGGAGATTTCTGCGCAGGAGACATGGGCGACACATACTTTTTGAGTAGAGCTTTGTGCAAAACATTATAAATGCGAAAGGAGTCAGGTAACAGTAACTTAAAAGACACAGGGTTAATGATGTCAATAATCTCATAAGGGCCAATTAATTGAGGTGCAAATTTACCCAAAGGTATCTAAAGATCCAAATTCTTGGTATATAAACACACCTTGTCTCACACACCCAAACTACACCCCTCTAGAGAACCCTTTTTCAGCATTAATCTTTTAAAACCTCCTGGGCTTTTTTCAGTTTCGTCTGAACCTAGGCCCAGACTGTGCACAGTTCTTTAACTACCAAATCAGCTTCAGGAGTCTGAGAGGAAGACCGTGAAAATGAGCTAAATCGCTAATGATATCCAAGATTACAAAAGAAGGGAGACATACCAGTAGACGAGTTCACTTGATTATTAATGGCGAATTCAGCCAAGGACAAATGTTTTACCCAAAGATGTTGGTTGTCGGAGACGTAACACCTCAAATACTGTTCCAGAGACTGGTTTAAACGTTCAGTTTGACCGTTGGTTTCAGGATGAAAGGCTGAAGAAAAAGACAGAGAAATATTAAATTTATGACAAAAGACCCTCCCAAATTTTTAGACGAATTGAATACCTCTATCTGAAACCACATTCTCCGGAATTCCGTGTAGACGCATTACCTGGTCCATGAAAAGAGAAGCTAAAGTTTAAGCATTGGGCAATTTTGACAGAGGAATGAAATGAACCATTTTGCTAAAGCTGCCAACGACTACCCACACAAACAACTTACCCTCTGAAACCGGTAGGTCGTTAATAAAATCCATGGAAATATGGGACCAAGGTCTACTAGGGATAGGCAGCAGTTGCAACTCACCGACCGGACGGAACCTAGGAGTCTTGGACCTGGCACAAACCTCACTAGAGGACACATATGACTTGATATCTCTAGACAAGGTGGGCCACCAGTAAAACCTCGAAACTAGTTCTTTGGTGGCATTAATGCCAGGATGCCCACTAAAAACTGAATTGTGGCACTCACCTAATAGTCGGAGACGCAAATGACCAGGGACAAACAAATTATCTTTAGGGAATTGTAACGGAGCCAAGTGTTGTCCCGCAGTAATCTCTGTCATCAAATTGGAAGAGACCGCAGCCACATTGATACATGCCGGAAAAATAGGTTCTGGTGGAGTATCAGGAGACTGAAAGGCACAAAAACTCTGGGATAGGACATCAACTTTGACATTTTTACTTCCTGGCCTGAAAGTAATGCAAAAGTTAAAGCGTGTTAAGAACAATGCCCATCTAGCCTGTCTGGGATTCAAATGTTTAGCAGGTTCCAAAAACATTATATTCTTATGATCAGTAAGCACCGTCACACAATGTTGAGCCCCCTCCAAAAAATTACGCCATTCCTCAAATGCCCATTTAATAGCAAGCAACTCTCGATTACCAATATCTTCATTTCTCTCAGTAGAAGAGAACTTACGAGAAAAGAAAGCACAAGGCCTCAGGTTTGTGAGAGTTGATGACCCTTGGGATAGTACTGCCCCTACTCCATCCTCAGAGGCATCAACCTCAACCACAAAAGGCCTCTCTTGATCTAATTGAACAAACACTGGGGCATTAACAAAACATCTCTTGAGTGTTTCAAATGCTTCTATGGCCTCAGGCAACCAATTGACTAGATCCGCACCCTTCTTGGTTAGGTCAGTGAGAGGCTTTGCAATAATAGAAACATTTTTAATAAACTTCTGGTAATAATTAGAAAGCCCCAGAAAGCGTTGTATATCCCAAAAATGAAATTTCCTGAGCTCCAAATATACACTTCTCACCTTTTGCGAATAATCGGTTCTCTCGAGAACCTTCAGTACCTGTCTAGTGTGAATAACGTGAGAATCCCTGTCAGATGAATAAATCAGAATATCATCAAAATAAAAAATCACAAATTTTCCAATAAATTGCCTAAAAATGTCATTGACAAAATTTTTGAAAACTGTCTGAGCATTACTTAAACCAGGCACACTCAACCTGCAGCCCTCCAGCTGTTGCAAAACTACAACTCCCAGCATTCTCGGACAGCCTACAGCTATCAACCTACAGCAGGGCATTGTGGGAGTTGTATTTTTACAACAGCTGGAGGGCCGCAGGTTGAGCATCCCTGACTTAAACCAAACGGCATCACCAAATATTCATAATGACCCTCAGGGATATTAATTTGAATAATATTAAAGGCCCCCCTGAGATCAAGTTTAGTGAACCAGTGAGCTCCAAGAACGTGATTAAACGGGTCTGGGATTAGAGGCAGAGTACTGGTTCTTAACAGTAATCTTATTTAACTCTCTATAATCAATACATGGTCTTATTCGACCATGCTTTTTTCCAACAAAGAAAGACCCCGTCCCCATAGGAGACATCTTTTTGTAAACTCTCCTTCAAGTAATCCCTCATAGACTTCCATTCCGGACCTGACAAATCATGAATAAGACCCCTAGAAGTGCAAAGTTTCCCAGGCTGGGAAAGTACCACAGCAAGAACAACTAGAAGTCGATATCAAGAGCCAGGAGGTAACACAGGCACAAAGGGTTAATACAAAATCTATGTCAATACAAGCCGAGGTCAGGATCCAAGAGATCGCATCAGTACAAGGGATAACACCAGGTCAAGGTCAAATCAAGCCGAAGTCAAACAAACGAGGTCACACATGCAGAGAACACTAGTGAGGTAATAAGACCAATCACAGGCAACCTATGGCCAGCAGGTTACCTGTTTAAATAGGTCTAATTGATGGGTCACGTGACGCGGGCAACATCACGTGACCCATCAATTAGACCCATGTCCATCAGATCTAAGCACCTGAGCGCCGACTCAATGCCATCGATGCTCAGTTCCACCTGCTCGTTGTCTAGGGGATGAAGGACGCCAGCCACGCTATTATATGTTGTCTCATTTTGGAGAAAAAATACATCTAATCCATATACAAATGAACAGTTAAGAGGGCAGACTAAAACCACTCTTGCTATCCCTCTCCTTCATGATTGACAGGGCCAGGTTCTTGCATAGTCACCTTGCCTGGCCCTGTCAATCAAGAAGGAGAGGGAGGAGCTGGCAGAGAAAGGAGAACGAACAAGAGTGCACAGAGCGAATTGGATCTGCCCTCTGTGCACTTTACTGTTCATTTTCATATGGATTTAAAGTTCTTTTTCGCTAGCATATGTGAAATAAAGTGAAATGAGTCATTACATTTATCTCAGTAACCTTACAATGCATTAGGCCTGGTTCTTAGTGAATTCCCTGGTGACAGATTCCGTCTAATGTGCCTGCCTTTTTTTCACATAACTTGAAACAGAGAGCATGCTTGTCACCTTTTTTAAAGGTGTCATCTCTTTATTCTTATATACCCATTGTTTAAAGGCATTGTACAGTATTACCAAAATGTGGCTTTTTTCTTCCAAAAATTGTGCCAAACCCAAGGCCGCATTTATTTCAATGGAGCTGAGCTGTAATACCAGACACAACCCAAGGACATGTATGGTGTTTTTTCTGGAATCCTGTACAACCATGTAAACTCAATTGATAGACTCTAAGGGAAATTGAATGACGATAGTTACCTGGCAATATATTTTTTGCGCTATATGGTTGGAAGATAAATTCTAATGTTTCACCTTTTGCAGAACCATCGTATAAAGTTAGATAGATCTACTGGCATTATTGAGATGGTAATGGACAGATTTACAGTAGAAAATGAGGGTACCTATACAGTACAACTCCAGGATGGCAAAGCCAAGAACCAGTCTTCATTAGTTCTCATTGGAGATGGTAAGTGATTTGCACTTACATGAAGTTGTCCCTAGCTATTATCTAAATCTGACACTCTCTGACATGTTATCAATTTATGGATTCTATGGGTAGGAATTTAAAATATAAAGGAAGCATTTTCGACTTCTCCGTCCTGCTGGATCTACTTCTGGCTTTGGCTGAAAAAACAGCAGGAAAATCTGCCTCAAAACTTACTCCAAAACACTCTGTGTGCAGCTACTCTGCCCTTCATTGTCTTTGAGTTGAAATATTCATGCCACAATGAGCAGTGCATGAAAGTAACACATTGTTTTCTTACAAACTTACTTTGCTCAAATGAACAGTAACTTGTAGATTTCATACTATGGGGCACATTTATCAAGACCGGCACTTAAGACGTCGGTCTTAATAAAGGCCCATAGCTGGTGGTTGTTCCGCAGAAGTTATGAAGAGGTGCCGGTCTATACATAACTTCGGTGTATCCAGCACTAGTTCTAAATGTAAGTCAGCTTCCAAGCTGTTTTACATTTAGACAATTTTCTACGCCTAAAACAATTGTATAAAATTATAAATAAGACAGGCCTGCCAGGCCATCCCCTTCCCCGACCACACAATTTTAGACCTCAAGGGAGCCTGGCAAAGTCATATCTGCACCTAAATTACTCCTAATTTAGGCGGATTTCAGTATAGTAACTGACCCCCTATATATTTTTTACTGTATACAATTGTGTAGCAAATTCAAATCTCAGTGTCTCTATTGATGGTCTTGTATGCATAACCTTTAACTATTTCCGATTGGTTATTCATTTTATTTATTTTCCTAAAAATATTACAAATTTCTACAGTACGTATTAATTCTAAAATCAGTCTTTATGATACACTGTGTCACTACTTGTTTTTGCAGCATTCAAGGCACTACTGGCTGAAGCTGAATTTCAGAGAAAGGAATATATCAGGAAACAAGGTATGGTGTAGTAAGGCACAAAGGACTAATATTTAAGATAAACCACTGCCAAACATAATGTTAATGCAACATGTAAGCAGCGTACCAGCATTTTCCCCTCATATAACGTCTGCCAAGTTTGCCAACAGGTCGCACACCATTTTGCTCAGCCCGACATTAGGTAATCAACACAAGCTTGGGACTAGCGTTCTTCATAAATAATTAATGCTCTGCGCAACTTTAAAGCTTCACCCACTTTTCACAACACATACATATTTCAGACCAAATGCTGTAATTTTCAATCTATTCACACCTAAACCAAAAAACTGGATACATCTTTCTGTTTGTATTTATAAAATTAATTTTCAAATAAATTCACACGGTATTATAAATCTTAATAAAATATGAATGGATTCTGAGCAGCAAATAATCTTCCTTTAAGAGTTGTGAGGGTTAAATTGTTATCCATGTTATACCTGCTATAAAGAAGCAGGTTCATTACCATGGTACAGCTGGCAGTAAATTGCAAAAAATTATCCTATAAATTTTGTATTCAATAATTGCAGAAATTCATCATTTAAAATGGAATTTGAACACACACCATTAGACTTAACGTAAAGTGGAAAAGTAGTGTCTATTCATTCCTTTTGCAAATAGCTCAGATGAAAGTATTTTCTACAATCTCATCGTATCAAGCCTTTTAAAATTATTTGCTTGCCGTTTTATAGGATATAATTATTCACACATTTCGTATATTTAATATAACATAGTTGATCATTTTAATGTGATGCTGTTACCGTGCAAAATGTTACCTTGCTAGTGGCTGTAAAACATTATCAATGAAAATCTTTTGGCATAAGTGGGTTGTCAAGGAGTAGAAAAAAAAATCTCCAGCTTTTCCAGTAGCGGTAATGTGTCAGCTCATGGAATGAGCCTAGTATTGCAGTTCAGATACATTCAGTTTAAGGACTCTTTCACACTACCGTATGGCTATTTCAGTGTTTTGCGGTCCATTTTTCACGGATCCGTTGTTCCGTTTTTTGTTTCCGTTGTGTTTCCATTGTGTTTCCGTTCCGTTTTTCCATATGGCATATACAGTATACAGTAATTACATAGAACAAATTGGGCTGGGCATAACATTTTCAATAGATGGTTCCACAAAAAACGGAATGGATACGGAAGACATACGGATGCATTTTTTGCAGACCCATTGACTTTAATGGAGCCACGGAACGTGATTTGCGGCCAAATATAGGACATGTTCTATCTTTGCATGGAACAGAGATACGAAAACACGGAAACAGAATGCATACGGAGTACATTCAGTTTTTTCGCGGACCCATTGAAATGAATGGTTCCATATACGGACCGTATACGGAACGCAAAAAACGGCCCACAAAACGGAAAAAAATGGTAGTGTGAAAGAGGCCTAATGGGAATCAACTGCTATAACTGACACAGACTACACATAGGAAAAACAACTGACCCCTTTCTCTGCTCTCATACTAAAAAAAAACTAACCTCAAATAGTGAACTATGCATGGGTCCATTTTTATTGGACACAAAGATCACTACCACTATATGTAGGGCTATAATAAGGGTTACAAGAGTCAGAATAGTCCATCTACTGGGGGGCTCCCACTAAGATGAGGCCCTCCTCCACCACATACTGGGAGAAATTTAGTAAGACTCAGTGTCATGCACAACCTCAGAGTATACATTACCAGGAGGAGTTTTCAGTTCAGCATGTACCATACCATGGATATAATATCTCTACATTGCACTCATCTGCTACTTACTTATAGACCTATATAGGCATAACCATAAATTTAATATTCCAATGAAAATAATAATAAAAGATTCCACGGCACTCCCAAGGTTGTGAATCAAGAGTATTGTTCTTTAATCATCAATGTGACATTTCAGTCCTCTTATTGGTGCTGCTTGCGGACTGAAACGCTGCATTGGTGATTAAAGAACAATACTCTTGATTCACAACATTGTGAGTGCCATGGAATTTTTTATTATTATATAAATTAGTATATATACATACACACACTCCTCAACATTGCAATTGCAACACAAAAAAGGACAAAGAATAAAGTTTTGCAAATCAAGTTGGTTTTTGCTGTTTGAAACTTAAAAAATCGGATCAAGTTCTGTGGGATGATCGTGGGATGTTTACAATTCATCAGCCTGCCAGGTTTCCCCACTTGTTAATAGCTGAGGGGGACAGAATCCTTGGTTTATCACTCTGGAAGACTACTACATGCCTAGATCAAGATGTCAGCACTGTTCAATGTTGTGTGTTTCATTGGTTGGGAGAACAACCAAAAATTGGAATGACAGCAAGAGATTCACAGAGGAGAACCTCTGCACAGATGGATTGTCTGATAACATGAATGGGGCATAGTGTACTGAAAGTAAAATTGCAGATCACATCCCAAGCCTAGGGCGGCAAACAGTGTCTACACCATACCTCAGAAGACATTTGCACAACATAGGGCTACGAGCCAGACATCCAGTATCCCATTATCTTCATGCCCCTGCTCTCATAGACTATCATGATACGCAGCAAGATGGCAATGGAGACTGGTATGGAGGTCTATCCTCTTCAGTGATGAATCCCACTTTTGTCAGATGCAGTGATAGCCAGGAATTGGTCTGGAGATGAACTAGGCAATGCCATGAATATGCTTTCAAAAGAAAACCTCACTCAGGTCCTATTCCCAGGATTATGGTGTGGGGTGGCAAAATGATGGTAGTCAGATCTCTCTAGTCTTCATTTCAGGTACACTAACAGCTCAGGTGTTACATTGATTTGGAGCCAGTGGTATGGCCGTTTTTCCAAAGTGTCCTAAGAGCTATTTTTCACCAGGTCACATGTTGCTTGTGCTACTCTGAGCAGCTTGCATGGCCAAAATGTGCTACCATGGTCTGCAACATTTCAGGACTGGTCTCCATCGAGTACATCTGGGATGTCATTGGTTGACAATTGCAAAGGGAGCTGGCAGTTGCGCATCTTGATGATTTGTGTGCCCAAGTGCATTTAGCATGGAAGAACATTCCTCAGACAACTGTAAATAACCTCATTGGTAGCATACCAAGGCGTGTAAGTGCATGTAATTCTGTACATGACGTTCTTACTCAGTACTGAATAAATTAGGTTGTTTTGAAAATGTTGTTTCCATTTTTTGATCTTGTGCATATCATTAACATGTCTATCGATGCAGTGACTTCCATAATGCTATGACTTTTCAGTCTTGGTGATGCAATTTCACTGTTGAGTAGTGTATATAGTGATATGTGTGTGTGAGAGATAAGTTACAGAGAGAAGGGCATGCTGAATCAGTGCCCCAGGTGATAGGATACTTTACCTTAATTTACCTTAGTATGTGTAATACTATGTAAACTATATGCACACCGAGAAAAACATAAAGCAAACAATAACTATTGTGCATTTATTTTCATAAGAAACAGACTTTTCTGAAAAAGGGTACATAACATACTTTTATTTACTAGAGAATGATTATTTCTATTTCATATTATGCTGATGTCCTTAGAGAAAAGTTTTATCTTTCATTTAAAATTAAATCTCTTTCATCATGCATGACTTCTTTATTCTCACATTGAGTATACAGTAAGTCTTTATTTGCAGTACTCAGCGGTCACTATTGCTATCTACACTGTAATGATGTATTTCTCAAGATTATTCCCTCAGCTCTTATCACTAATTGTAGAATACAATTGATGCAATGTATCCTTAGGATATATGTGAATGTGTCTTCATTAGTGATGAGCGGCAGGGGTCATATTCGAATTCGCGATATTTCGCGAATATTTTTTAGAATATTCGTCGAATATTCGAAAATTAGAAAATTCGCGATTTTTTTTCTTGCAAAAAAATCGGCAAAGTAATGATTGTGTAATATGCGAATTTTCATAATTTCGAATTTTCGGATTCGAATTTTTATTGCGAATTTTTTTAACTTACAACTATTAGACAAAGAAGATTATAGCACTATATTAGCTAAATTGCTCTATATTCGATTTTTCGAATATTCGCTATATTGCTATAACAGTTTTTTCGAATATTCGTAATTATAGCAATATAGCGAATATTCGAAAAAACGAATATAGAGCAATTTAGCTAATATAGTGCTATAATCTTTTTTTTATAGTTGTAATTTTTTTCCAATCTGAACTTCAGATGAGAAAAAAATTACAACTATTAGACAAAGAAGATTATAGCACTATATTAGCTAAATTGCTCTATATTCGTTTTTTCCGAATATTCACTATATTGCTATAACTTCGTTTTTCGAATATTTGTAATATTCTAAAACAAGAATATAGCACTAATATAGCGAATATTCGAAAAAAACGAATATAGAGCAATTTAGCTAATATAGTGCTATAATCTTCTTTGTCTAAAAGTTGAAAAATTCGCAATAAAAATTCGAATCCGAAAATTTGAATTACGAAAATTCGCATATTACACAATCATTACCTTGCCGATTTTTTTCAAGAAAAAAAAATCGCGCATTTTCGAATATGACCCCTGCCGCTCATCACTACTCCTAAAGTCAAGTATATTGCAGCCTTCTTATTGGCCCACAAGCTAGAAGCAGGAAGGGATCATGTGTACTGATTTAAAAAAAAAAATAAAAATAGGAAAAAATCAAATCGGGAAAAAAATCGAATATTCGAAATTCCGAATATATATAACTATATTCGAAATATTCGCGAATTTTCGAAGTACCTATATTCGCGATAAAAATTCGAAATTCGAATATTCGTGATCAACACTAGTCTTCATTAGATATATTTGTATAATCCACAGGTCCTCATTTTCTGGAATATTTGTATTGGGAGGTCACAGAGGAATGTGAAGTATTGCTTGTTTGCAAGGTCTGTATCCATTAAATTATTTTCTACCAGGGAAATTGTATCTCTAAGCTTCTTCAACGAGCACACAGTAATGTTAATCATAGCTACTTTTGAAATAATGCAAACAATACAGTTCTTCTATTATAGTTAATATTTAAAGGGGTTTTACGACATTTTAATACTGATGACCTATCCTCGTGGGGGTATCGTTGGGGTCCGACACCCCGACAATCAGATGTTTGAGAAGGCAGCGGTGCTCCTGTGAGCACAGAGGCCTTCTCTCTAGTTTTCCTAGGCAGAGTGACGACATATTCATCGGTCACGTGGCCTAGGAGCAGCTGAGCCCCATAGAAGTGTATGGGTCTGAGCTGCAATACCAAGCACAGCCACCATACAATGTACGGTGCTGTGCTTGGTAAGGTGCGAGAAGGCCACAGTGCTCACAGGAGTGCTGGTGCCTTCTCAAACAGCTGATCTGCAAGGGTATTAGGTGTCAGATACTGATGACCTATCCTAGGAATAGGTCATCAGTATTAAAATGTTGGAAAAAATGTTTAATGTACTCTCACAATACCCCTCCATATTGGCACACTTATTGAAACATATTTCATTATTTTCCTTACATCATCTAGTAGATTTTATTACTAGTTAAATCTTTTTCAATTTGCCTTAATCAACCGTCACAGTAGCTCACTTGTCCAATTAACTTACGTCTTGCTATTCATTCCAGTATCCCTTGGTCCTGTTTCACACGGTCAGTATTTGGTCAGTATTTTGCATCAGTATTTGGTCAGTGGAACCTAGAGAGAATACGTATAATAGAAATTTTTGTGCCTCTTCTGTGTTTTGGACCCACTCATGGTTTTGGCTTACAAATACTGATGCAAAAATACTGACCAACTACTGACCGTGTGAAAGAGGCTTTTCATTCTATGCATACCTATTCTCTTTTATACCATTAAATATTTTGCATTCTTATTAATTTTATATTTTACATTCTTCTACACTCTACACATACAGAAGCCTTCAAGGTAGATATAACTAATATACACAAGTCTTACCTTTTCTACAGCAAATTCTAAATTTTTTTATCCAGTCTCTCATGGAAAACCTCCACTTATTACTTTTTATATATGGCTCACAGTGTGTTGAAAATAGACAGTAAGCCATACTGGCCTTCATCGATCCCCTGCCACTGCTGTTCCAGCACTGCTCTTGTCTCTGCTGCTCTTCTGGTCCTAGCAGGACATGTTAAAAAATGTTAGGAAAGACTCATGCAGTCAATCACTTTAACTGCTATGGCCAGTAATTGACTATGTGGGCTTTGTCTGGCATTTCCTGAGTAACCTTCTGGGTCCAGGAAGTGGAGAGCAGCAGGGACTAAAGCAGCTTCAGAACAACAGCAACACCTAATAGGTAAGTATGGTTTATTTATATTTTTAGGACACTGTGAGCCCCAAAAAATTATACTGCTGGACAACCCTTGTTATTTTCAATTATTGCCAAATTGAGACCCTACATGGGTTTCAATACTTTCTTTGGCCATTCTCTTGCAAAGGTTTACTGCAATAGGCTCAGTATGATCTACATGAAAATATTATCCATCTGACTACATTTTACGTTCTAGATCAATGTTCCTTTAACGGGGTGTTCTTGGAGTTTAAAATTGATAAACTATCCTCAAGAGAGGTTATCAATAACTGCCCGGTGGGGGTTTAACTCCCAGCAACCCCACTGATCTGCTGTGAGGGTTGCAGCCTCCACAGCATCCTAATTACAGTGCATATTGTGTAGTGGCTGTGATTGGTATTGCAGCAAAGGCTCATTCACTTGAATAAGACTAAGCTGTAAATGGGCCATTTGATAAAAAAAAAAAAAAAAAGTAACATCACAGGTTTAGGAAGTGGCCATGGCTCTCACCGGAGTGCTGTCACCTCTTAAATCAGCTTATTAGCGTACGCGCTAGAGTCAGCACTGATCAGATATTGATGCCCAGGGTTGGCCTAGCCCACTAGAATACCAGAGAATCCCACTGTGGACCCAGGCTCTGATGCAATTGTGAGCCCCAAAGCTCCATGAGAAGAGAACTATTTGAGGCTGCCTTTAGAGATAATTACTTTCCAGTAGGGTCTATTTGTTTCTTTCAAAACAAATTAGACATTATTGGTGATATAGGAGTTGGCCCCGAAATTTCCTCTGATGGGCCCATAAACAACCAGTCTGGCAGGATTGATGCTTTAGTATGTCCTAAGGATATGTCATAAATTTTCCACTATTGGAAAATCCCTGTAACTATAAGAAATATCAACAAATTAATGAATGACTGCTGTGATTTAATGTAATTGTAATTGAGAAGATTCATTATTAATAACCTTGCTTTTACAGGTAGCAAACACAAAGAAGGAAACAGTATTTAAGTGGTATAAAGAAGAGATACCAACTGAAGCCCTGGATGCTCCAAATTTGCAGCAAGGAGTTTGCATATTCCGTATTCCTAGGGTATGGTCTTACATGATTTGTTCAAGATTAGGTTACAAAATAAATATCCAATATTTGGACCATATTTGGACTAAGTTGAAGGAGTTGCATGGGATTAATAAAAAAGAGTCTGCTTTTTTTTGGATTAGCAATAGGTAAAAAAAAATGTGATGTGAATTCCATATGTCAATCGTGGTATCACAAATTGTGAATGGTAAATTATAGATGGGCCAAAAATATATTTGAACAAATAAAGGACTTGTCTATAGCTGCGACATACAGACAATTACCTATCAGGAAACCAGTCCACGTCAAAAACACCATAATTATATACAACTTTATTAAATTGCATGAGTAAAAACACAGAAATTAAAGAGGTATTCCGGTTACCATAAATATAACTCATCGTCAATAATTACCTAATATAGTGTAAATTTCACATATTTACCGTTCAGTAGTTATAAAAGTAGTTTTCTTCCTATGCTACCCACTGTGTTTACCATGGCAGTGACCTGTAGTTCTAAGCCTTTAAGTTGAGCATGCTCAGTGTGTTGCTACCAATTCTCTAGCTAAATGTCTTGTGAAACAAAGGGCGCGTCAGTGTGCTGGTGATTTCTGAGTAGAGGGGGCGTGACCGGACTGTATATCAGGCAGCCAATCAGTAAACAGCAACACTCATGAACAAGCACAAACTCACAGCAGGGAAGCTAGGGATTGTGGGGATTGTAGTTTTGTGAGGAAAGATCAGACACCATTATACTCTCAGTGTGTTGCAGGCTCACACAGGAGATAAGCAAATGGATTTCAAGGTAAATTGAAGCTCTGGTTATATGTATAGGTATGGGCTCTAGTTGGGTAACAGCTTGCAGCCTTGCAGGGAGCGCCATGACTCAAGACACAGGGCCAGAAGGACTTGTAACCAGACAGTAGCGCACAGCCCAGGGGGACCAACAGTGCCATCTGTTGATCAAAACACAGTATACATCACATAAATTATCTGTGTAGAGTGATGGCTAACCTCCGGCACTCCAGCTGTGGTAAATCCACAACTACCAAGATGTACACTTGCTTGGCTGTTCTCCGAACTTTAGAGAAATGAGTAGAGCATGCTGGGAGTCATAGTTTTACCACAGCTGGAGTGCCGGAGGTTAGCCTTTACTGGGACCTACATTCATTTGTATACAAAAATAATTTACCATAAAAGTGAGGCAGAAATATTAAAATTATGAAAAAACATGATTATTCATCAAAAATTATAATAACAGTAATATGTATAAATGCATGATATATACATACATACATACACATGATATATACCGCTACATCCAATTATAACAGTGCAATAAAATAAATGAGATAATCATGATAATAATACATAATAAAGAATATAATGCCCCAAAAATATGCAAAAATATTAAAATTCATATAAATGTATAAAAATTAATCCATAGTGAAAATACATGATGATCAATAGATTATTATTATCATGTGAGTAAATAAGTGAAGTGTATATGATGCAATAAAAATGTAAAAAATTGTCAAAAATGAAATTGTGAAAATAATGAGGAGTGGAAAAACAGATTACATCTGAAATAAAATCACATATGACATGTATGTAAAAACAAGAAAATAAGAAAATGCAATATGTGCAACAAGAAGGGAAACAAGATTATAATGTGAAAATATAAATTGTATCTACTGTATGAAAGATGATGATGAAGTGTGTGTGTGTGTGTCTGTGTGAGAAGGGGAGGGGGGGGGGGGGGGTCTTTGAAAGAAATTAAACCCAAATTAAAAGAACCTGCAGTGTGTGCCACCAGTGGTCAGAAGATACTGGTTTTGCTTTGCAATAAACCACTGTAATATCCCCTGACATAAATAATTGCATGCTTTCCTTTAGCATCTTGCTCTAATATTAATTGCTATAACTTTTTATTTCAATGTAAAACTTTATCTCTTTCCTATTACATTTCCAGCTGACTAAAAAAGATCAAGGTGAATATAAGGCTACATTGAAAGATGATAGAGGCCAAGATATATCTATTCTTGAACTCTCTGGAAAAGGTAAACACATATTTCTCTTTACTGCATGAGATATCTCGGAAGAAGAATAGAGCGCAGGGATGTTAAATTATCCTGACGGTAAAGGACAGAGATGCACTGCTTAATTCTACCATGTATAATACTCACCTTGGTCTGTAGACTGTACATTGATTATGGCCAAATGCCCAAACACATAGGGACACAACTTACTGCAAGGACACCATTTAGTCACTTAATCATTATACACACTGACATAGAAATAAAAAATATGGCCGTGCCAGCTCTGTTATCCAGCTGAGAAATAAGATGTATTGTGCCTCCATTGAGGGCAGCGCAATTTTGCCTGCTGTAAAAAAGATGACAGCAAATTGCCGAGTACTGCAATCCCTAATGTTGTTGGCTAGAGAGGCCTATTAAGAGTTTAACCCTTTCAGCCCCAGGTGATTTTTTTCCATTTTTGGGTTTTTATTTTTCACTCCCTGCCTTCCCGGAGCCATAATTTTTATTTTATTTTTCTTCCTTTAATGTAGCTGTATGAGGGCTTGTTTTTGAGGGGCAAGTTATACTTTCTAATGGTACAATTATTTGTATACGATGTAGTGGGAAACTGGAATTTTTTTTAAAATGAAGCAAAATTGGAAAAAAAATAGTGCTTCCGCCATAGTTTTATGAGTTTTATTTTTACGATATTACATGAAAACTGTCCTATTATCTTCATTCTTCTGATCAGTAAGATTAGAGCAATATTCTTTGCATCACCATATTCTAACCTCCATAACATTTTATAGTTAAGTCTATGGAGCTGTGTGAGGGGTGATTTTGTTGTTTTTATTGATAACATAACAGTGTGTATGACTCCTTGACCACTTTTTCTTTACTGGGTTGCCATTCGCGCCCCAGGAGTGCAGTTCTTTCTGTGGAAAGCCACCTCAGAGGCCATGGTCATAATTGACCATGGCATCTGAAAGTTTAAATGTCTGTGATTGGTGTTATCGCAGATCACAGACATTAGCCCAGGGCTTCTGCTGTTGGAAACAGCAGAAACCCATCAACTATTGGCACATAGGCACTGCCTCTAAAGACCTGTCCAGCGCTGTACATGTAAATCATGGGTTAGGAAGGGTTAATATGCGATTAAATGTAATTCATTTTCAATACATAGCTCAGCAAAGTATTCCTCGGTCTTTCTTCATCTGCATATCTGTATGTTACTGATTGCAGCACTTACAGCACGTTCGTACTGATTGCAGCACTTACAGCACGTTCTCAGGTGAGAACCATGCCCATAGGGAAACATTGGTTTTTGCCAGTTGAGCGTTTTACAGCGCGTAGAAACGCGCTGTAAAACGCTCAGGTGTGAACCTAGCGTAAATGTAAGATGGTGAAGTGAGTCATTTTGAGCTTCAATAGTTTGTCCTGAATTGAGGACCTCACTGGTATGTAGCTTATTGTAATGGGTCTGGCTCCTGCTTTTCCTGAGGATCAGCTGAGAGCAGCATGGAAGGATGTAGGTGCCCGCACATGTAGTATAACATGTTTCCCAATCAAATCATGTAATGCATAGTCATGCAAAGTCCTCCAGAACAGCAGTTTATTACTAACACAGGGGTTTTGAGCTGTGAATCCCTTCAATGATGACCTCATGCTCTATATTTTCAGGCCTATGAGTTCTTCTTTTACTTGCCCATGCCACCAGTACTTTCTATTGCTTGCTCTATAGGGCAATGGCAGCAATAAAAAAAGACTAAAAAATAAATTTAAAAAATGCTTGTAGAAGTGCGCATAGCACATATCTATTGATTGGAACACAGTAGGGATTTTCCAGAAATTAAAAATTGATTACCTGTCCTCAGGATAGGTCATCACTTTCTGATCAGTAGGGATCCAGCTCCTGGCACCTCTGCCGATCAGCTATTTGAAGGAGCTGCAATGCTTGGCCAAGGGTTGACTTTAGGATAGGTCATCAATATTGAAATCTCAGAAATGCTCCTTAATATTTCATTGATACTGTGGCTAAAAAGAAAACTCTATTTCACATCATGTCACTTCCCATAAAAATATTCATTTATGTATCTCTGTCTTAGTGTAAAATTTTCATCTTAACTGTTTTTGTATCACTGTAATAACCATCCAGCTTTTGGTTGACATTTACCTGACTAAACATTTTTCTTGAAACAGCAATTAGGGTTTTGCTGTATAAACAAAGTCCAATAACAAATCTGGCACGTTTTGTGCAATGAGGAAGATTAATGCGTGGCTTTTTTGTGTCACACTCATCTCATGCTTGACTAAAACAGAAATGCTCCTTCAGTAGATATACAACACTTTTTAACTAATGGTTTATGGTTATTTTCATCTGTAGCCAATTCTATATCTCATGGTAAAGTGGAATATATCTGTACAACTAATCAGTTGTATGTGATTTAATGTTTTCTTTTATCACCAGTTTATGAAGATATTGTCCTGGGAATGAGCAAAGTCAGCGGTAAGATGTTTTGTTTCTTTATTTGTTTTAATGACAGAACTTAATTATGGAGTAAACTTTCAATAATTATTTACTGTATTTTTCGCTTTATAAGACACACCCGATAATAAGACGCACTCCAGATTTTAGAGGAGGAAAAAAATAAAAAAATATTTTTTATCAGACTTCATATCAGATCCTAAGATCAGACACCCATAAATATCAGGGCATTATATCAGACCCCCATATCAGCCCTCCATGTCAGAATCCCATCAGCCCTCTATGTCAGACCCCATCAGACCTCAGATTAGCCCTTAAGGTAATACCGCCATCAGACCTCAGATCAGCCCTTAAGGTAATACCCCCATCAGACCTCAGATCAGAATAAAATAAAAAACTCTAACCTCTCCTGCGCAACGGCTTCTCTATATCTCCAGCAGAAGTCACTCTGCCCTTCTCTGGCCGGTGCTGCACTGTCACCTGACAGCGTGCAGCGTCAGGTCATAGTGCGCGCACTACCTCCTGACGCTGTACGGGGTCAGGAAAGGGCAGCACCAGCAAAGAAGACCAGTATCGGAAGTATCGGCACTTGCACCCGACACCCGGGGAGTATCGGAAGCTCTTCTCGGCTCTCGGCACCTAATGCATACTAGTGAGCGCTTCCATAATGAAAGCACTCACTAGTATTCACCTTATAAGAAAAATAGGGTAATTATTTTGATCAAGATTGACATTTTCTCTTGATATCCTCTGCACTGCCAGAGGATGTGTGTCATTAATGATAAGTTGCATCTGTTCACGGTCCATGCACCTAGATTGAAATCTACAACAAATCAGTCATCATTCATGCCAGAAAACTGGCATAAGGGATGGTAAATGTATCAGGGCCGATGGCCCGCCCACACCATGATCACACCACGCCCTCTTTTCGGAAAGTGATGAGGGCGGTGTAGAAACACCTACTAAATTTAGTTTCAATGGCATTTAAAAAGTTGTAAAATTAAGTTTTTTTTCCGCCAGTTTCTGGAGTAAGAGGCACAAAGTATCAAAATGCAGTAGTTGTCTTGTAATAGTAGCAGAGAGAGTCTGGTTCTGGGTGCCATAGATGATGCCACCAATCTGTCCTTACCAAAGTATTTACATTCATAGATAGAACAACAACGTTTGCCCTGGTTAAGGAAAGTCTAACTAGAGCTATGGGTATTTGGGGACATCTCTTAGATGAAATAGGAAGGATAAAACAGAGATCAAACATAATGTTGGGTAAACTCGAGAGGGTTTGAAGAGACATCCGTTATGTGCTAGAAGCTAGATGGGTACGATAGAGACTATGCATGGGTAGGGATATTGTCCAAGGGCTGTGAAAGAAATCTCTTAAAGTTGTTATGCATGTTGTTCTTGTGCTAATAAAGTTCTGGGAATGTGTCATCGGAGAATGTCTGGAGTGTTACTTTAACATTACCCCAACAGGAACTTTCTAAAGTAATTGCTAATATACACACAATATGCAATTGTCTAGACTGGAAAATACTCAGTAAAATTACATGAAGATTATTAATGACTTGAAAGTAGAGCTGCCATGGGTTGGCTTGAAAGGTTGCAGAATCTTGTGGTATGCCTTTGTGGCTGGTGGTGTGTAGCTGTCATTCTTTACATACACTTTTTTTCTTTTTCTAGTTCTCACGTGGGATAGAATAAGAATAGATTGATTTACTATGCTGCATGGTATAAAATAAGCAGCATACAGCACTCTGTATCAAAAGTGTCATTCAAAGTTGTAGTCTCCTATATGTGACATTTTCTAAATCAGAATATGTGCTACTTTGATATTACATAATAGATTTTAAAGGACCTTAATGTCTTTCAGTCTGCATGCAATTTCAGAAGACAAACCTTTATTGCTGTAGCAGTTCTGTAGACTCTAGAATATAAACTGTATCTTATCTTTTTAATTTCCCTCTCTTCTACTCTCAACCTCCCTTGAGTAATTACAAAGCTCTTCCTCAAAATACATTTTAAAGTGTTTCACCTCATTTTAAATTTTCTTTTTGCTGGGTCTAAAAATGAATATGCTAATGCTTTTTAGCTAATCTGTGCTCTTAAACTCTTGCTGACTAATGTGTATTTTTATGTTCATTTTTTTTCAAGCAGATATACATACATGCAGGCTGAAAAGCAAGAGCAAGCACACAAATCACAGGCAAAATAGTCTACTGATACACTAAATGCTTTTAAAATATATTATGAGAAAGTGCTGTAGACATGGTAATCCACAAACTGAAAAGAATAGCGTGGTATTAGCAGGAGGTGCTCAAACCCACATGCAGTCATGCATGTATATAGGGGAGCAAATCCTGCACTTGTGGCCCGTTGCTAATGACGATCCCCAGCAAAAATGCATACGGTGGAGGATGCCCGCAGCGAACCACAAGTACCACAATAGACATCCTACACAAGATAGCAATTGTGTGGATGTGATAATCAATATAACAATATAACAAAATAATAGCAAATACAGGTGCACTCTGCAGTCTCACTAAACCCTCAAACTGATTTTAAAATTGAGAGATTAGCCAACATGTCCTACGGTGTAGGACATGTCTGAGCCCGGGCACCACGTCAAGGTTTCTCAAGTAGCCCGGGACCTGAGCCGTATGGGCAATACCAGGAGCCAGTGCGCAAATTACAGGAGCATGAGGCCGACTCACAAACAACTCACCAGTTACCTCCAGCATGTAACCATGCTTGCAATGGGAGGAGGGAGGAGTCTGCGAGTCCCACTCAAGACTGGCTGATATGGCCCAGGCCTCACAGGTGCCCCTAAATGTGGCCTGTAGATGGAAAACAGTCACATTTAAATTGAAGTTTATACACCTCCAGGAATCTCTATGAATACAAACTGAAAAGAATGGCGTGGTATTAGCAGGAGGTGCTCAAACCCACATGCAGTCGTGCATATATATAGGGGAGCAAATCCTGCACTTGTGGCCCGTGGCTAATGATGATCCCCAGCAAAAATGCATACGGTGGAGTGCACCTGTCTTTGCTATTATTTTGTTATATTGTTAGACATGGTAATCCACATTAGGATGTAATCCAAAGAGAGAAAATACCTTTTTAATAAATAGTATCTATCTATCTATCCCACTTTTTAAAAGATTTTTCCCTTCTATTGAACCCCCAAACTAACGAGTTTCTTCTATAAAAGTGACAGTGCTGTCTGTTCATGGAACTATAGTAACCCCCCACATATGCATATATAGGGCATATGGACAGGGATTGTCTTTGTGAGAGGTTATCCCACCATTGCAAATACTAACTTACTGCTAGTATATGCCATCACTTCATCAATCACATATTCCTAAATGGCATAAAAACGATATAGTTGAATATAAAAGTCAGGAGAGTTAGGCCTGTAGAAGAATGTCAATGGGCAAACACTCTTAATGTATGGCATGGCACCCTATTCCTTGCAAAAATTGAAAAATGAAATCTGTCCCCATGAGTAAAGGTGTCTTTACATGAGCCGACTTTACAGGCATTTATCGGGAAGAAACTATTTGTTGCTGATAATTGCCTGCGATCATCTCCACTATATGTCAGTAGTGATCGCTCATTCCCATACAGATTCATTGTTTCTGGGAAGAAGGTCCCGGTTTAGATAGCAGATGACTGCTGCCCAGAAACAATTTCCCAGATTTACTAATGTGTCTGAACCAAAAATGTGTCTTAAAAAGTAGTGCAAATTGAAATAATTTGGTGCATCTAGGGTTTCTACACTTTTCCCTACTATAATATAATAATAATCTTTATATAGCACCAACATATTTTGCAGCGGTTTTCAATCAGTCTTATATAGCAACAAATGAGTCAACAGTTAAAACAAGAGTAATAAGGGCCCTGCTCACAAGAGCTTACAATCTATGTGGAGATGGGGGTGACACAGATGGTAACAAGTGCTTGATTTGTACAGTAGTCTGGCCATCTTAACGCAATAGGCAGAGGCGTATCTATCACGAGGCAAACAAGGCATTTGCGTAGGGCGGCACTTGCCAATGGGGCGGCAAAATGCCTTGTTTGCCTAGTGATAGTAAAATGTGTCAAACTTTTTTCCCCTTTGTCCGCTGCTTGCCGATCCGAATCTGATCCTTCACTATGCGAGCGGCATCGCCGGCACCGCATAGTGAAGCAGGGACCCTCCTCCTGAGTCCTCCTGACTTCCTCCAGTCCCGACCTCAGGTGTTCTGGAATTTTCAACTACTGCACCTGCGCCGAGCCGTCTTATTTGCGCAAGCTCAGTGGGAAAAGTCTCTACATACCTCCCTCCTCACACAGTCACAGAACAGAGTTGGCCACTTCGCCTGACTCCTAGCCTGCCCTGCGAGGAATGTCCAGGTCCAGTCCAGGCAGAGAGGAACAGGAGTGAGTGAGACGAGAGTTAAAAAGCAAATGGTGCACAGTGAGAGTGAGACTCATAAATAAAGGTGGTATGTCAGACTGTCTATGGTGGCCCTGGACACTCCTTGAGGCTGCCCCATACAGACTGTATGGGGCAGCCTCAAGGAGAGGCCAGGGCCACCATAGACAGTCTGACACACATACCACCTTTATTTATGACACAGTGCAGAGTGCACTATTTGCTTGTGGCAGCCCCCATACAGTTTAGTGTTTCTTTGTGGCTGCCCCGGCCCCCGCCCCCATACAGTATATATCGTCTCCTTATGTCTGCCCCCATACAGTATGTATAATGTCTCCTTGTGGCTGCCCCCGCCCCCCATACAGTATAATGTCTCGTTGAGGCTGCCCCCATACAGTATAACGTTTCGTTGAGGCTGCCCCCATACAGTATAACATCTCGTTGAGGCTGCCCCATACAGTATAACGTCTCGTTGAGGCTGCCCGCATACAGTATAACGTCCCCTTGTTTTTGTTTTCTTTTAAGCGGGTATTTATCGTGATATATAGTTTTCGCAATACATTTCTTAATATTCTTATGCAAAACAGGAAAGGGTGGGGCCTAAAGAGGAAGGGGTGGGGTTTACAGAGGAAGGGGTTTGGTCGTGACAGGAAGGGGTGGGTCAAATTTATATTAGGGGGAAGCCAGAGTTTAGTCTCGCCTAGGGCAGCACAAAACCAAGATACACCACTGGCAATAGGGGAGTAGATATAAGGCTGCGTAAGCCAGTCACCTGCCAATATCTGGAGTGCTTCTGAGTGTATGGGGTGTGGATACTTGGCAGTAGATCAGGTAAAGAAGAATGATGCTGAAGGTGGGTGGGGATGGAGAAGAGTTAGATCAGGGGATGTGATGGGCCAACCTAAAAAGATACATTTTTAGGGAGTACCTAAAACTGTGGATGTTGTGAATTAACCTCATTGCTTGGAGAAAGGCATTCTAAAGAACTGGTTCAAATCAGGGGGAGTCTTGGAAACGGGAGTGAGAGGTTCAGATTATGGCAGATGTTAGTCATTAGCCATTGGCTGACTGGAGAGCATGGGTAATATGGTAGACAGAAATGAAGGAGGTGATGTAGGGTGGTACAGCACTGTAGAGAGCTATGAGGGTGAGAATGAGCAGATTAAATTGAATCTTGTCCTGTATGGGCAACCAGTGCAATGACTGAGCAAAAGACAGAAAAGAGGTTACAGCAGCATCCTTTATTGAAGCCTTAAGTGCGTACAAAAAGCAAAAATACGACGTTTCAGCTACATTGATAAAGGCTACTATGTAGCTAAAATGTCGTATTTTTGCTTTTTGTACGCACTCAATGCTTCAATAAAGGATACACCGGAGATGCTGCTGTAACCTCTTTTCTTTCTGCTGTTCGGTGGACTGCTGCGGATCTGCGGTCCTGTTGTGGCTGATGCATTCCGGTATTGGTCGTGAGGTCCGTTGGTGCTGCTCTACACTTTTGCCTTTATACTGTTTGACTCGGAGCAGAGGCATTGCAGTAGTGGTTAAACAGATAAATTAGCCTGGCTGCTGCATTAAGGATAGATTGGAAATGGGGAAAGTTGAGGGAGAGACCATTTAGAAATGAGTTACATGCTTAACAAGGACTGGGGCTTAGTGGAAATGAATGGGGCTTTGCATGAAAGTAGGCTGTGTTAGAGCAAGATTGAACCACAATTCTCGCATAAAAACCTGTCTCAAAGTAACCCTACCAGTAGTTGAAAAGTATCTATCCTTACACCAGATTTATCATCCAAATTGTGTCTAAGCTTATGCCACCTTTAGGATTAGTAAATCTGGACCAATGATTTTGGTGTCACCACCAGGGATGCTTTCACCCAATAAATGAGTATATGCTTGTCCATTCATATCAACTTTTGTTCTCGACAATTGGCCTGTGTGAAGGGGCCTTAATTTATTCTCTTGTTAGTAAAGCATTGTCTAAGCTTTATAATATTTATTACCAATATTTTCCATTTTGCAATACACCACATTCCAACTATGAAAATGCTAGTAAAACCTAGCTTTTTATGATAATATTGCTTTTAATACCCTAGATTGATTTCCCAGTTAACTGATTCAGAGTTACTAATGGAATGAATGCTCAGATATGGCAACAGCTTCTGGCTGTAGCTTCTCCTTGTAGACAGAGTATTTTTCTCATATTTCAGAGTCATTATTTCTGACAAAATACCCTCAATATCAACTGAACAGAAATGAACACTGTCTCCCAGCCAAATGTGTACCATTAATCACTTCTCTGTCAAAATCAAGTTGCTTACTCCAAGTTCATTTGCCAAAAAGGCTGGGTAATTTGGCCGTCATAGCCTTTTTTAAATGATCTTAAGGGGTATAAAGTGCAGATGATTTAACTAACTATATGCCTCTTCTGTAAAGAAGCACTCACGGATACTGGAATAATCATTCTTTACTTATTGTACTCAAGGCTTTTACTATTTGACAGTCATCTGTATAGTGACAATACACACGTCTTTGCATATTCCATCTTTTTGTTTGACTATTCAAATCCTTTTTCTACACGCATTGTTGTGGTTTTGAAGCTAGCTATTATTTGTATGCCAACAAGGTCTTATTTTTTGTCATGTTTTGTTATACTTTCCATCATCCTCAATAAAAGCTTTTGCCTTATGCTCACAACATATTAAATGAACATAGTAGATAATTACCCTTATATGTCATTTTATCAGAGTGACCATTTTAGTGTTTCGGAATTTGAAGTAATATATATGAGGAGCAGCACATAAGTAAATTCTGCCTAAACACAATTATAGTCTATCCATTTAATCTATAGTGTTAAATAATGTTGATAAAGTCTTAGCACCAGACGGTACAGTTTGAAATATCTTGCTCTAGCTCTCAGTAGATAAAGTGAAGAGTCTATTATAAAGATAATTACTGAAATTACTGAGTGTTTATCATTCGGAGAGAAAAAAGCAACAAGATGTTGTGTCTGAGAGCTCATTGTGAAAATGCTAAAGCAAAACTAGGTTGTTTTGAAAGAATAATACCCTAGAAGACCAGAAACCTATAATGTCTTATTACAGCTGTCTGTATCCTTGTAGGAGGACTGTCATAAAAATGCATCAAAGTCTGTAATTCAATCTATTTCGTATATAACCGAAGCTCACAGATAATATGTCTCAATTGTATCAAAAATATCTTTTCTTTCGGTACAGATTTAGAGAACAACTGTATTTTCTACATTGTTAAAAAAAAAAAAAAAAATGTTACTATGCTAGGTGAACATGATCTAATGCAGAATACTTTGGCCTTTTGTTTAATAGGATCATCTGCTTCCGAGCTTAAGATCCAGTGTACACCGGAAGGAATACGATTCCATTGTTACATGAAGTACTTCTCTGAAGAAATGAAAGTGTCCTGGTACCAGAGGTATGAATTTTCACTCTTGTTCTGGTCTTTGTTTCAAACATCATTAAAGGGGTTGTCTGGGATTTTTATATTGATGGCCTATCCTCAGGATAGGTCATCAATATCTCATTGATGGGGGTCCAACACCCAGTTCCCCGGCTGATTAGCTGCTTGAAGAGACCGTGGTGCTCTAGTAAGAGCTTTGACCTCCTCACAGCATACAAAGCGCTACCCAGTCAGTGCTAATGCACTCCTATCCTGATGAACGCCAATGTGTTGCCGAAACGTCACATTGTACACAGCCGCAATACCAATTAAAAAAATAATTTTCTTGCAACTCAATTGCTGGAGTTTCTATATTTAGCATACAAAGCACAGCATTGTATGTTGTATAAAGGCTGAGCTTGGTATTGCAGCTAAGACCTATTGACATGAATGGAACTGAGCGGCGCCTAGGTCATGTGACCAATGTGCAGGACGTCACTTGCCTCAGGATCGGCATTCCATATAAAAATCCCTTAAAAAGGGTATCCCTATGTACATTGATGGAGTACCCACAGGATGCCATAACTGTTTCAATGATTTGAGTCACACCTCTGGGACCTTCACCTATTTCCAGAATCCTGCATGGTGTGGCAGTCTCTGTGTGCCGCATAAAGAAAGAGAATGAATGGAGAAGTGGCTGAGCATGCACATAATTCTCTCCCGCTAAAGGTGGGTTTACACTGTATGATGTTACCGCCAATTGTTGGGAAGAAAGCGTTCCATCCTGACAATCGGCTGTTCATTCAGTGAAGGAGATTGCTGCATTTACAAGTAGTGCTCTCCTTCACAGTATGAGAGATCGGCCATTTTGACCCTTTTTTTCATTTCGTCTTTTTCCGTATGGGATTAAAACTTTTATATTTTGTTAGTACAGTCATGTACACATGTGGCGATACCCATGATGAGTACTTTTCTATGTATCCCTATTACAGGCGGGGGCTCCATAGGAAATACTATGCAGCAGCCTCCTGTCATTCACAAAGACAAGGGCTGCTGCACACAAGGCTCCTCTGATCACCACATGGGGGAGCCAGAGAATAACTGGAAGCATGCTCTTCAGGTTTTCAGCATGCTCAGATGCCATGGTCAGGTTTGACCACGGCATCTGAGGGGTTAAATGTCCATTATTGGAATTACCAACGGTTGCGGACATTATCCACCGGTGTCTGCTGTAGGAAACCGCGTTGCTATGGTGCCCGCTCCGCTCGGGAGTGGGCGCCATCTTTAAAGACCCGACATGTGATGTAATAGTATGTTACATGTCGAGAAGGGGTTAAGGCGGTACTCAAAGGGGTTGTGCCATAAGCTACTTTTCACTCCAAAGTGTATTGTCATCAATTACTCTAGCTCCCATCTCTCCTTGGATGTATTTTTTTTTCTTTTAATTTTATCTCATTTGCAATTTTCTCTTATCCTCATGCTTGAATCCTACCGTCTGTCCCATCATTCCTTACGGTGATGTCTTGACATCATGTGACACTAACCACACCCATGTTATTACCAATGAAGCTTCCTACATTGTAAGGCTCCAATGCAGGATGTAACCAACAGCAAGTAAAAATTGAGACTGATTTGCCACAGTGTGCAATGGTAGCTTAGTAAGGCAGTTTTGATAAATGGCGGTATTTGAGTAAAGTAATATAACGGTGATATCTGTTGGGCAGGATACATTTATATTAGTGGCACACCCTTTTTATTTGGCTCACTTACAGCCCTGGGGGCCTTTGCCCTTATTTCAATAGGGTGCTCTTGCTGAGGCTGAAGACACCCATACACATTAGTGTACCATCAGCTGACCCTGCGGATAATCACTGGTTCAGCCTACACTCTAATGTCCCCCGAAGATGATGTCCGGGTGGAGAAGGATCAAGCACAATTAATATTTTCACCTGATCCTTTTATTCTCCCTGGAAAAAGTGTCTGGCAGTGGCTTTCTCCACTCTTCCCATAGCATATACATACATTTGTATGAGGGAGCCACGAGGGAGTTGGGAGAGATAGCTGTTGGCCAAATGATCGTTTATCCAAAAACAGAGCTATTAACCATAGTACCTAAAAAAAATGAAACCACTGGGCTCAGCGTTATCTCAAATCTTGGCCAATGCAGAACAATGTCAGCTAAATACTCTTTCTTCACACTATACCAAAAAAGTACAGTGCTGAAAAAGGTCAAATAACTCATCATTACTATCTGTTAGAAATAGCTTGTTCTAAAACTCTATATCAGTTATAATCACGTGTGAAAATATACAATGACATTTCTAAAAATACCACCTTATTCTCAATTATTAGAACTGGAAGGGTTTGAATTCCCTGTATTTGACAGATTAAAGTGCCATGTTAAAATAATTAAGACAGAAGGTCTATGCCGTAAATGACAGATGTTGGCACTTATGACGGAGATGATTTTTAATTGTATCAACCGATATTTAGTACTGGAAGATACATAAGAGCACCTGGGAAATTATGATTAGTTATAAAAAGAATATGAGCCTTCTACGGAGACTTGTTGTACTCTAATTGCTGTTAAGGTTTTTTTTTTTTTTTTACTTAATTTCATTTTACAAGTTAAAGCTGATTAGGTAGAATTTCAGTCCATAAGCAGTAGAAACTGTATTAGTTACATCTTTCTTGTACTGGATAGGACCGTCAGTCAGACCTCCAGTGTGGCTGAAACATCCCCTACCATCACTTAGATGCTCATGACCAGTACTTTATGCAGCACGTTTCCAATTCTGTAAAATTTTAAAGGCTTTCTAGTAGCGTAAGGTGATACAAATCTTTGGAGTACGCTGAACCTATGGTCATAGTCAAACTGCAGTTAAGGAAGGCTGGACGGGCCGAAACGCGTCCATTTACATGGATTAATAAAGCATTCAGAAACCAATACGTCTGCTGGGATTTGTTTGACTTTGGAGTTGGGGGCCATCCCTCCCCGTGCAAGTGATTTTCACTAAGTGGTGAGCTGTCCCTTTTTTGATTGAACCTCTGGTCATGACTGGTGAACCTGTTTAAGATGGTACATGTCTTTCAATATGGCTCAGAAGCCTGCTGGAGGTGGCCACTAAAGATACAGACACTAGGTAGTGTGCACCATGTTAAAAGATACTCATTTGCTATTGAAGGGCCTAATCTGTGCCAGTAAACACTACTGTACTATATTCCAGATGGATCCATGTATTTGTGTAGTTTATTTCTCAGTCTGCACAATACAGCAGAATTGATCATTATTATTATTATGCCATATTGTTTCCAAACTTTAACTCACAAGCCTATACCCATTATAGCCTGAATTCTCTATTCCTACCTTACAGGTCTGTTAGGTTTCTCCCCTTGTAGACCATCACAATACTTTTGAAATATGGTCTTCTGCATGAACGTTTTTTTAGTTATTGATAATGTCCCGCCTTGGACTAGCATGACAATACTTCTATTTTCATTTATAAACGATTTCCAAAGCCTGAGCTGTGGTCATTGTTTTTTTTTTTTCCATTTCTTGCACCTTTTTCTGTAACTTTAGAAACTGTTGTGCGTAACCCAGCAGAGATCTCTCAGAAAATGGCCATGTTACTGTGCATATAATTTTTATTTTAGATAATCCCGCAATTTTGACGCTGGCCACTAGGCCTAAAATATATTAAGACTCCCTATCTTTTGAGAGCAGTTACATGGGTTGGACCCAAAGCTTGAGGGGAGGGAAATCGGGTGCAATAACATTGTACCTTTTTGTGGGGAATAGGAATATGGTGGCGTTTTGCCTTATGAATGATAGCAGCACCCCTAGGAGTGAGCTGATAAGCTGTGATATCATCTATTGTGAATGGTGGAGCCTGTGTTATCTATACAGAGGTGTTACTTGTCATTGTAATTCTGCCTGTGGTGATAATAAGAACAGCTACTGGAAAGTTTCCTGTACAGAACAAGAAGTCAAACCTATACAATTTTTTAATAAAGTAATATGGAAAAATAAAACATCACCAAACACTCTATAAAAATATATTTCACATAAAACAATGATTTAAACAATGGGTCATTTTCTGATGACACATTTCCTTTAAACCAACCTGCCCGTTGCTGATAACCTTTTCATGGTCAAACCTACTAACATCACTCTGCTGGTCCTTTGAGCTATGGACATTTATAAATGTGGTTGTCAATACGTTTGGCTGATATATATGAAATATAGCTGTATCAGACAAAATGATGACTCCTATTATAAATAGGGACACAGATGTACTGATCATTTTTATATTAGCAAAACAGCTACTGTAGACTCAGATCATTAATCCATTATGGATTGGATTGCCTACAACACACTTTAATGGGCATTTTGGTTATTTCTAATAGTAAATAAAATTAACTTAAGCATCTGCTTACATGACGACTTACAGTATGCCTTCCTCTTCAAAGAATGTTTTTGTTCTTCGTGAGTGCCTTCGTTGTGCTCTGTTCATTCATTTACAAGAGTCTGTAGTTTCTCATCTCCGAGAATGATAGGTTGAGATCATCTCTTTTAAAGTCTGTCATTATTGTAATGCCGAACGCTGAACACAGCAGTGCCAATTAGATAGGAAATGACTGCAGGGGTGACATTTTATTTTCAAGTAACAATTTTTTATTTTTACGGATTAACTCTGTTTCTGCTGGAATGCTGTAATCATATTTAGACTATTTGTGACTTTCATGTCCGAGTTAATATACTGATATTTCTAACATTATTATAATAGTAGTCATAGCTGACTAATTTGTTCTGAAGTGCTACACAAATGATGTGATTATACCAGTAACTGAACCAGCAGAGAGTACAGTTTCATTTTTTTTTTTTATGAAGGAGGCAAAAAAAAACCAAAACATATGCATATCTTAAAAGTAATTTGTTAGCGGTTTTCTACACCCGAAAACTGCTAACAGCACTATATAGGTGAAGGGGAGAGCAGTGCAAGAATGCCCAGGGTGATAGTCGTGCAGGTTGCATGACCAAGAAATCCAGCTTTTAAACCTCCCCAACCCTGCATAACAATTTCAATAATCATAGAGGTGGTCCATGGAGGTGGTTCCTTCCTGTTCAGTTCATGAAGCTCTCTTCATTGAACCCCATGTTCTCCACTCTCCAGTGAGTGATGCTGAGCAGTCTCCTAATAGGATGTCACTCAAAATAGTGGGAAGGGTTTTGGGAAGTGCTCAGTGCAGAGAGCGGTGGGCACTGAACTTTAAAGGGATTATCCAACACTAACAAATGCTCCCCCTTATGCCGTGCCCCTCACACCGATTCTACTTACCTGGCTCCTCACTCCTCGTGCCACTCCTGGTCCCTGCACCGCCGCTGTTGCTTCTCCCTTCACGCGGATGAAAACATTCGGTGTCGGGGGGAGCAGCCAATGGCAGGGGGATGAGCCTCCCTAGCGTCACCCGCATGGGAGGGGCCCGGCATATGGGGGGGAGCATTTGTTAATGTCTGATAACCCCTTTAAGGGAGTGTCTCCATAGCACTTGAGATTGCAGTGCCAGGGACATTAGAAATTATAGTCATGCAACCTCCATGACACCACCGCAGTATGCTTACACTGCTCCTCCATTACTTGTGCAGTGCAGTTAGCAGTTCTGAGTGGTCAAAGCTGCTGACACAGTCCCATTAAGGGTAGCATACCATAGCTTACCATGTTTCCACTGTATATTCTGTAAGAAAAGCTTTGCTAGAATGCAAATCCGTGTCCTGGTTTGCCTTTACAGAATATGTTTGTCTTTGGTACTAGAATCTGAACCTTTACGATCTGCTGCCCAGAAACATTGGAGCTATGTGAGGATGAGGGAATGCAATAGGGAGCCCTCCTTCTACTGTGGAGGTGATCACTTCTGAATGTAAATGCAGAGCTTCACCTGAACTGAACGAGCAGCCAGGAAGGCTGGGTGTGTAAATGCGCCTTAAGGGGAACCTGTCCCCTCCCAAAACCATCCCAAGCCGCCAGCAGTACCTGTGTATAGCCCACAGTGTGTTTCTGATGATGCCTTTCTTCCTGAAGGCAGATGCAGCAAAAGTACTGAAACGTTGTTTTATCCCCTGCCCGGCGCGCTTCTCCACACATGCTTGAAGTCACTGAGGCAGCAGCCTCCTTGCTTCAAGTCACGGTAATCACGCCCCCTTCCCTGCCCCTTCTCTAACACTTAGACAAGGGAGAGCACAGAGCCGTTAGAAACAGGAGCAGAGCTTTGATGGATTTAGCTCAGATTCAGAAGCCGCAGCAGCTAGGTAAGTGATGTACACACACTGCAGAAGAAAAATGTTAGGACATTTTTAGATAGGTATTGTAGGATTGTTTTACTTTTCACCATTCAACCCCCCCTTGCCACTAATTAACACTCAATCATGTCCTTCAGATTTTTTTAATGCCCCATTTTCCAGTGCTACAAGTAAGTAATGTGGTGCCCACTGCCTTGTTTAGTTCCAGTCCCACTTATGTCTACAACATAGCCGGTTGGGTCCTGGTCTCCTTTGGTTCTGTCTACAATGTGAATGCGCAAATGCAGCAGACAGACCATGGATTGGCGCTTGCATATTGGACACCAGGGAGGGATCACTAGATTCCCAGCTGAATGGAGGTAAACTAGGAGCTAAGAGGGGCAGAGCTAGCTACCGGCTCAGACCTGTAATGTTCATGCAGGGGGTGGAGGCATTAGTATAGAGTTGATACTGTGAACATGCCCCACCAGTCTAGTGCTGGGATTAAAAATAGTGCCTGGAAAACACAAAAGTAAAGGTGAAGGAGTCAAATGAGGGTAATGCTGAAACATTCATCTTTTTTTTTTTTTTTGGGGGGGGGGGGACAGAATACCACTTTAAAGGGGTTGTCGCAGTTCAGCAAATAGCATTCATCATATAGACAAAGTTAATACAAAGCACTAACTAATGCATTGTGATTGTCCATATTGCCTCCTTTGCTGGCTTGATTCATTTTTCTATCACATTATGAACTGCATGTTTCCAGGGGTTATGGCTGCCATTGCAGTGCAGATACGAGGTAGTCATAATGGGAGTTGCTGCACATATGTGCCTATGTGCTCTCCTATGGTCCCAGCCACCATAGAAGCCAACACTTTAGTGTGCAAACACAGGAAAAAGCACTGTAAAAGTACTACAGAAAAATGAACCAAGCCAGAAAAGGAGGCAATATGGCTAATCACAATACATTAGTAAGTGCCTTGTATTCACTTTCTCTACATGCTAAATGCCATTTGCTACACAAGCTCTTTAGTGGAAACTGTTTAGAAAGGTGTTTAATTTTGCATTCACGACCCAAATGAAAAATTCTAGAAAAAAGTTTTTAAATGTTAAAGGGACACTGACAGGCCCAATAAGCATATTTAGGTATATATATGACTGCACGGGTCTTCTAAAGTGTATTAAAATCCTCTAAGTATACCCCCTGTCCACCTTATAAATACAGTAAACTGATGTTTTATAACCTGGTAGAATCGTCTTCTTTCTGCCCAAGGGGCGGTGTTTCAGCTACACTTGCGCCCAGCCAGCCTCGCCCTAACCGCCGTTTACCGCCGTTTTACAAGATCCCGGCGCAGGCGCAGAACGCAGAGGCTGAAGCGGCCGCTAAGAAGCAGAGGGGACGCAGGCACGATGTGATGCCGGCCAGTGAGGGTGCCAGGCGCATGCGCTGAAGATGAAATGGAGTCCGATGCCCATAGCTTTGTATTGGGCATGCGCCGGATCTTGTAAAGTCGGGGACAGAAGTAGCTGCCCAGCAAAGTGAATATTGATGAGCTGGGCGGCGCTTCAAAACGGCGGTTAGGGCGAGGCTGGCTGGGTGCAAGTGTAGCTGAAACGCCGCCCCTTGGGCAGAAAGAAGACGATTCTACCAGGTTATAAAACATCAGTTTACTGTATTTATAAGGTGGACAGGGGGGATACTTAGATGATTTTAATACACATTAGAAGACCTGTGCAGTCATATATATACCTAAATATGCTTATTGGGCCTGTCAGTGTCCCTTTAAGGCTATTGATTCTTCTAGATGCATACGTTTTTATTATTTCTACCTTCTTGTATCCCATTTTGATTTACATTTGAATGTTTTTAATTATTGAACATTTATTTAAAAAAAATAAGTGATAAAATAATAATTTTGAATTTTATTCGTACAAAAGAGAGTCAAAGATTTCTTCGAGCGAGAAGATGAGAATCGGTGGCACGGATGAGTATGCCTGGTTGCAGATATGTGAACCCACAGAAAAGGACAAAGGAAAATATACATTTGAGATATTTGATGCCAAAAGTTCCCATAAGAGAATTATTGATTTATCAGGACAAGGTAACACTTACAAATCTGGGGCGTTTTAGCTCAAGTCCAAGTACAAATAAAGCTATGAGTTGATGTTTTACCTTCTTTTTCTCCTGAGAAACTCCAGTGTTGCTATAGAAACCAAATGACACATCATCTTTTTTAATTTCAGCATTTGATGAAGCCTATGCTGAATTCCAGAGACTCAAGTAAGTATGAAACTCATTATCTTGTATGCAAAATAAGACATATAAAATATTATATTAAACAGTTACCTTTTCTCTCTCCCACAGGGCCGCAGCGTTTGCTGAAAAGAGTAAGTATTTATACAATGCGATGAATAATACAGGTAGCTCTATGTGTTTGCATACACTCATATTTAACTAGCTACGGGTTGCTTGGTGTGTTGTAGACAGCTGATATCACTGTGGTACCAATATATTCCTGCGGGTGCCAGAGTGATTAAGATTAGAAAGCTATACTCGATGCAGACCTTATTAAATTAGTGGGTCCAATATGGTACATTTCTGTTTAATCAGCACATCGGAAAAAGAATTGTACATGGAAGTATTTCTCAATGATTGTAAGTCAAGTACTTTAAATCAAATAAAGGACATTAATGTACCACTCAGCCTATTATTATTCACTGTGCTGAACCTATTAGAAAATCTAGCATGACATCAATGTTAAGTACCCACTGGAGACATGGCATGTTCCTTCTAGGCTACACATAACACAGAATGAGAACCTATGGCCCATAGCAAGGCCGGCCAACCTGAGGCTCTCCAGCTGTTGCAAAACTACAACTCCCAGCAGGCCAAGACTGCCTACAGCAGGGCAAAGTGGGAGTTGTAGTTTTGCAACAGTTGGAGAGCCGCAGGTTGGCAATGCCTGGCCTATAGCAAGTGACCCATTTTTTCTTTTTGGAGCATATTTCAGGCGTATTAAAATACACGTTTGGGTGATATTCAGAGATGTTCCTGAATGCACTCGCATATACATAGCAACTAAATTCATAAGTTTCTGCTATCTTGATGATTGACCTTTTCCCTTATTTCCTTAGATCGTGGTAAAGTGATTGGTGGATTGCCTGATGTGGTAACTATAATGGAAGGCAAGGTAAGAGAAGCACATTGCTTTATGCCTGTCTTTGTATACATAGTAGCTGAGTCTCTATAATAAAGCGTTAAACCAATATATCTGCTCTAGTCTACTAAAGTGTCAATTGGGGAAAAAGAGAAAATTTGAAGCTAAAGTATAATCTGAAATTCCAAGTGTGCCAAAATCATTGTAGAATATTTGTTCCACTGTCATACGACTTCTAAAGTTGCCAGTGCAAATCTACATACATACTAAAATTGTAAGCCCCATCCTGGAAACACCTCCAAACCAGACTGGGACTGCCTGCTTATGGGCGAGGCATACAAAAGCCCCACTCATTTCTGGCCCAGGACAGACTGAATTTACCGGAATTGTCTGTAAAAATGTGGGTAATTTGGGAATGGTGGCTACTATGTAAAGATTGACTGATTGTTTGGGTTTTTAAAGGTCAGACCTCTAGTCATTACACATTGATTGTCTATTCACATGTCACATCCGTGATTGTGAGCCAAAATCCGGAGTGGAGGCTACACAGAAACAGGGGCGGACTGGGAACTTAATGAGGCCCAGGAAAAAGCCATAAACTTAGCCTTGATGTTGTAGGCGTGTCCAAATTGACAGAACGTTGGCCCACACTCATACATGGGGTCAATAGAAGCTTCTAGGGTCAGTAATACCACAGTGCAGCACAGAATAGTATCTCACAGAACCAAATACCACAGTGCAGCACAAGATACCTCCCCAGAAGCTTGACACTCCGTGGCAGCCATCAGTAGCTGCCATGTTTTCTCCTTTTCCTCTACCAAATTGTCTCTAATATGGATATGAAGCAGGGGTCTCAGGAGGTCATAACAGCAAGCCAGCCCTTCCTTCAGCTTAATTCCTGGACTTCCACTAATAAAGCCCCCTATAGTTCTCCCAGTAGTATGTACCCAGCCAGCGGAAGATAGGAGGGCTTGGGTGGCCCTATAGGCATCAGCCCACCAGGAAAATTCCCTGTAGGGTCTAAGGCCAGTGTGCCCCTTCACAGAAATAAGGTATAAGGGAAAGCTCTGCATCTGTTCTGTGTTTAGACCTGCACCTGGTTTTAGTTCACAATCACTGAAGGAAATCACTGACCGAATACTGATGTATGAATAAGGCCTTAAGGAAAGACTACCAGTCGTGGAAAAATCATTTGTTTTCTACGTTTAATACTACTAGTTATGCTCATTTCACACTAGCACATAGCTTCTATTGATAATAGTGCCACAACAGCTATGATGGATCATCATATGGATCTCAAGTAATCCTAAAAGATCTCATTGTCTTACAATGGGATCCGTTATATTTTCTTTTGCGTTTAAGAATTTTTGACAGCAAAAGTTTTTCTGCAGACTGCTCTTCTATTGCTCTTCTGACTGAAAGGGACACTGGTGTGAACAGATAACATAGTAACATAATTTATAAGGTTTAAAAGACATCTGTCCAGCCAGTTCAGCCTGTTCTCCTGCAAGTTGATCCAGAGGAAGGCAAAAATGTATATTTTACTGTGCAAGCCTTCTACAAGAGAATATGGCCCAATACTGTGGTACTCCACTAGTGACAGTGATCCAATCTGAGTGTGTACCGTTAATAACCACCCTCAGTTTTCTATCACTGAGCCAGTTACTTATCCACATCCAGACATTTTCTCCCAGTCCAAGCATTTTATATACTAACCTTTTATATGGTACAGTGTCAAATGCTTTGGAGAGGTCCAGATATACGACATCCATTGATTCGCCGCAGTAAAGTCTAGAACTTACCTCCTCATAGAAACTAATTAAATTAGTTTGACATGACCGATCCCTCATGAAGCCATGCTGATACTGCGTTATTTGCTTATTTTCATTGAGGTACTCCAAGATAGCATCTTTTAGAAAACCTTCAAACAGTTTACCCACAACAGGTGTTAATTTTCCAGGCCTATAGTTTCCAGGCTCTGTTTTTGGACCCTTTTTGAATATTGGCACCACATTTTCTATGCGCCAATCCCTGTCAGTATAGAGTACTTAAATATCAGAAATAATGGTCTGGCTATGACATTATGCCACGGTGCAGTTCACTGTGACAGTTTTGGCCGTGTAGGCTGGCTTCATGCCCTCTAGCGTACTGGCTGCAGGCTGACACCTGTGTATGCTGGTTGCTTGGGACTGCATGGTGTAGTCTGTGAACTGTTTCCTGTGTTTGTGGATTCCCGTGTCTGCATCTCTGTGGCTCATGTGTCTGGGGCCGTGCAGGCTGGCTGCATGCACTTTGTGGACTGGCTGTGGGTATCCCCATGCATGCTGGTTCTGAGATGTATGCTGGCTGCGGCCTTGTGTGTGAACATGGCCTAGTAGGTCTGTTGTTTTTGTACCTGTCCTGTATGATGTTGTTGCTGCTTTGTCTGATGTCATTGGTACCTGTTCTGTGATGGTGTTTGGTGTTATGTCCTTGTCTGATCTGTACCTGTCCTGTATGATGTTTATGTTATCCTTGTCTGTTCCTTGTTTAGCCTAGCAGTGCTCTACTGCATATGATAGCCTGGCAGTGCTAAACTGCTTCTGATTGTATCCTGTCCTTTGTCCTGCCTGGCAGTGCCTACTGCTTCTGTTCCCTGTCTGTTCTTGTCTGCCTGTAGTTCCTTTCTGCTTCTGTTCAAGTACCATGTTTGTCCTGCCTTCGTGAGAGGGTCCCTGGGTTTTCCAGAGGGAGGATCTCTAGTCTGTATGAATCTCTAGTCTGTGTGCAGCTCTGCCTGAGATCCTCATGCTTCCTTCCACTTGGGGTCCAGGCATCTGCTTCTGTGCTGGTCCCACTTCATCTTGTTGTCTGTTCCATGTCCTGTGTTTGCTTGGGTTCCAGTTTTGTTGTCTTTCTGCTGGTGGTTTCACCAGCCTGGTTCTCTGAAAGTAGAGGCCAAGGTTACCTTCCTGGAGGTGCGACCAGTGAGCCCTCAGCCCAGTTCATCCCCACCACCAGGGGCTCTTTGAAGAATGGGGCTCACTGGCTCTCCGGTCTCTGGGTTTGCCACTGGTCTGCCGGTGCACTTAGTTCTGTGGTAGTTCTACCACTATTTCCTACTGTCATGTGCTTTTATTACATTTGTAATAAAGTTCTCTGTGGGTCCTTAGTCTGTTCTGCCGGTGTCGTGTTTGCTTGACGTCCCGGAGGTCTGCCTTGGGCCTCCGGCTCATAACACATACTTAATTCTCTTAGAATACGGGAGAATTAATAGTAGTAGGAGTATAGTTAAATGGATATTGCTATATACAGTAAAGTTCAAATGTATGATTGTGCTTTATTAAAATGAAAACAAGTAGGTTTAGACGTCATACTTCATCAGGGAAATGCTAAATAATTATGAATGTATGTGAGTGACATGTGATACACAAAGGGCATAGCATAAAAATAGTTACATAATTAAATAGAAAGATTAGAAATGTTGCATAAACAAAATCCTTTGACACAGGATTATTTTTGTAGTTATCTTAATGAAATGCTAACATGCAGTAATATAAACACAAATTACATTACAAACAGTTGAGTAAAATACTGATATGGAATTGCTATGTTCTCATCATTACAGACACGCATTGACATTGCACTCAACAGCTGATATAGTCTTTACTGCCTTGAAAATTTTGCTTGGCAGGAAGAAATAACAAGTGAAGAAGCCTGTTTTATTTGAAGTATTCTGAGGCTTGCTTTTAAATTATTTTGTACAATATATTGCCTTAAGGGGATTCTTGTGAGCATACATAAAAGCATTAAAGATATCAGCTAAGGCTTATTATACAATGTTAAGGAACATAGGATCTTTTGGCATTAACAAAGACTGAGCTAGACTGAAATGACATTAAAATGAAAAGTCTGTAAGCTACGGTACAAAAAACAATATGCTAAAATACAGATTTCTCAGCCACCTTGTCATAGTCTTTATTGTTTTCAAGATTCTACACAAATAATTGCTTTTTAAACTTTGGTTTGCTTTGATATTTAAAAATAAATGTAAAAAAAGAACTGGTGTAACATGTATACAACACATATAAAGTCAAATATAATGCAAAGTCTAGAAAAAATGTAAATCCAGTGTTACTGTGTGTCACACTAATGATCTATAGTATACATATTCTTTTAAAGGGACTATGTCAAGTTCTGACGTTTGCGTCTAGCCACAGGGACTCCCACCAATACCCAGAGCAGTGGTCCTGTTCCCCGATTTGATGGAGGGACAGGTTGAGCATGCTCCCTGCTGCTCTATTCATTCTCTAGGGTATTACTGGAGATAGCCAAGTACTGTACCTAACAAGATACATGGTAGACTTGTTGCTCCTTCAGATCGGGGGGACATCTGTTCTCAGGATCAGTGGGGTTCCCAGCAGTCAGAACCCTACACCAATCCACCCCTGAGGATAGAGGAATACCTTAAAACTGGGCACAACCTCATTAACCTCTCCTTACTTGACAAGTTCTTATGTATAATTGTTCACAATAAACACTTGTTGCCCATAACACACTTTTAACACCACTATCATTAAAGTGTAACTGCAGTTTTATAGCTGAAGCTGTGGAAACGCTCAGCTGAATGCTCTGCTCATTTGGTTGTGATCAGCCTTATTTGGCTCTCCTTGAACAATGGGGCAACTGTTGTATGGACGCATAGAAGACCTGTGTAGAGAGTTATTACCCTGCTTGCTGCATTTTCCTGTACACCACAAACATGGCAGAGCACTCAGCTTAATGCGTCTATCCATTTTTTAAGCGGTCGATTGCTTAGCTTTTCTATATAAACACTTACAGACTTCTCCCACCAATGTAAGTCTTTAAGTGGCTAAATGAAGAAGCTAAGTAAATGGCCAACAACACTGCATACTTCAGTCCATGACACTGACACCTATGAAATGGTAACATTGAAATGGATTGCTTAGTACCATATAGTATTGGCATAACAAAGAACATTACTCCTTAAATGGGTTCTCCGGGAATTATGAAAATGAAAATACTTAAATATTACTTTGTTATAAATGTATTCCCAAATACCTTTCATTAGTTTTGTCTAGGGAGCAATCATTAGGAGAAATAAAATGGCCTCCATCCTATTAGTACACACAAAACCTGTCCTAATCACACGGGAGGACAAGTTACTTCACAACACTGAGCTAAAGAGCTGCCTCATCCTCTTCTCTGCTTGTCAGGGATTATGATCCTGAATATAGATAAGATCTTCAGCTGGATCTCTGCAAGAATGGAGTTCATGAGGAGACATGAAATACAGAGAGGATGAACCGGACAGATTGTTGGTAATGGAGACTGCATACAAGAGCTGCTGCTCATTATCTCTACCTCACACTTCATGTCTCCTCATGAACTCTATTCCTACAGAGATTCAGCTGAAGATCATATTAAAATGTATTTAGGACCATAATCCCTGACAAGCAGAGCAGAATGGAGGATGAGGCAGCACTTTAGCTCTGTTTTGCTAAGTAACTCATCCTGCTGTGTGATTAGGACGGCGGCCATTTTATTTCTCCTAATGATTGCTCCCCAGGCAAAATATGCCATTATACCTAATGAAAGTTGTTTGGGAATATAGTTATAATAAATTAATGTATAAGTATTTTCATTTTCATAATTCTCGGAGAACCCCTTTAAAGGGGTTTCCAGGCTCCTGATATTAATGACCTATCCTCAGGATAGCTCATCATTATTCAATCAGTGAGGGGCCAACAATCCACAGCCTCATGATCAAGTGTTCCCTGCAGTCTCGGGCACTGGAACTAGCACTTTGGGGGAGATTTCTCAAATTGCTGCAAAGTAAAACTTTATAGCAACCAATCATATTGAATTTTTCATTTTCCAGAGGAGCTCTGAAATATAAAATTTGATTGCTTGCTAGGGGAACCTAAGCAAGTTTAGCAAATTCAATGTATACTGGCCATGTCGGGTTACTGCAGCTCAGCTACCTTTCACTTCAGTGGGAGATGAGCTGCAGTAACCCAGCATAGTCACTACACTTTGAATGGAGCTGTGCTTCCTGTTCCATTCAAGAGTTAGTTCCAGCACCAGAGGCTGCAAAAAACAGCTGATTGGTGGGGGTGCAGGGTGTCAGCCCACCCCAACTGGATTTTAATGACCTATCCTGAGGATAGGTCATCAATATCTGGAGCCGATAAATTCCCTTTAATTCAATACAATTAAATGATGTGTGAATGTGAAAAAGATACCTAACTATGTCCTTCTATGTTGTGATTCTGTTTTAGACATTAAGTCTGACCTGCACAGTTTTTGGAAACCCGGATCCTGTAGTAACATGGCTAAAGAATGATAGGGATCTAGAGATAACTGATCATTTTTCTGCTACACTGGAACAAGGCAAGTTTTCAAATCTCACAATTAAGAATGTTTCTTCTGAGGACTCTGGAAAATATGGCATCAATGTTAAGAACAAGTATGGTGGTGAAACAGTCGATATCACTGTAAGTGTATACAAACATGGTGAAGAAATACCTGAAGTAAAAGCTGGCCAGCTTCCTAAACATGCACATTCACCTGCGCCAGCACCTGCCCCTGCACCAGCACCTGCACCCGCACCTGAAAAAGCAAAACCTGCTCCCAAACCAGGGAGGTCAGGAAGAAAGTAAAGCTGTAGCAATGTAGCAATCTATAATTGACACATTTATGACAAAGTAGCGTAAAGTAAATGTGGACGTGTTAACTATGTAGAGATTTACTACTAGACTGAAGAATCTAGTGATGGTTTCATCTCCACTTCCTCTTTACCCTATTTTCCATAAATAAGCCCCAATATGGATTAAGACGATATCAGCCTGATTGATAAGTGCTAGCCTTGCTTAGTATGTGAATCGTAACTTTTATGATTGTGTGACTTTAGAACAATGAAAGACCATATTAGTATGTGTTAGTACCGATATGTATGAAGTCATTACATATATGCCTCTTCCAATCCCTATAGCCAACAATAATTGACAAAATAAACCTCAACTTACTTTCTGAAATATATTATACTATCACCATATATAGCAGTTCTGATTATTAAGAAGAGTAATAGATTAATTTTCTTCCAACCCGTGTTAATGGTTTGTTAGACTCTTGATACATTTGGATGTTAAATTACACGGCCTCCATTTCTAATACCAAACTGCTATGGATTTGATTTATGAAGTCATAACACAATGACTTTTTAGCTCTGATAGTACTTTCTGTCGAATAAACATAGCTGGCAGGAAATAAATCCTGACCCTCTGGAGGTAGTTTAAAAAGTTTTGCACTTTAGTGATATCAACAATGCAGCTGAAGAAAAACAAGCATCAACCTAATTGCGAGGCTGTCTGTGCGAAATTTTATAATCTTCCTCAGCCACCCAATGTGTATGTGGATTTAATTCAAAGGCTTAATTTATTCTTATCTGGTCTTAGTTTAATATAAAGCAATGAAAAGCAGCACACAGCTTCCATGGATTTTAGGAGAACCAAGCATTGCCCATAGCTAAGATTACCAGATGTGCTATTGTCATATCAACAAGTGCAAATATCAGATTATGTGTATGGATGCATCATTGGAAATGACACGATTCCCTGTAATGCTGGTATCATTTGGTCATATTGGAATCACCTAATGTTTTTTCCCCCTGCTTTGTGCTAATAAACTTAAAAAATACACCAGAGCTTCTGTCTGCATTCAGTCACAGTGTCCTTTTTATTACACACGCATGCCAACAATGCACCAATCCACAAACTAATCAGCACTATTTCTATATTGTGTTTATTCCATTGTGTGCAGTAAGAAAAATTGCTTTAAAAAATTGTTGTTTTAAAAAATGGACTTCCAGATGGACTTCCAGCCTTCCAGCTATAGAGACAAAATAAAAAAAAACTACAGGACTTGTCGTTTTGGATTTTTGTAAATATAGCTTTTTAACACAAATCCTGTAATGATCTGTGTTAAAAAGCTATATTTACAAAAATCCAGAGTCTAACCTGTGTTTTCCAAACAGTGCAATTGAAAATATCTACAATGTCCCCCATAGTGCTCCTCAGCTATAATGCTTGTTTTTTAGCCGGAAAAAAAAATACTCACATCATCCACTTGCACACTCAAAGGCAGTGGCTCCTCTCTTGATTCTGAAGGTCCTGCTGAAAGACCTGTACTCAAATGTGATGACATTAGCAAGTGATAATGCTAGGAGCGTGTGGTGACGCCATCATGCTTGTGCACAGTTCTTTCGGCAGCTCCTTCAGAATCAAGAGGAACAACTGCCTCTGCGCGTGCAAGTGGATGAGATGAGTATTTTTTAACCCCCTAAAAGGCCATATTGCACTAGTGTACCCCTATTTCACAGCCGTTAGACGGGTGCAATCCTGTCTAATGGATGTTAAAAACTGTCCCATCAATTTCAGTGGAGTCCGTCTGGCCATGAAAACGGCCTAAAATAGAACATGTTCTATTTTTTGAATGACTCTATTCACTAGCCATTAAAAAGGCGCCCATGTGAATAGCCCAATTGGTCAAGTTATCCCCAAAAAGCAGTGCGATAGCCATTTTTCCCTGTGGTGTGAATGTAGCTTTAGACACTGGGAAGGAATTCACACTGATTGACCACAGGAGGAATGAGAATCTGTAGAACATCAGAGTCTTGCATGAAAAGGATATTCTCATCTCAGCCATTCCTGGTTGAGATCGGAATAGCCATCGTATGTGGTGGACCAAGGAGGATGGGTTTATGGAAACAGATGAGCTGGCTATGCTACTTTATTTTTGGAACTCCCGTAGTGTAAAAGTGAGAGCTACTGAGGCTAAGCTGTATCCATAGCTCCCATTCAATTGTATGGGAATTACAGAAACAGCACAGCCAGCTCATCTGATTTTGTAACCATAGTCACCTCTGGTTTTTATCCATGACTAGCTGAGATGAGAATATGCCTTTAACACGCTGACAACAGGTATTGTGCAGTACACCCAGATGTGTAACTCAACGCTCCTGGGCCTAAATACAAAATCTGTAATAGTATCCCCCACCTACCATTTGCCATATAAAAAAAAAATGGTTTCGTCTTATGCGGCAGAAGGACATTTGGGCCCCCTGGATGTGATTGCAGCTCTATATCTATGCCTTTTAACATGTACACCACAAGAACACGTAAATCTGATTGATTGCCTACTCTCTCATTACGATTATCAAGCATGAAATTTCAGTAGGGACATGACAAAGTATTTCAGTGAGATGAATAAAGCCATGTGTCAAAAAAGCCAGGAAACCAGCTAGATAAACTCCAACAGTATTGTACAAGTTTTAACGGCACAAACAGGTAGGACTGCCTATGTAGGAGAGTTTTATAATGTGAGACTGAAGTCCCGTGAGACTTCGGAAATAACGAATTTGACTCGCCGGAGCCCATGCATTTGAATGCTGTAGGGAAACAAATCTCCTTAAAGCATTCAAATGATGTTTTGAACGAAGCAACTTTGGATGTATGATCAGAAGTTCACTTCGCTCAACACTAAAAGGAACCTTACAGAGAATTGTGTAGTTCCCAGGTTAGGAAGTTTAGCTGGCAGGACCTCTGACAACATCATCATCATCATCACAGGTCCTGCATCATCTAGTAAAGGAACTGCACAGAGAAGGGTGTAGTTCCCAGGTTAGAAAGCTACATCTGCCAGGACCTGTGATGACATCAACACAGGTCCTTCAACCCCAACAACATAAAGAAGAAATGCAAAATGTACTCTCCATTGCGTCTAGAATGGAGTGGTAAAAGGAGGTCCTCCTCCCCTTTTCTCTTAATTTGCACCCCATTCCCTTCTTTTTACTCAGAAGTAGTACCTCATGCCTCATTGATTCTCTAACCTTAAAAATGACACATTATACATTATTACTAGTGATAAATGACGTTTGCAAAAATTTAATTTAGCTGCTTTGCCTAATTTCAAAAAGAATTAGCTTTGTGATGAATTACTATGTCATGAAGCACATTTCTTTGTAAGTAATGGGTGTAATGACGGGGAACAGCGATTTCACAGCCCCCATCATTGAACCCCCAGATGCCACATTCATTGCTGATCATGGCATGAGAATAATAGTGAGGGCTTTCAGGTGTTAAACCGTTGAGAGAGCGAAGAGACTGCCGTGGCCATATTGATTGAAGATCCTGCATGAAATCTTGCGTGGTATGTGATGATGTCATCACTGTGGCCAACATTGTGACGTCAAAGTCACCGCACACAAGATTTTGCCAGGGATCTTTCATCAAGATGGCTGTGGCGGCCTCTTCGCGCTCAAATGGAGGTGAGTAAAACATTTTTTTCTACCACCATTTCATGGAAAATTGATTTGTTACCACGAAACACAAGTAAATTTGGCTTTGCTACGAATCTAATTTTCCCTGATATTTGGATCGAAATCCACTTCAGAAACTTTGATTTGCTTAACCCTAATTATAACTGAGTACCTCATATCTCACTCATATATAGTACTGCAGAAAACTACAACCCCCAATACCTCATGTACTATAATGTATAACTTACCACATACTGTATATCTATACCCACTGCATCTATTATACCTTATACCTTACATATCAGTACAATGCTGTATATATTATATATCTGTACACAATGCATCTGTTATACCTCATATAATAGATGCAGTGGGTACAGATATATAGTAGATACAAAGTATAATAGATGCAGTATGTACAAATATATAGTGTTTACAGCAGAGTACTGTGAGGTACAAGGTATAAAAAGTTGCAGTGGGTACAGGTATGTAATATATAAATCAGTGTACGGAAATGTGAAGTATGAGGTATAATAGATGTAGTGTGTACAGATATGCGAGGTACAAGATGTGATTTATACCTCTTACTATGTGACCATAGACAATATGTTACCTGTGACGTCACAACTCCTTTTACCCACTGCATTCTACCTTCTACCACAAGGCTCTCTCCCTACAAATCCAGCCGAACTGCTTCTGTTCTGCAAGTCCAAAACAGAGGTGAGACATTTAAATGCTGCTACCAGTGGAAGAGGGATTGTTGGGGACAATAATGCTGGGTATTTTGTACTTCATGGTGGTATTTATTTGGCACTGTTGAGGAGATATTTTGTGCTGGAATGGTGTTATATATGGTGAAGTTGGGGAGGTAATTTGGCAATGCACGCTGGTATCAGATGCTGCTAAGAAGGTATTTTGAGCTTTATCATGGAATGTGTTGCTGTTAGGGAGGGTAACGTATGTCCCTGACTATGTGCTTGGGCATTTTTCTGTTCCACTTTTATTTTCTTTCTTGTATTAATGATTTACATAGAAACATGACCAAGCAAAGCAAAATTCACCTCCACAGTGTTTGATTAATTTGATGCAATATCATATGTGGGCTGGTGGAGTTTGTGTGCCAGGGCTGTCTTGTAATCCCAGTACAGTCCTGATGGCACACTATATATCATGCAGCACAAAGCATAGTTCATGGACTAAGGGGAGGAGCTAAGAATTAGAGAGGCTATGGATAGGGCATGGAGGCCCAATTTAGATTCTTGCTGTTGGGCCCAATGATTTCTATGTATGCCCCTGGTGTTAACCCGCTGATGTTGACAATTGCTAGGTTTGTAACACCAGTATGTACTATGAGAACAGTGCACGCCTGTGGAGGCAGTTTGATGCTCTGGCAATATTCTACTGGGGAACCTTGGGTCCTGTCATTCATGTTAATGCTATTTTCACAAGTACCACCTACCTAAACTTTTTTTTTTTCAGAACAAATATACCCCATAATGAACCCTGATTCACTATACAAATTGTCTTGAAATTAGTTGAGAAACATGACAAAGAGTTCACAGTGTTGACTTTTCATCCATATTCTCCAGATCTCAATCTGATTAACCATCTGTGAAATGTGCTATAAAAAGCCCAATCCATGGAGGATCCATCTCCCAACAGAGACAATTTAATGAATTTACTGTGAACATCTTGGTGCCGGATAGCACAGGACACCTTCAGAGGTTATGGAGTTCATACCTCAGTAGGTTAGAGCTGTTTTGGCAATGTGAGGGGAACATACACACTAATATGGAAGTCGTTTTAAGGTGGTTCTCCTGGAATGTTATCAACATGGCCATTTCACCCCCTAACATCCCTAAGCAGCTGTAGAAATAGAAACAACCTATACTAGTAACCTTCTATGGTAGGTTGCTGGAGTCCATGTTGGTAACATTCCTGGAGAACTCCTTTAATGATCGGTCCATATTAGAGTTAGAAGATCTTCAATTACCTGGTTTTATAGAGATGTGCTGTGTGGGATTATTTTATTTTATTTTTTTTTAAAAAAGGTCATTGTCCTTTAATAGTACAGGGTATTATTAGAAGTTTCATAATATACAGATATAGCAACCGTTATTCTTACTGGCTCAACAAATGAACACAACAAAAACACATTGCAGTAATACATCAAATATGTTAAGGGGATAATCCTGTCGCAGCTGGTGTCAAAATAACATTAGCTAGATCCGTATCTTATCAGATAAATAAGCCTTGTTCTCCAGTTTCTGCTTTTTTATAAAATAACTTTCTGAAATTTGTGGTTGCTAAAACTGAGAAAAGCTGCCTGCTCACTGAAGAATCATATAGAGGTGTATGGAGAAGGAAGGAAGGAGGAGAAGGAAGAAACAAGTAGACAGGGAAATACAGACATGATTCAGCAGCTAATAGTGTTATATCTCACCTGCTCAGGACTTCTCTATATTCTCCTATATGGTAATTCTGAGTGATACTGAGTAAGTTAGCAAGGGAGTTAAGTAGCAGAATCTCCTGTCTCTATTTCTACTCTATGGGCAGACATGATACAAGCTAGTCAACACTTACCAGCTCAGAGACAATTGAGAAATAGAATTGTAGCAATAAATTGAGAAAACTATAAAAAATGCCAGAAACAGGTCATAATGGTCAGATATAATGCTATCACTCTTGTGTGAAGATATGTCAGCTTTTCTAAAAAGTCATTTGAAATAAAAATATTCTTTTAGCATTTTTAATCCTATGTTATGTGCTTGTGATTTAGGAAGGTGATACCAACCAGTGGTGTAGCTACCGGAGAAGCAGCTACTTCGGGGCCCGGGCTGACAAGGGGCCCAGCGGCCAGCAGCGTGTCAGTCAAGTTTCATAGTTTTTATTTATATGCAAATTATCTTCCTAACGTGCTCAAGGGGCTGTCCATCTGGCCGTTTGTGCCCAGCCGTGCCCATTATCGCCAGGCCCAGCACAGCCTCTCTGTTAATTATTCATTGCTGTCCTCATCTTTTTTTTTTCTAAGTGCGCCGTAGTCTCACACATGCAGTGATGTTACTTACGTCCGGGCCCGTGCGGTGTCCTGGCAGCAACCTCAAGTAGTGTAATCGCGCATGCGCCAGCTTTCTCCGCATTCTGGCGCATGCACGATTACATTACTCCACACTTTGCTGTGGGGCCCAGTCACTTCTAGCTACGCCCCTTATACCAACAACTGGTATTCCAACGTTCATTGAAAAAAATGTGCATGTGCTAAACTGTAAATAAACATGTTCAGCACATTTACAGACAAGGACCCATTCAGGGGCAGAAGTGGTGATGAGGGCAAATCACATCGCACAGCAAATACATTAGCAACTAATGTCAAATATATTTAAAAATTTGCTAACCCATTTAAAAGAAAATACAGCTGCCAGTTAAAATCAGATAGCAGTGCATATCCTTTTTTTTTTCTAATCTGTTATTATTTTCTGATACCAGATTTTTTAATTCTATTTTCTGAACATGATTATGGGGGCAACCATCTTGTCTGAACTATTCATAACAGCATTTACAAAGCATTAATAAAATTGCTTTATGCCAGGGGTGGGCAACCTCCAGCAATTTCATGTGGCCCCTGACCCCCTGCCAGAACACAATGGAAATGTTAATGACTGCTTGCATTATGGAAGTGGTCATTAGCATGCGGGAGGAACAGGAAGATAAGAACAGCACTGCACTGAAATTCCTAACACAAATATACAAATAATTGTATATAAAATGTGTCCCAAACCACAAAGTCCCTTGGAGAGCAGCAGGTCTATAGTGAGGTAGGTTCCAATTCTGAGGTTCCAAAAGCTATCCTTAGCGTGTCAGAAAACGGTGATAAAAATAGCAGCAGAAACTAAAAATAAGAAACAAAAAAGATATATCAAAGTAGTTAATGACTATCAAAGAGAGAAAGTATATAAATGGAAATTAAAACCAGGGGAGTTAGTGATCAAGTAGGGAACGTGGAAGGAGATGCAGTCATGGCTCATAGAGAGATACTCAAAATAAAAATAATGTTTATGAAGAAAACTACCACTATTTAAAAGAAGAGAGACCATACAGACCAAAATTTTAAATACTGAAAATGCAACCAACAGAGATATGGAAACCCCTATCCACAGAGAGGTTATAATGGGCATAATAACTATAGAAGCCCATACCAACAGAGATATCAACGGGGATATAGGTATGAGCAATCTAGGTATCATGTGAATAACCATTATCGGCAACAATCATATAGCAATCCTAGAGATGAAGGGAAAACAGTAACTAATACAGAAGATATACAGCAGGAAAATTTTCCCCATCAGAACATCAAAGGCATTCAGAGGGAGGAGAAGCAGACAAGAGAACATATAACCAGCTCTCTAGAAAAAATGAGAACTCCCCAAAAAAGAAATCGAACAAAGGGTGCAGAGGAAATAGAAACAGGCAGTCCCAAAGGAAAGAAAATGAAGGAGTAACAAACGGGATATATAACCTCAGCACACATAAACTGAATGAAAATGAAATAGTGGCGTTAAAAAACGGTTTAAAATATGCACCATCGAAAAAAATTATGCACCATCGAAAAAAATGAACAAATTTAAAACATTTTTAGATATCCATTGATACATTAGGAAATTGAATATCGCCAAATATATCATAACAAACCAGAACCAGGAAGTAGTAGAGACAAAACAAAATTACATTATACACATTCATTTAAGAGAAAAGTCAAGTTTTTTTCCTCAACTGAAAAACAATGAGTGCCTTGATGCATTCAAAATAGGGTTATTGCGAGAGCTGGAAAAGATTGACACAAAACCAAAACTTATTAATCTCACCCATGGGGAAAAACAGGGTTTGAAGTCTTTAGAAGCAAATAAAAAAATTGTTGTGAAACCAGCAGATAAAGGGGATGCGGGGAATCGTTATTTTGGACAAAGAAAAGTATGAGGAGACAATGCAAAGTATGCTACAGGATGAGGGAACATATAATTTTTTTTTAAAAGACCCGACCGCTGACTTTAAGAGAGATTTAAGCGTGCTTTTAAGCAAGGGAAAATAAAAGGGAATTTTAAATAAAAAAGAACATAAATATTTGAATATTAAATATCCCGTTATATATAGTGATGTCCCGAACTAATCGCCGGCGAACATGGCTTGTTCGCGTTCGCCGCGGCGGGCAGACATATGCGATGTTCGATCCGCTCCCTATACATAATCATTGAGCAAACTTTGACCCTGTACCTCACAGTCAGCAGACACATTCCAGCCAATCAGCAGCAGACCCTCCCTCCCAGACCCTCCCACCTCCTGTACAGCATCCATTTTAGATTCATTTGGAAGCTGCATTCTTAGTGAGAGGAGGGACAGTGCTGCTGCTGCTGATCTAATAGGGAAAGTGTTAGCTAGGGCATTGTTCTGTGTCCACAGACTCATCTGCTGTAAGGACAGTGTCCTGACAGCACCCCAAAAATCCCTTTTTAGGGCTGGTACATCAGTCAGCTTTTTTATTTTATTTATATATATAAATATGTATATATATATATATATATATATATATATTTATTGCAGTTGCCTGCCCGTGTGTGAGAGGCTGAAGGCTCACAGACAGTACTGTGTGCACACCATTCATACAGGGTGTCACAGACAGTGCCTTGCAGATAAAAAAAAGTCAATTTATTATTTATCTGTGATATAATCGCAGTTGCAAGCCAGTGAGTGTCTGGCCCACAGACTGTACTGTGTGCACACCATTCATACAGGGTGTCACAGACAGTGCCTTGCAGATAAAAAAAAGTCAATTTATTATTTATCTGTGATATAATTGCAGTTGCAAGCCAGTGAGTGACTGTCTGGCCCACAGACTGTACTGTGCCCACTGGCCAGGCCACCACTCATACCGTTACATGGTGTCACTCACAATACCTTGCAGATAAAAAAAAGTCAAATAATTTTTTCACTGTGATATAATCGCAGTTGCAAGCCAGTGTGTGTCAGGCCCACACAGACTGTACTGTGCCACTGCCCACCACTTATATAGGGTGGCATAGTACCTTGCACGCATAGTACCACTTTTCAACAAAAAAAAATATGACAGGAAGAGGCAGGCCACCCCGCAGGGGCTGTCGTGGTCGTGGTGCTGTGATTTCCACTGGCCCTGGAATAATGCCCAGTGTTCAGAGGCCACGTACACTGAACCCGAAAAATTCTGAGAACATAGTTGACTGGCTTACACAGGACACCCAATCTTCAACAGCTTCCGCTAAGAACCTTGACGCACCATCCTCCTCCAGCTCAGATTTGGTCACCTTCTCTCAAGTTACCACTCTCTCGCCCTCCACCACCACCACCCCACAGCCACCACAGCCACTTCACTTGATCCGTCAGATGAGTTATTTACACATCAGTTGGATGAAATTAGTGATGTGCAACCATTGTTGCCAGAGGATGTAGATAACAGGGATATGTCTCAGTCAGGCAACATTACACACATGGACGTACAGTGTGATGATGATGATGATGATGATGTTGTACCCGCTGCTGCTTCCTTTGCTGAGGTGTCAGATACAAGTGAAGCGGTTGATGATGACAATGTGTCCGTGGATGCCACGTGGGTGCCTGCTCGAAGAGAAGAAGAAGAGGGGGAAAGTTCAGAAGGGGAGACAGAGAGAAGGAGAAGACGAGTTGGAAGCAGGGGGAGGTCATCGCAAGGAGCTAGTCGCACAGTCAGACAGCATGTATTGGCACCCGGGGTCAGCCAGACAGCACGCCAATCAACCCATGCTGTTGCCACCACCAGAATGCAGTCATTGCAAAGCTCAGCAGTGTGGCATTTTTTTTGTGTGTCTGCCTCTGATAACAGCAATGCCATTTGCAACCTGTGCCAAAAGAAACTGAGTCGTGGGAAGTCCAACACCCACCTTGGTACAACTGCTTTGCGAAGGCACATGATCTCACATCACAAACGCCAATGGGTTCAACACATGAGTACAAGCAGCACACAAACTCAAAGCCACCATCCTCCTCCTGGTCCAGCATCTTCAGCCACGCCAATCTGCCTCTCACCTTCAGCAGTTCCATCTCATCTGCCCACAGTCAGGTGTCTCTCAAGGAAATGTTTTAGCGTAAGTAGCCAATGTCACAGAGTCACCCCCTTGCCCGGCGTCTGACAGCTGGCTTAATGGAACTCTTAGCCCACCAGCTTTTACCATACCAGCTGGTGGAGTCTGAGGCGTTCAAAAAAATTGTCGCTATTGGGACACCACAGTGGAAGGTACCCGGACGAAATTTGTTTTAAAAAAAGGCAATCCCAAACAGTGTCACACTGTCTTGGGGTTGACTTGCCTAAAAGCAGAAAGCCACACCGGACAAGCACTCCTGTCTGCCCTAAACGCACAGGTGGATCAGTGGCTGACCCCGCACCAATTACCCAGGCTTACAGGACGTCCTCAAGCAGGCCAGTAAGGTGTGTGGCCATTTCAGGCATTCCTACACGGCCATGGTGCACTTTTCAGACATTCAGCGCCGAAACAACATGCCAGTGAGGCGTTTGATTTGCGACAGCCCGATACGTTGGAATTCAACACTCCTAATGTTCGACCGCCTGCGTCAACGAGTATTTGTATGGCCAGGGTGCTAGGACAGCCTCTGCGGAGCTGGGGATTTTTTTGCCACGTTACTGGACGCTCATGCGCAATGCCTGTATGCTCATGCATCCTTTTGAGGAGGTGACAAACCTAGTCAGTCACACTGAAGGCACCATCAGCGACCTCATCCCATTTGTTTTCTTCCTGGAGCGTGCCCTGCGAAGAGTACTGGATTAGGCTGTAGATGAGCGTGAAGAGGAATAGTTGTGGTCACCATCACTACCAGAAACAGCCTTGTCATCATCGCTTGCCGGACCTGCGGCAATGCTGCAAGAGGAGTATGAGGAAAAGGAGTCAGAGGAGGAATGTGGCTTTGATGAGGAGGAAGACCAACCACAGCAGGCATCCCAGGGTGCTCGTTGTTGTCACCTATCTGGGACCCGTGGTGTTGTACGTGGCTGGGGGGAATAACAGACCGTCAATGACATCAGTGAGGACGAGGAACGGGAAATGAGTAGCTCGGCATCAAACCTTGTGCAAATGGGGTCTTTGATGCTGTCATGTCTGTTGAGGGACTCTCGTATAAAATGGATGAAGGAGAACGACCTGTACTGGGTGGCCACGCTACTAGACCCCCGGTATAAGCAGAAAGTGGCGGAAATGTTACCAAATTACCAAAAGTCAGAAAGGATGCAGCATTTAAAAACCAAACAAAAAAATATGCTTTACACAGCTTATAAGGGGGGTGTCACAGCACAACGGGAATCTAACTGGGGAAGAGGTGAAAGTAATCCTCCTCCTACCACGACCACGGCGGCAAGGACAGGACGCTTTACAGATGTGTTGTTGATGGAGGACATGCAGAGCTTTTTCAGTCCTACACATCGCCACAGCCCTTCGGGATCCACCCTTAGAGAACGACTTGACCGACAGGTAGCAGACTACCTTGCCTTAACTGCAGATATCGACACTCTGAGGAGCGTTGAACCCCTTGACTACTGGGTGTGCAGGCTTGACCTGTGGCCTGAGCTATCCCAGTTTCCGATAGAACTTCTGGCCTGCCCCGCTTCAAGTGTCCTGTCAGAAAGGACCTTCAGTGCAGCAGGAGGCATTGTCACTGACAAAAGAAGTCGCCTCGGTCAAAAAAGTGTTGATTACCTCACCTTCATTAAGATGAATGAGGCATGAATCCCGAAGGGACTGACAGTGGGGGATATGTTTGACTAACAAAGGGCCTGATGACATGCCTTGGCCTCAAAATGGTCCCCACGGTGCTGTATTTAATGTCTGCATACCGGATGACTTTCGTGAATTCTCCGCCACCAACTAGGGTTCAAGTCGCAATGTTTTAGTCACCTTTCTGCCTGGAAAACATCAACTTTTCTGGCCGCTGCTACAGCAGCGGCTGCAGCAGTACCAAATTTTTCAGGCATGCGTACATGCCTAATTTTTCTGGTCTCTGGTGCTGCACTGTGGCTGCAAAAACAAAACAAAAAAAAGGCACATACAAGTGTCAATTCCCCTTCGTGATCGGTACCTTGTTGTGGTAAAGGGGCTTGCGTATCACAATGAAGCGATCATCACCTCTATGAGTGTGTTGGCAATGTTGCCACATCCCAGATGATAAGGCCGTTGCTTCATTATGATCAGACTAAAAGCGATCGTCTGGATAATTTTTCATAGAAAAAACATTAATTTTCTTCTTTTTTTTTAAGTTGTATGGGTTTTTAATACATAAAATAAAAAAATCATAATAAAGTCTCTTAATAGTTTATTAGAAATAATGCAGACAATTTAAAAAATCCCCATCAATTCCAATACAAAGCAAGTACAGAGCTCAGAACTAAATTATTTCAGGATGTCGTAATGGTTCGTTTATTCGACAATGGTTAATAAAGTCGACACACGTCCCCGGATAGGGGACGTAACAGGGATTAAACTGATAGGAATAGTACTAGTTAAAGGGATTCTGTCACCTCCCCTAAGCCAAAAAATGATTTTAAAGCAGCCATGAAGCACAGCTTACCTGGATTAGGCTGTGCTCTTTTATCTTGAAATCCGTCCAGCAGTTACTGCAAAAAACGACTTTGATTGATATGTAAATGTGTCCTGAAGGTGCCCAGAGGGGCGTTTTGTTCATCTTAGAGAGCCCAGTACCGCCCCTCTTACAGTGCCCAGCCTGCCTTCCTTGTACTGTCTAACCGCCGCCCCCAGCCTGCCACAGCCTCTCCTCCCTCTCCTCCCCCTCCCTCACGCCGAACGAAGTCTCGCACAGGCGCAGTACCCACTGAGGGCTGCGCCTGTGCGATCAGCAGGAGACTGAGGGCAGCAGCTTCATCTTCGTCACTGGGCATGCGCCGAGCCCAGTGACGTCCGATGCTCGCTCTTCCCTCAGTCAGCAGGGAAGAGCGAGCATCGGACGTCACCGGGCTCAGCGCATGCCCAGTGACGAGGATGAAGCTGCTGCCCTCAGTCTCCTGCTGATCGCACAGGCGCAGCCCTCAGTGGGTACTGCGCCTGTGCGAGACTTCGTTCGGCGTGAGGGAGGGGGAGGAGAGGGAGGAGAGGCTGTGGCAGGCTGGGGGCGGCGGTTAGACAGTACAAGGAAGGCGGGCTGGGCACTGTAAGAGGGGCGGTACTGGGCTCTCTAAGATGAACAAAACGCCCCTCTGGGCACCTTCAGGACACATTTACATATCAATCAAAGTCGTTTTTTGCAGTAACTGCTGGACGGATTTCAAGATAAAAGAGAACAGCCTAATCCAGGTAAGCTGTGCTTCATGGCTGCTTTAAAATCGTTTTTTGGCTTAGGGGAGGTGACAGAATCCCTTTAAGACACCACTCATATATGGTGTCACAGCACATTGCTCCATGCACGCGCAGTGCCCCAACTTGGGAGTAAGAGGACTGACCAAGCTGCTTTTTCCATCTCCTGGTTCCTAAAATCAATTCAGTTCGGTGTATCAGAGTTTGGTCTGTCACTGTGAAGGCAGTCAAAGGTACCCGGCCTAAATTTTTTCTTCACAAAAGGCAATCCCTGATATGGGTAGTTACAGGGATTAAACTGATGAGAAGAGAACTACAGAAAATACCACTCATATCGGATGTGACAGTAAATTGCACTGCGCAGACGCAGTGACCATGGATTAAAACAAAGGGGGGGAGCGAGCGTTTTTTAACCATCTCCCCGTTCGAAAAAACAATTCAATAAATGGACCCCAGATTGGGGACGTAACAGGGATTAAACTGATGAGAAGAGAACTACAGAAAATACCACTCATATCGGGTGTGACAGTAAATTGCACGGCGCAGACGCAGTGACTGTGGATTCAAACAAAGGGGAAGGAGCCAGCGTTTTTTTTAACCATTTCCCCGTTCAAAAAATCTATTCAATTCACCTTTCGGGGACCCTTGGTGTTGTACGTGGCTGGGTGGAGGAAGAAACCTTCAATAACATCAACGGGACATGGCTAGCTTGGTATCCAACCTTGTGCAAATGGACTGTTTGTGGTTGTTTGCGGTGCATTAAAGGGGAGTTTGGTCTGTCAATGTCTGTGAAGCGGGCGTAACCCTTACACTACCTGATCGATACAACATCATACCTGATCGTATACACACACTGGATGTTTTAAACCACGTTGTTCAAAAAAAAAATTGGATTGTTAGGTGATTTATGCCTTTTATGGATTAAAACCCAACTCTGCGTCAACTATGTAATTTTCCATGGGAGTTTTGCCATGGATCCCCCTCCAGCATGCCACAGTCCAGGTGTTAGTCCCCTTGTGGGTTTTAAAATTCGCCTGCCTATTGAAGTCAATGGCGGTTCACCCGGTTCGCCCGTTCGCGAACACTTGCAAACATTTATTTTGGTTTGACGGCAGCTATTATTTACAATGCACCGGGACGGCGATGGCGGCTAAATTCGCCCCCAGTTTTGCCAACCTGTATATGGCCATATGGGAGGAGTCTTTTATTGCCACAAAAATACAGAAAAATACAACAGAGGATGGCCTTTTGTCATGGAAAAGAGATATAGACGATTGCTTGCTTGTATGGAGAGGAAATGCACATGATTTGGATTTTTTTTTGCTTTATTTAAATGATAACAGATGGAATTTCCAGTTTACCAGTAATGTAAGTGCAACCTCTGTTGACTTCTTAGACCTCACGATCTCCCTAGAACGGGATAGTTTTAAGACCACAACCTATTTCAAGCCCACAGATGTTAACACCTATATTAAGACCACAACCTATTTCAAGCCCACAGATGTTAACACCTATATTAAGACCACGAGTTGCCATTATAAACCTTGGCTGACCAATATTCCTAAAAGTCAGTTTAAAAGAGTACATCGTAATTGCACAGAAATTAATGACTACTATCGGCAAAGTGAACTGATTGAGAAAAGATTTTTAGAAAAAGGCTATAAAGAAAGTCGCTTGAGAGAGTGTAAAGATGCAGCTGCAAAAGAAAGTAGACAAAAGATAAAAGAAGAGGAAGGTGACAACCTTACCTTCAAGAAAAACAATGAGGCTGGCGTTTATCACGCAGTTTAGTGATAGTGCTGGCTTGATAAAAAATGCAGTAAGAAAAAACTGGGCGGTTTTAAAGAATGACCCGGTACTTAGTGGGTTAATTCCAGATAAGCCAACTGTAATATATAAGAAATCACCAAATATTAAAAACAAATTGGTTCATAGTTGTTTGCCTACACATCAACAAAAAAGTAAAAAACATCAATTCACTTGGTGCGGTTTCTGTGCGGTTTGCAAGATCCGCACAAGAGAAAACAGACAAATTAGAACTGAAGAGGTGACTTCAAACAGCAAGGTAGTAACCTACACTGTGCAAGGAGAATTAACTTGTGAAAGTATGGGGGTCATCTACATGTTGGAGTGCCCATGTGGCCTCCATTTGTTGGATGGACTTTTAGGAAGTTGAAAACTTGTTTACAGGAGCATCTAAGAAACATCAAAAAAGGAGTTGACACACATAGTGTCTCAGCTCACTTTAAGAAAGCACTTAATAAAACCCCACAGGGTTTAAAGTTTGTGGGCTTGGAAAGGGTTCAGATGAATTGGAGAGGGGAGGATCCGATCAAAAAAATAAATAAAAAAGAGGTTGAATGGATTTACCGTCTGGGTACACTGCAACCCGATGGGTTAAATATAGAATTTGATATCAAGACATGTTTCAAGGGGTAATGGAAGACACCCAAAATAACTACGGTTCCATCAACATGGTTGTAAATTATGTGCGTTTTTTTATGTGAATAATGCTGAAGAGGAATGCGGTTTTATTTGTATTGCAAGCTAATATCAAGATATGTCTGAAGGCGTGTTAAGATCTTTTACAAAAATTACAGTTTTATCAACATGGTTGAAAATATGTGCGTTTTTGTATGTGAACAGGGCTGGAGAATAGGAATGCGTTTTTTTGATGCTATGTAAATTGTGAGATAGGAGAAAAATAATCTATTTGTCATATTAGAATATGTGTTGATTGGGGATGATTTTATAGAAGATTTGTTTGTATTGCCAATTTTATGGAGATTTTTAGGAGTTGCACTTCTGGGATTGTTTAAATGGTCTATTTAATTAGTGCTTACCTGAGTATAAAAGGGTTGGGAGAACAATTGTATTCAGAGCAGCCCCTGATGAAGCAAGCAAAGGCGAAACCCGGGTCAGGCGTGAGATTCTGAGCATCATTGTATATTTTTATATGCATGATACCTATTTATCTATGTGAGTATAATAAAACCAATTGTTTAATGAAGTGTTGCGGTACCTCACTATGTTCAGTCCTCTAATTTAACATCCAGGAGGTGAGAGATCTGAATGTGAAGGGAACCTCAAATCCAGTGATCGAGTGCATCGAGACACCATCCACCTACCTTATTCATTCACGCGCCTATGGGAAGAGTTTGAGCTGCGCGGTATTTTTTCGGACAAAGCACTGCACTGGCTGTCCTCACCTTCCCTGGTCTTCTTCCAGCCCCACTTTGTGTCCTGACACTTAGAGTGTCACGATGTAGATGCGTACTAGGACCTGATGCTGTGTGTTGTCAGGTCACAATACAGTGCGGCAGGAAGAAGACCAGGGAGGGTAAGTAAATCTGCTGAGTGGCAGCTCTGTCTGGAGCTGGAGAGGTAAGTTTATATATTTATTTTTTAAATGTCTGATCTGAGGTCTGATTGGATGCTGGGGTCTGATAGATGCTGATCTGAAGCTAATGGAGGATGGGGAGGGTCTAAAAGTGGTCTGATCTGAGGCTGGGGGATCTGATATGAGTCTGAGCTAAGCCTGATGTACGCTGGGAGGTATAATAGGAGGCTGATGGGGGTGCAGATCCTAGGCTGAGAAAGGGACAAAGTCAGGGACAGTGGCAGAGAGAGTGAAAGCTGGGTAAGTCCATTTCTGTACCCCCCTCAGTTTAGCTTGGCGGCCATTAATGCCAAATAAAGAACTACATACATAACATTCTGAACTTAAAAATTAGACTGCTATGTGTGGTCAAAATGGTGTGTGTACAATTTAATATATAACGCAGGCATCATTTTGTGCTGCAAAAATACTCAGCTTTTTTTTAAAATTGAACTGCAATTTATGTAACATACTAAGTATATATGTTAGACCAAATATAGCAGTCAAAATTTTAAGTTGAGAATTATGTATGGCCTGCGAACGATGGTACAAATATCCAAATGGGCCTCTGCATCAAAAAGGTTCCCCATCCCTGCTTTACGCAGTCACATGGGCCATAGAAACAATAGTCAGGAGGGCACCTCTTTGACTTCTATGGGAGAGTTTTCTAGGCATGCGCTGTGACCTGTGCAGAGGTCATTGTACAAGGAAAGAATAGATATGCTTTCACAATCATCTATTGTGGATGGTCGATACTGTCTTTTCTATACACAGAGGTGATATCATTACAGGCAGGATTAGAATGACAGATAAGCAGGTAACTGCAGTAAAGTGCTCTGTACAGACCAAAAAGTGGTACCTTTTATAAGAGTGGTCTGTGTGAAAACTGTAGATTTTTTTTCATAATAGATATAAACAAGGAAAATTAAAAATAACAATCAAAAATTATTTAATAATATGTTAAACATAAAATGTGATTTACACAATAGGTAATTTTCACTATCACTGTACACCTATATCACTCCCCCCTTTCAAATAAATATCCAAAAATGATGTTATACTGACCAGAAGCATTCCCGCCCCAAGTTTACCAAATTATTAGCAAAACTAACACAAAAAATGTGTTATGTATTTGACTGTATTTGCTTCATTTGAGTTGTCATTTTAATGTTGTTTACATGTTTAACCCAATTTAGTAGGTCCATGCAAAATCCTATCCTCTTATATTCTTACAGTGGATTTTTAGGAGTTATCAATTGTTGGTCTATAATTAGGACAGAATATCCAAATTTGAGTATGGTTTTGACTGCAGGAACTGTAACAATCATCTCTTTAAAACAGTCACCATGTTTCAGTGATCACCATGTCCCCATGGGCAAATCAACTTGTTGGTATGGATGGTGGTGCCTGAAACAACAGCTTAGTCCTGTTCATTTGGTAAAGCCACACTTCAATAAAAAAAAGAAAATAATGAATTCCCCAAAAAAACTTAGGCGTTCATTTGAACAGTAAATTTTAGAAAAAAAATCTGGTTGTATGTACTGTGATCAGGTCTACACCTTTAATAATCCACACTCTCTTAGTGATAGGTAGTAGAAAAATATTTGGCCTAATATCTTGTATGTAATAAAGCAATAAACACATTCATGTTCATTGTGCTTCCCGGTGTAATTTACCTAGGTCTCTTGAGATACCATATACAGTCCTGAACAAAAGTTTAAGACAACTTGAAAAATGGCAAAAAATCATATTTAGCATGGCTGGATCTTAACAAGGTTCCAAGTAGAGCTTCAACATGCAACAAGAAGAAATGGGAGTGAGACAAAACATTTTTTGAGCATTCAATTTAATGAAAACAACGAATAAACTGAAACAGGCTGTTTTTCAGCTGATCAAAAGTTTAGGACCACACCTCCCAAAAAAAACTAAACCCCCCCAAAACAGAAATCCAACTTCCAAACATGAACTCAGTAATGAGTAGCTCCGCCGTTATTGTTTATCACTTCAAAAATTTGTTTTGGCATGCTTGATGCAAGCATTTCCATGAGGTGAGTGGGAACATTTCTCCAAGTGGTGAAGACGGCCGCACGAAGGCCATCTACTGTCTGGAACTGTTGTCCATTTTTGTAAACTTCCCTAGCCATCCATCCCCAAAGTTTCTTAATTGGATTTAGATCAGAGGAACACACAGGATGGGCCAAAAGAGTAATGTTATTCTCCTGGAAGAAGTCCCTTTCCTGTAGGCATTGTGTACTGTAGCGTTGTCCTGTTGAAAAACCCAGTCGCTACCACACAGAAGAGGGCCCTCAGTCATGAGGAATGCTCTCTGCAACATCTGGACATAGCCAGCGGCCGTTTGACGCCCCTGCACTTCCTAAAGCTCCATTGTTCCACTGAAGGAAAAAGCACCCCAGACCATTATGGTGCCCCCTCCACTGTGGCGCGTAGAAAATATCTCATGGCTTGTCATGCCAGTAACGTTGGAAACCATCAGAACCATCAAGGTAAAAAAAAATCTCATCAGAGAATAAAACTTTCTTCCACCTTTGAATGTCCCATGTTTGGTGCTCTCTTGCAAAGTCCAAACGAGTAGTTCTGTGGCGTTCAAGGAGACGGGGTCTTTGAAGACGTTTTCTGTTTTTGAAGCCCTTCAGTCTCAGATGCCGTCTGATGGTTATGGGGCTGCAGTCAGCACCAGTAAGGGCCTTAATTTGGGTTGAGGATCATCTAGTGTCTTGACAGACAGCCAATTGGATCCCCTGGCTCAGTGCTGATAAAAAATTTTGGGGTCTTCCACTTGACTTATTTGTTCCAGAACCCTCAGAATCATTTAAGAAATTCCAAATGACTGTCTTACTGCGTCCCACCTCAGCAGCGATGGCACGCTGTGAGAGACCCTGCTTATGCAGTTCAGCAATCCGACAACGTTCAAAAAGGGAGAGTTTTTTTGCCTTTGCCATCACAACGTGTGACTACCTGACAGAGAATGACAATGAATCCACATCTTTGCACAGATTTGACCTTTTAAAGGCATGTGGTCCTAAAAATGTTATCAGCTGAAAAACAGCCTGTTTCATTTTAATTGTTATTTTCAATTAAATTGAATGCTCAAAAAAATTTTTGTCTCACTCCCATTTCTTCTTGTTGCATGTTGAAGCTCTACTTGGAACCTTGTTAAGATCCAGCCATGCTAATTATGATTTTTTGCCATTTTTCAAGTGGTCTTAAACTTTTGATCTGGACTGTAGAACAGCTGCAGTTTCGTTAAGCAATAGTTCCATATAACTACAGATGCAGCTGAGCTAAACTTGATAGGTAATGCATTAAAGGGAATGTGTCATCAGAAAATCACCTATTGTTTTAATCATGTTTTTATGTTTAACATTTTTAAAAACATATTTAACCCCTTCAGGACCCTGCCATTTTTCACCTTAAGGACCAGGCCATTTTTAGCAAATCTGACATGTGTCACTTTATGTGGTGATACATTTAAAACGCTTTTACTTATCCAGGCCATTCTGAGACCGTTTTCTCGTTACATCTTGTACTTCATGACACTCATACATTTAAGTCAAAATATTTCATTTTTATTCATAAAAAAATACAAAATTTACCCAAAAATTTGACAAATTTGAAAATTAGCAAATTTTCATTTTTCGATTTTTAAAATAGATATTAATACCTCCAAAAAGAGACACTACTTTACATTCCCCATATGTCTACTTCATGTTTGGATTATTTTGAAAATTACATTAAAAAAATTTGGGACGTTAGAAGTTTAGAGGCAAATCTAAAAAATTTTAGGAAAATTTCCAAAACCCAATTTTTTAAGGACCAGTTCAGTTATGAAGTCACTTTGTGGGGCTTACATATTAGAAACCACCCATAAATCACCCCATTTTAGAAACTACACCACTCAAGCTATTCAAATGGATTTTACAAACTTTGTTAACCTTTAGGTGTCCCACGAGAGTTAAAGGAAAATGGGAATGAAATTTCAAAATTTAGCTTTTTTTTCACCAACACATCAAGGGTTAACAGCCAAACAAAACTCTAAATCTATTACCCTGAATCTAGATTATACAGAAACACCCCATATATGCTAAAAAAAAATTATGTATGGGAGCACAGTAGGCTTCAGAGTGGAAGGAGCACCATATGGCTTTAGGAGAGTGGATTCATCTGGAATGTTAATTGTGAACTATTTCACATATGAAGACATTCTGAGGTAGCCCTACAGTGAAAACCCTCAAAAAGTGACCCCATTTTGGAAACTACTCCCCTCAAGGAATCTTTCAAGGTGTGTAGTGAGCACTTTGACCTTAAAGGTGTTTCCTAGAATTAGGAAACACTTGGCAGTGAAAATGAAAAATTGCTTTTTTTTCACAAAAAAGTTGCTTTACACCCACATTTTTAACTTTTCAAAAGGAAAACAGGACAAAATTCACCCCACATTTTGTTCCCCATTTACCCCCGAATACGGCAACACCCTATATGTGCTAAAAAAATTATGTACGGTATGGACGCACAGCAGGGCTCTAAAGTTCTGAATTGGCAGACATTGATTTTAGGTGCCATGTCACATTTAAAAGATTCCTGAGGTCCCCAGAAATTAAAAACCCGAAGAAGTGACCCCATTTTGGAAAAAGCACCCCTGTAAGAACAATTTAAGTGGTGGAAAGGGTACTTTTCAGCAAACAGGTGTCTCACAGAAGGCAGAAACACTTGTTAAAGGATTTCAAAGCACACATTTGTGAAAATGAAAAATTACTAGCAGATCCCAATTTTTCATTTTCACAAGGGGTTACAGGAGAAAATTCACCTCAGTATGTGTTCCCCATTTTCTCCCCAATCAGGAAACACCCCATATGTGCTTCTAGCCTGCTGTATGGGCGCACAGCAGGCAAACAGCAAAATATCGATTTTGCTGGCAGGCCTGAATTGGCAGACATGGAATTTAGGTGCCATGTCGCATTAAAAAAATTCCTGAGGTCCCCAGAAATTAAAAACCCCAAGAAGTGACCCCATTTTGGAAATAGCACTGCCGTACGAACATTTTAAGTGGTGGATAGGGTACTTTTGACCTAACAGGTGTTTCACAGTAATGAATATGTAGTGGTTGGTGAAAAGTGCATCTGTAAGCTATGGGGACTAAATCAAAGATATAAGGTGGTAAAACTACAGGGTACATCAGGGATGAAAGTAAATGAATACTCCATGGATGAGTGGTAGGTTTTAAAACACTCCTGCATGCACAGGCCAGGTTTTTCAGGGCTGGTTTCGCATTGGTAAATGGTGTCTTTCCTTATCCCCTTTTTGTAACACACTCTACATCTTTTTGGGATCCTTTCCTTCCTTGCTGTCTGGAGGACTTGACCTGGAAAATGTTGCCCTGGTAAAACACGGGTTTCATTACTTCTTCAAGTACTGGGACCCTCCCCGGCCTAGCTTTGAAAAATTAGGGCCTTGAAAACCACCTCTTGGAACGGAAGGAACGTTCCTGTGTGGCCTGCAGATTGAAATAGCACGTACGCATTACACATTGCCATCTGTACAATGTGTACAGCCAGCTTTTTGTACCACACTTTTGTTTTTCATGTGGCACTATAGGGCTTCAGAAGTTGATCTGAAAGATCCACCCTTCCCATGTGCCTGTTGAAGTCTAGGATACAAACTGGTTTGGGGGTAGTGGTTGTGATACCTCGTACAGGAGCAGGGGAGCTGGTGTTAGTGTGAATCGTGCCCGTTTGCTAGGCAGGTACTGGCGGAATCTAATCCTTTCTTTGAAAAGTAAGAGGGACTCATCTATACAGACATTTTTATCTGGACTGTACACCTCAGCAAACCTAGTATTAAATGACAGGCATAACCTTGAACAGATGGTCAAATGTCGGGTTGTTTTGGGGTGGTCACTGTGCATTGTCGTTGTAGTGTAGGAATTTCCGAATTGACTCAAATAATTTCCGGGTCATGGTCTTACTGTAAATTGGAGTTGGGTAGAAAATGTCCGAACTCCAATATTGTCTAAAGTTTGGCTTCTTTACAATGCCTATATGCAGCACAATTCCCAAAAACGTCATAATCTCTGCTGCACTTACTGGGGTCCAACCTAGGGGTCTAGCGTATGGCGATGTAGGGTTATGATCAATGAATTGTTGAGCATATGAATTGGTTTGGGGAACCATTACATTTACAAAATCCTCAGAGAAGAAGATTTTGAAAAAGTCTAGTTCAGTGAAACCCGCACAGTCTATTGGAAATGTTTTTAGCAGCCATGTCTTTCTAATGCTGAAGAATTTTTATTGCATCAATAAGCCAGAAGGAAATATAGAAAATGGGAATAAAGAAATGATAGGAGGAAAATCCATATGGGTGGTTAAACGAGTTGGCCCATTGCTCTATCCACATCATAGGGGAAGTTTCTCATCAGACTGTTGTCCAACTTCTCGGACATTGCAGATCATGAGAACTGTGCCCTATTTTCCCACACACGTGCACTGCCCTCCATTTAATTCTGTGGAACTCCCAGAGATACAGTAGCCCAGCACTTATGCTCAGCTATCTCTGGCACTCCCATAAAGTTGAATGGAAAAGCAGCAGGTATTTAAATGGGAGAATACAATGCTCTTTTGATTGGTGGAGGCACCAGCAGTCAGACCCTGCTGATTAGACATTAAATGAACATTTATCAAATCAGCTACGTCTGTTTAGTAGCTTAAAAAGTTTGCAAATTATGGCACGGTTGTTCCTCACAACTTTAAAATGGAATATATAGAACAACAAAAGAGTTGCTATAGCCGAAATATATAAACACCATGTAATAATTAGGCAAAAATAAGAAAAATATTTTAGAGGCGGCACCGCTATAAGCTAAGTCAATAAATATACCACCAAAACCTCAAACCGGAATGGGCGCACCTCTTCAGTCTCCACTGCACAGCGGTGGTGCTCAAGCCAATCAAGTAACAAGAGACCAATGTAACAAAGTGCTGTCTTTAAAAGCATCCAGAGTGAAGGATATCATGGTAATATACAACAACCTACAAGCTCCATAGGCGTACATACAAAAGAGAGGTGAAACATACCATAAATATATAAACAAGCATGCAACCATAATAGCAATTACAGAAAAACACAAATCATTGCGGTCATTAAGTCCTAGTTGACCCAAAGCTCCTGTGCGCATAATCCACCTAGCTTCTCTTTGGAGTAGCATCTTTCCCTCATGTATTTGATAAAGCTGGGACAGCCCTTTTCTGACTGTACAGAGTTGAAGTGTTCCCTTACCCTTTCAAAAAGGCATCTGATGGTCTTCCCTATGTAAAAGTGGCCACAATCACATGCAAGGAGATACAGTACAAATATGCTCCTACATGTAATAAAGTCGGACACTCTATGATGTACACCTCCAATGTTTAGTGTCTTCTTTTGGGAATTGAGCTTACAAAATGAGCAGTTGCCACAGTTGCCTTTCGGACTTCTGTCACGCAACTAGTTGCTATTAATACCATATGTGAATCGACTCCTCACTAATATATCTCTGATAGTGTGACTCCTCCTAAATGTAAGCGGTCTGTCTACACACTCCTAAAGTGAGGTGTCAAAATCTCCCATGTCTCATAAATAGATCTCCGTATACAGTCAGCCATAGGGCTGAACTTAAAGGAAAAAAATCAACCTCTTTTTCTGGCCCTCCTCTGCGACCCCAAAGTGTTTTTTTCATGGCTGTGTTTAGCATTTTTCCGGGGTAACCACTTTTTTTCATATGTTCTTTCAATTCTAGTGCTTGTGCATCAAAGCCTTCTATTGTACTATTGATACGTCTCAATCTGACAAATTGCCCACAGGGAGCAGATCTTTTGACACTCTTTGGATGAAAACTGCCATGGTGGAGCAAGGAGTTGGTTGCCGTGGGTTTACGATACCCACTGGTGACCAACCTGTCGGCCACCACCCTGACAGTGACATCCAGAAAGTCGAGGTTGGAACCTCCAAAATTTAGAGCAAAAAACATGACCATATTGTTATTATCATTCAAAAAGGCAGCAAATTCAACACATTGGTCCTCAGTACCAGACCAGACCATGAAAATATCATCGAAATATCTTAAAAACAATTTGATGTGACACAAATAGGGGTTGCCAGTGGAGAAAACAACTATGTCTTCTAATCTAGATAGATAGATATTGGCAAATGTATACGATATGGGAGTGCCCATTGCCGTGCCGAGTTTTTGCCTGTACCACTGATTGCCAAATATAAATACATTGTTGGTAAAAATAAACATAAGGGGTTCACTAACAAAATCACTAAATAAAGTGCTCTTACCTACGTTGTAAAGGACGTCCAGGATGGCCATAACACCAATATCATGGGGGATGCGGGTGTAAAGGCTCTCGGAGTCTAAGGACACCAAATGATACCCCACCTGCCAATGAGAATCATTCAGCGACAAAAGGAAATCATTGGTGTCTTGCAGGTATGCAAGAGCACTGATAAGTACAGGTCTAAGTAACCAGTCAACATATTTTGACAAGGGTTCAGTCGCCGAGCCGTTCCCCACCACAATAGGGCAGCCAGGGGGTCGGCTCGGCGACTTGTGGATTTTTGGTAAGAAATACCAATAAGGTTTTGTGGGAAAAAGTGGTACAAGGTTCTCGACCTGTTTATTAGAAATAAGATCAAGTGTAACGTACTTATGCAACATTGTCCTAAGTTGATGTTGTGTATTGGGCAAAGGGTCCTCCCGCAGCACCTCATACACCAGTTCATCTTTTAGTTGTCTGTGGGCTTCTGTTATGTAATATTCCTTAGTCATAAGTACCACATCCCCCCCCCATCATTATCGGCGGGCTTCACCACCATGTCCTTCTGGGACAAAATCCAATTTAAAGCTAATTTCTCTTCTTTGCTGAGGTACAGTAGGGTATAATAAGGCTTTTATGTCCTTCAGGACAAGGTGGAAAAACTTGTCGATACTACTGCAAGGAAGCATAGGTGGGCAGAAAGTGGATCTCAGACCGCCATCAAACGTGTCATCACTCATCTCAGCTTGCGATATTTCAGTGAGGGGGTTTTCAGTAAGAAGCTCCAAGCACGATATTTCCATATCATTGAATTTCGTGGACATGTTAAAACTCAAGGGGTCAGGAAATACTGGAATCTCTCCTTGCTTTTTGGCCTCTGATTTTGGCCCCTTGCTTTTTGGCCTCTGATTTTTGTGGTATTATATATTATATAAATACATTTTGCTTATAACTTTAAATAAATCGATCTCAAACGGAACTGGGTCGAATTGCTCAACAAGGCTGTATCCGAGTCCTCGATTGAGGACTGGGTTACAGCCCAGAGGAAACTCGTACCCCGTGAGGTTAATAACCACATTAGCAGGCTTATCCAGAGAAAAGAAATGAGCTACTGGATTTAAATTCTACAACAGAACAGCTTCTTCTTGGATTTCCTGATTCCCTTTTTTTTTTCTCCCGCCCTTTCTTGTCCTCCTGGTGGTGAAGCCTGCCGATAAGTGGGGGAATGTGGTGCATATGACTAAGGAATATTACATAACAGAAGCCCACAGACAACTAAAAAATGAACTGGTGTATGAGGCGCTGCGGGAAAACCCTTTGCCCAATATACTACATCAACTTAGGACAATGTTGCATAAGTTTGTTATGCTTGATTTTATTTCTAATAAACAGGTCGAGAAACTTGTACCACTTTTTCCCACAAAAACTTGTTGGTATTTCTTACAAAAAATCCACAAGTCGCTGAGCCGACACCTATGAGTTTTCCTTTTGTCTCTGAATGATTCTCATTGGCAGGTGGGGTATTATTTGGTGTCCTTAGACTAGCTTTTACACCTGCATCCCTCATGATATGGGTGCTATTACCTACAACGTAGGTAAGAGCACTTTACAATGTATTGATGTTTGGCAATCAGTGGTACAGGCAAAAACTCGGCGTGGCAATGGACACTCCCGTATCGTGTACATTCGCTAATGTCTATCTAGATTAGAAGACATAGTTGTATTTTCCATTGTCAACCCCTATTTGTCTCACATCAAATTGTTTTTAAGATATGTGGATATTTTCATGGTCTGGTACTGAGGACCAATATGTTGAGTTTGCTGCCTTTTTTTAAATAATAATAACAATATTGGCATGTTTTTTACTCTCAATTTTGGAGGTTCCAGCCTCGACTTTCTGGATGTCACTGTCAGCGTGGTGGGAGACAGGTTGGTCACCAGTGGGCATCGTAAACCAACGGCGACCAACTCCTTGCTCCACCATGGCAGTTTTCATCCAGAGAGTGTGAAAAGATCTGTCCCCTATGGGCAATTTGTCAGATTGAGGCGTATCAATAGTACAATAGAAGGCTTTGATGCACAAGCACTAGAATTGAAAGAACGCATGAAAAAAAGAGGTTACTCTGAAAAAATGCTAGACACAGCCATGAAAAAAACTAGGGAATTGACCCAACATGATCTACTTACCAATAGAAAAAAAGTCTCATAAAAATGTGAAACACTTTGGGGTCGCAGAGGAGGGCCAGAAAAAGAGGTTGATTTTTTCCTTTAAGTTCAGCCCTATGGCTGACTGTATAAGGAGATCTATTTATAAGTAGTGGGAGATTTTGAAAAAAGACACCTCACTTATGGAGTGTGTAGACAGACCGCTCATTAAATTTAGGAGGACTCACACTATCAGAGGTAGATTAGTGAGGAGTCGATTCACCTATGGTACTAATAGCAACTGGTTGCGTGACAGAGGACCGAAAGGCAACTTTAAATGTGGCAACTGCTCATTTTGTAAGTTCAATTGCCAAAAGAAGACACTAAACGTTGGAAGTGTACATCATAGAGGGTCTGATTGTTTTCTGTAATTGCTATTATGGTTGCACGCTTGTTTTTATATTCATGGTATGTTTTACCTTTCTTTTGTATGTACGTCCTATGGAGCTTGTAGGTTGTTGTATATTGACATAACAACCTTCACTCTGGACGCTTTGTTACGTGCTGATGTCAGTGTCCTGAGGAAGAATGTTTCTGCACGAAACTACCGTCACCTCTATGTGTGGACTGAATGTTATTCGCCCCCGTCACCTCTGATGATATCTTTATTGCACCCCGGATGAAATAAAGGATTACTTTTTACTGAACTGCATGGGTGAATGCAGCCTTCTTTATCGTCTACTACATTGGTACAATGTAATACTTTTTTAACACCAAATATACATAAAACATTAAAAAGATTAATAACATCAACAAGGAAAGTGCAACAGTCCTGAGTAAATGTAACATCCAAAAAATTGTATGTAAAATGCAGACGTGTACCAGTCATAGATACGACATAGCAAAAATATGAAGATGTGTGTGTCTCAAAATGACAAGTCCATGTTAATAAATAGTTGATAAAGGCAATTGATTATAAAGTAGAGACACAGACAGAGGGGGGTAGTAAAATCTACACCCAGTAACATAAGTAAAAACAGAAAAGATTTTTATGTCTGACCTTCCCATAATAAACATACCAACGCGCGTTTCGGCTACACCTTTCTTTATATTCTATGATATAAGTAAGTCAGCTCATTATTGGGATAATTACATATGGGTACCCTTTGTAGGGATATTGTAGAGGTTTGCTTCCTCATTTGTCAATTCTCACTTTTTTAAGTAGTCTAAGTTTAAGACCTGAAAGCGAGATTAGACCTGGATTATGGTTCATTTACTATGTGCGACTTTTGTAAAAGTAAAAAAAGGTCACAACTAGAGATGAGCGAATAAAAAAAAAAATTAGATTCGCCGGTTCACCGAATTTTTTTGTAAAAATTTGTTTCAATCCGAATATATTTGCGGCGAATTACGTTAAAAAAAGTCTATTACCTGGCTGCAGAGAGCCTTTATAGTGGTGTAGAACACTGTGCATGACATTTAGGGCTCTTTCACACTTGCGTTGTTCTTTTCCGGCATAGAGTTCCGTCGTCGGGGCTCTATGCCGGAAAAATCCTGATCAGGATTATCCCAATGCATTCTGAATGGAGAGAAATCCGTTCAGGATGCATCAGGATGTCTTCAGTTCAGGACTGGAACGTGTTTTGGCCGGAGAAAATACCGCAGCATGCTGCGCTTTTTGCTCCAGCCAAAAATCCTGAACACTTGCCGCAAGGCCGGATCCGGAATTAATGCCCATTGAAAGGCATTAATCCGGATCTGGCCTTAAGCTAAACGTCGTTTCGGCGCATTACCGGATACAACGTTTAGCTTTTTCAGAGTGGTTACCATGGCTGCCAGGATGCTAAAGTCCTAGTTGCCATGGTAAAGTGTAGTGGGGAGCGGGGGAGCAGTATACTCACGTCCGTGCGGCTCCCGGGGTGCTTCAGAGTGACGTCAGGGCGCCCCACGTGCATGGATGACGTGATCGCATGGATCACGTCATCCATGCGCATGGGGCACTCTGACGTCATTCTGGAGTGCCCCGGGAGCCGCACGGACGGTAACTATACTGCTCCCCCGCTCCCCACTACTACTATGGCAACCAGGACTTTTATAGCGTCCTGGCTGCCATAGTAACACTGAACGCATTTTGAAGACGGATTCGTCTTCAAATGCTTTAAGTTCACTTGCGTTTTTCTGGATCCGGCGTGTAATTCCGGCAAATGGAGTACACGACGGATCCGGACAACGCAAGTGACACGACGGATCCGGACAACGCAAGTGTGAAAGAGGCCTAAAACGCATAGGGAGTCTGCTTTGGTAGTGATATAATACTGTGAGTCCGTATGACATGCAGATGACAGGCGTCGCTCTTTGAATCACTGCACATTTCACTTATTTGGGCAGTCATATGGCCAAAACTGACCAAATAACTCAAGTTTTAACTTAGCCTTACAGGTCGATGTTAGCGCAAAGAAGAAGCATACTCCTTTTACACCGTCGCCAACTGATTCAACTTAGATGTCTACAGAGCATGTTCTATTAAACGCTTATACAAGAAGAGCCCCCCTGACAGAGTGGAGAAGGTGTCAGCAGTAAGTTTGTGTTGACGTTGCTGATTAATTTGCCCTTTCTCTGATCTGTCAGAACTATAACCCACAAAAAACGGATCTTGTCTCGGTCAGCATTTGCTCAATAATCCATCAGTATTGCTAATGCCAAAAAGAAACAGGAGTGGATCTAAAACAGAGATGACACATGAACTGAATATTTGCATGTCTTCTGTGTTTTGTACCCACTCCTGCTTTTGGCTACCAAATCATAAGTCAATTCTGATGGGACCATACAGGTCTTACAGCTGCTACACAGACAGGATCCGTTGTGCGTCTCATTTTTGCTTTCTTCTGACAGATAAGAAGAAAGGTCAAATAAATGATAATGTCAGCCAAGCCGAAAGCCAAAATAGTTGACCAGTCATGAAGTGGGGAGGGTGGGAATAGCATGAGAAGTCCACAGAGTGGACCTATGACATAGTGGTGAGGTAGAAGCAGCATGAGGAGACCACAGAGTGGCCCAATGAACGAGTCTGGAGTTGGCAGCAGAATGAAGAAAAAATGTGGGGGTTCAGCCGGCACAACCCAGTATGCAGGTGCTCATTGCTATGGCAAAATACAGATACAAACGTAAAAACACAAATGCCATCGCACTCTGCAACCAGCACTCTGCCCTGCCTCTATGCTGGATGTTGAATGAGGCATTGGTGTACATTTTGGCCAAAGCGTAATAAGCCACTCACCACGTCAAGGTTGCCTCCATGAGTGGTCCCTAACACTAGTTCCTACCTGTTATGGGCCATGACAGCCACACAAAGTCCAGGGAGCGCAGGCACAGCATGCACGCCAAGCACACTCTGCTTTTAACCCCGTCCGGTGCCATTACAGCTTTCATCAGATCCAGGGATGCAAGTACCAACATGCATGCTGAGCCAACTATACACTTCTCCTGGAGCCAAATGGCTACTGGTTGGTGCTATACAAGCAGACTCAGTTTTATACTGACTTTAAAACCAGCCTCCAGGGCAGAATAACTGGTCAGGTTCGCATGACTGCTTGGAGATCGCCACGCCTCCAATATATACTACAAAGAAAAAAATATGGGGGGTTTAGCCCGCACAACCCAGTATGCAGGTGCACATTGCTATGGCGAAATACAGATACAAACGTGAAAACACAAATGCAATCGTACTCTGCAACCAGCACTCTGCCCTGCCTCTATGCTGGATGTTGAATGAGGCATTGGTGTACATTTTGGCCAAAGCGTAATAAGCCACTCACCACGTCAAGGTCACCTCCATGAGTGGTCCCTAACACTAGTTACTACCTGTTATGGGCCATGACAGTCACACAAAGTCCAGGGAGCGCAGGCACAGCATGCACGCCAAGCACACTCTGCTTTTAACCCCGTCCGGTGCCATTACAGCTTTCATTGGATCCAGGGATGCAAGTACCAACATGCATGCTGAGCCCACTATATACTTCTCCTGGAGCCAAATGGCTACTGGTAGGTGCTATATAAGCAGACTCAGTTTTATACTGACTTTAAAACCAGCCTCCAGGGCAGACTAACTGTTCAGGTGTGCATAACTGCTTGGAACACAAATGCAATCGCACTCTGCAACCAGCACTCTGCCCTGCCTCTATGCTGGATGTTGAATGAGGCATTGGTGTACATTTTGGCCAAAGCGTAATAAGCCACTCACCAAGTCAAGGTCGCCTCCATGAGTGGTCCCTATGAGGAGGCCACCGAGTGGCACAAAGACAGAGTCTACAGTTGGCTGGAGGTGGCAACAGTATGAGGAGGCCACCAAGTTGCACAATGACCGAGTCTGGAGATGACAGCAGTATGAGGAGGCCACCAAGTGGCACAATAACAGAGTCTGGAGGTGGTGGCAGAAGCAGCATCAGGAGAAGGCCACCAAGTGGCACAATGACAGAGTATGGAGGTGGTGGCAGCGGCAGCATCAGGAGGAGGCCACAGAGTAGCACAATGACTGAGTTTGGAGGTGGTGACAGCAGCAGCAGCATCAGGACAGTGTAGCAAGGTGACATAGTGTGGAGATGGCAGCAGCAGCAACATCAGGATACCACAGAGTGGCAAGGTGACAGTGTGGAGATGGCAGCAGCAGCATCAGGATACCACAGAGTGGCAAGGTGACATAGTATGGAAATGGCAGCAGCATCAGGATACCACAGAGTGGCAAGGTCACAAAGTGTGGAGATGGCAGCAGCAACATCAGGATACCACAGAGTGGCAAGGTGACTTGGCATCAGATGTGTGGCATCAGGCGGGTGGCAGCATCAGTCGGTCTCTTTTTTCAAGGTTTGGTGAGACGGCATAAATGATCTAATAAGATGCATCAGGCATTGGTGAGTGGAAATACTGGCTGGTCCATGCCTGATTCATCTTGACAAAGGTCAGTGTTTCCACATTTTGGGTGGACAGGCAAGTTCTCCTTGGGGTAACTATGGCCCCCTCCGCACTAAACACTAAAACTCTGATTCCACACAACTTTGCCAGGGCAAACTCTGGTAGTTAGGGCCACAAATCCAGGTTGGCTGCCCAGTAGCCCGGCAGATCTTCAATGTGGGTTAGCAGGGTGCTGTCCAAGAATGCCACCAACTGCTGCTTCAGGTCCTGCTCCAGCCCTAACTGCTGCTGCTGGTGAGTAGTTTAACTATGCGGGTGAAGAAAGCTACTCATCAGCACCCATTTTGCTACACATTGCTTGTGCTCCCATGTCCTCCTTCCCCTCCTCCTCCTCTTCCAGTTCAGCCCCCACAGGGCTCATGTGGTTGTGAAATCTAGGCACAACGTCTCCTGTCCCCTGACCAGCCACTGTTACCACCATCTGTTCCAGGACATGAAGCAGTGGAAGGACGTTGTTCATCCCGTAGTCCTTGCGACTGACACATAACGTGGCATCCTCAAAGGGCCTGAGCAAATGTCAGGTGTCATGCATGAGCTGTCACTGGCTGACATCGAAGTTACACAGGGGAGTACTTCTATCCACTTGGATCATCAAGAAATTATTAATGGCCTTTCTCTGTTCCTATAGTCGATCCAACATCTGGAGGGTGGAATTCCAATTGATGGAAACGTCACATATCAGCCTATGTTGGGGGATGCCGTTCTGCCGCTGCAGCTCAAGGAGGGTGTGCTTTGCGGTGTACAAGTGGCTGAAGTGCATGCAAAGTTTCCTGGCCATTTTTAGTATGTCTTGCAGATGGGTGGAAGACTTCAGTAACCGCTTGACAACCAGATTGAACACATGTGCCATGCAAGACGCAAGGCTCATCCCTCCTTGACGCACCTCTGACACAATGTTCTTCCCGTTGTGGGTCATCATGGATCCTATTTTGAGTTGTCGTGAAGAAAGCCAGGATTTTATTTCTTGACGAAAGACACAGAGCAGTTCCTCCCCTGTGTGACTCGGTTCAGCCAGGGAAATGAGGTGCTGAACAGCGTGACACTGCCGTGCCCTGCACATGTGGTATGCTGGAGGGGCACTGTGACTTGTCCCTGCAGTGGAGGCTGAGAACATGGTGGAGGATGAACAGGCAGAGGCAGACATTGTCGCAGGACCAATGGCGTGACAACATGTAGGCGGAAGTGGTGTGATCTGGCCACGTTGCTGGTGTGGCTGTACAGGAACCACATTCACCCAGTTTGCCGTAAAGGACATGTACTGTCCCTGACCTTAGTTACAACTCCACATATCGGCGCTGTTGTGCACTTTGGCAGACACCGACAGGCTCAAGGACTGGCCCACTTTTTGTTCTACATATTTGTGCAGGGCTGGTACTGCCATTTTTGCAAAGAAATGACAGCTTGGCACTCTCCAACTTGGCTCGGCACAAGCCATCAGTTCTCTGAAAGGTGCAGAGTCCACCACTTAGAAAGGGAGGGACTGCAGCATCAGCAACTTGGACAGGAGCACGTTCAGCTTCTGCGCCGTTGGATGCGTGCACTCATACTGCTGTCTCTTGGCAATCGCTTAGGTTATCGATTGCTGATGGAATTACTGACAAAGAGTAGGAGGTGGAGGAGCAGGAGCATCCGGACCAGCAGAAGATGGGAATGACAGACAGCTCCCTTTGGCTGAGGTGGTGGAGCCTTGATTGGCTGAAACCGGGTGCATGCCACCAAATCGGAGCCACGGTTCTGCCAGGCCACTTTATGGTGACGCTGCATACGTTGATGCAGGGCCATGGTGCCAACATGGGCACCCTGGCCACGCTTCACCTTCTGCCCACATATTCTACATATGGCCATGTTAAACTCATCCGGTGGCTTAACAAAAAACTGCCACACCGCTGAGTAGGTGATTTTCCCCCCAAACGTCCGCACTGCAGGTGGTCTACCCCGGGAATGTTTCACTACTGACCTCCCACTGCTGCCACCCTGCTGACTATTAGCCATGCTACCACCTTGCTGGCTCAGCTGCTGCCTAACGGGTAAGATGCCACCCTCTTTTTCTTGATGATGATGAAGCCCCTTCTGCACCTGGCTCCTGAGTGTGATCTGCTTCTCATCATCGAATAGTGTCTGCACGTCACTGATATCCTCCTCAATAGTGTTGATGGCAAATGTTTATTGCGAATATCGGCACTATTCTTTTTTCATCAGTAGCCTCCCTTCTTGCTTGTGGGCCAATGAGAAGGCTGTGATATCTTTGTCAGAGCTTAGTAACATCCCTAGCAACCTATAAGAAAGTTGCCTACCCCTTACTATGTACGAAACTCCCTAGCGGCCATTTTCTGCTGTTTTTTTGCAGTTTTGAGAGAGATAGCAGTGTCATTACTGTTCTCTGTGCTTTGCTGAGTCATTTACATTGCTGTGTCTTTACATTAGATAGTTAGTTAGTTAGCTCATATATATATAATACAGATAGTTAGTGGGAGATAGTCAGTGTAGGATTATCATTACATTAGATAGTTAGTTAGTTAGCTCATATATAGGGTTGAACCCCAATATTTCTGTAAAAGTTCAGGTTCGGTGTTTGGCAATTTATTGGCGCTTTTTGAAAGGCTGCAAAGCAGCCAATCCACAAGCGTTTAACTCTGCCCTTAGAAGCCATCACAGCCATGCCTACTAATGGCATGGCTGTGATTGGCCAGTGCAGCATGTGACCCAGCCTCTATATAAGCTGGAGTCACGTAGTGCTGCACGTCACTCTGATGTGCTTAGTGTAGGGATAGGATGTTGCTGCTGTGAGGGAGAGAATAGGAAAGACACTTTAATTAGAACTGCAATTGAACTCAACGATCTACATAGATTTAGTTGTGTGGGTGCTGTGCACAATCTTTTTACCCTGCCCTGAGCCCAGTGACAGAGAAAAATAACTTTTATCTGTCTGTAAGTTAGGTGGACAGCGCCAGCACTGCATATGTGCTTTTGTGATATTGAAATCCAAGCTTGAAATACTGCAATAATAAACGATTAAAAAAAACACAAATTTTTGGCAATATCCTACATCTGGTGTCTTTGCAGCATTAGTCAGTTTGCAATTTAAGCTACAAATACAGCTATAATTTTCTGGGTTTTAAAACACCCTTTTTGGGCAAAATACTCAATTTTACAGCCCTTGCTGCATCTGTACATGTGAAATTCAAGCGTTATATACTGCTGTTATATTCTGTTAGTAAAAAAAAAAACACCCATTTTGGGCAAAGTACTTAATATTGCAGCCTTTGCTGCATCTCCGATTGTTAAAAACAAGCTTGAAATACTTCAATAATTTTCTGGCTTTGAAAAAACACAAATTTTTGGCAATACCCTCCATCTGGGGCCTCTGCCGCATTAGTCAGTGTGCAATTTAAGCTAGAAATACAGCTATAATTTTCTAGGTTACAAAAAAAAACCATTTAGGACAAAAGACTTAATTTGCGGCCTTGTCTGCATCTGTACGTGTGAAATTCAAGCGTTATATGCTGCTGTCATATTCTGGTATTAAAAAAAAAACATTTAGGGCAAAAATCTTAATTTTGCAGCCTTGTCTGCATCTGTATGTGTGAGATACACCCTTTAGATTGCTCTATTCTGCTATAAAAAAAAAAATATTTAGGGCAAAAAACATAATTTTGCAGCCTTTGCTGCATATGTCATTGTGAGATACACCCTTTAGATACTGTTGTTCTTTTCTGCTATTAAAAAAACACCCATTTTGGGCAAGATCCTAAATTTGAGAAATATGAGGAGAGCGTTAAATAAGGGACGTGGCCCCAGTCATGGTGCTGCTGGTGGAGCTCCTGTTGCAGGGAGAGGACGTGGTTGATCTGTGCCAGCTACATGCACAAGTGAAACACTTTCCTCAGGTGCGAGTAGGCGACAGAACCTTCAGCCGTATTTGGTCAGGCCTAATGCGGCTCTACGAATGGTGAGGCCAGAACAAGTACAGGCGACAGTAGATTGGGTTGCTGACAGTGCCTCCAGTTCCTTCACATTGTCTCCCACCCAGTGTCCTGCTGAAAGATCAGAGTTGGCACTTGCAGCCGATGTCCATCAGTCTTTCACCTCACCCCCTTGCAAATCAGCCAAGAAGTCTGAGCCCCAAGTCATGCAGCAGTCTCTTCTGCTTTTTGATGACTCTGTTAGCAGGGTTTCTCAAGGACATACAACTATCCCTGCCCAGAAATGGAAGAGATGCACTGATGCCCAACCACTTATGTTTCAAGATGAGTACATGGGAGGACCATCGTAGCACGTCTCGGATGATGACAAAACACAGGATCCAACGGCTGGGGCTTTCGAAAGTGTGTAGACCGACAAGGAGGGCAGGGGTGAAGACTGGATGGAAGATGATGTGGAGGACGATGATGTCCTCGACCCCACATGGAATCAAGGTCATGCGAGAGACCTGTGTAGTTCGGAAGAAGAGGCGGTGGTCACACAGAGCCACCAGCACAGCAGAAGAGGGAGCAGGGTGCAAAAGCGGAGCGGCCATCCCCTAGACAGTACACCTGCTACTGGCCACCGCAGCAAGGGACCGAGCACACCAAAGCCAGCTCCAAGGAGTTCCCTGGCATGGCAGTTCTTTAGACAATGTGCTGACGACAAGACACGAGTGGTTTACACGCTGTGCAATCAAAGCCTGAAGCGAGGCATAAACGTTCTCAACCTGAGCACAACCTGCATGACCAGGCATCTAAGTGCAAAGCACGAGCTGCAGTGGAGTAGACACCTCAAAAACAAAGAATGGTCTCTGGCTCCTCCTGCTTCCTCTTCTGCGGCAGTCTCGGCCTCTTCATCCACCTCTGGAGTGACAGTGCCACCTGCCACCCCGCACCCGCATTCCGTCTGGTGGAGACGGAGAGTTTTAAAAGCCTTATGGCGGTGGCTGTCCCACAGTACGTCGTGCCCAGCTGCCACTACTTTTCCAGGCGTGACGTGCCATCACATCCCTGCACAACCAAGTGGGGGACAAAATCAGGTGTGCACTGCGCAATGCCATCTGTGGCAAGGTGCACCTCACTACGGATACGTGGAACAGTAAGCACGGTCAGGGACATTATATCTACATAACAGCACACTGGGTAAATGCAGTGGCGGCTGGCCTGAGGCAGATAGCAGTTTGGCGCATGTTCTTCCACCACCGAGGATTGCAGGGCACTTCAGTTTGCCTCCTGTTGCTTCCTCCTCCTACTCCACTTCCTCATCCTCTACCGGCTCCTCATACAGTCAGCGTAACACCTTCACCACCAACTTCAGCACAGCCAGGGGTAAACGACAGCAGGCAGTTTTAAAACGTATCTGTTTGGGGAGAAACCCCACACCACGTAGGAGCTGTGGACGGGACTTGAACAACAGACCGATGAGTGGTTTGTGCCAGTCAGCCTCAAGCCCGGCCTGGTGGTGTGCGATAATGGGCGAAATCTCGTAGCAGCTCTGGGACTAGCCGGTTTGACGAACATCCATTGCCTGGCGCATGTGCTGAATTTGGTGGTGCAGAGATTCCTTAAAAATTACCCCGATATGTCAGAGCTGCTGCATAAAGTGCGGGCCATCTGTGCGTGCTTTCAGTGTTCTCACCCTGCTGCTGCTCTGAAGCATAACTTTGGCCTTCCCACTCACCGCCTCATATGCGACGTGCCCACAAGGTGGAACTCCACCTTACACATGCTGGCCAGACTGTGCAAGCAGCAGGCGATAGTGGAGTTTCAGCTGCAGCACGCACGGGTGAGTCGCTCTGCGGAACAGCACCACTTCACCACCAATGACTGGGCCTCCATGAGAGACCTGTGTTCCTTGTTGCGCTGTTTCGAGTACTCCACCAACATGGCCAGTGGAGAGGAATCATTTCATAGGGTTTCCGGCCAGTCATTCACAAGTTGCTCTAAAGGTGGGTTCCTGCACCCACAAATGCCAGGTACACAATTGTCCAGCCAGGGCACAGTTCTGGAGGATGACGAGGTGGAGGATGAGGAGGAGGAGATGGAGGAGGAGGAACCATGTTCACAGCAGGGTAGCACCCAGACCAGCTCATGGCTATCACTGGTGCGTGGCTGGGGGGGATACAGAGGACACAGACGATACACCTCCCACAAAGGACAGCTTTTCGTATAAGCGATTATATGCTGCAGTGTCTCCGCTACGACCGCCGAGTTGTCCACATTCTAACTTGTGCTGATTACTGGGTGGCCACGCTGCTGGATCCCCGTTACAAGGACAATGTACCTTAATTCCCTCACTGGAGCGTGGTCGTAAGATGCGCGAGTACAAGCGCACGCTGGTAGACGTGCTGCTGGTGGCATTCCCACCTAAGAGCGTGGGCACAGTGGAAGCACGAGGCGAAGTCAGAGGAGGAGTAAAAGGTCGCCAACGCAGCTGGGGCACCACCAGCACCTCAGAAGGCAGGGTTAGAATGGCCGAAATGTGGAAAAGCTTTTTCAGCACGCCACAACAACCAGCACCACCAGCTGATATGGAACGTCTTGCCAGGAGGCAGCATTTCACCAACATGGTGAAGCAGTATGTGTGCACACGCCTACACAAACTGAATGACGGGTCTGCCCCCTTTAACTTCTGGGTCTCCAAATTGGGCTCATGGCCTGAGCTTGCCCTTTATGCTTTGGAGGTGCTGGCTTGCCCTGCAGCCAGTGTATTATCTGAGCGTGTGTTTAGCACAGCAGGGGGCGTTATCACAGACAAGTGCAGCCGCCTGTCCACAACCAATGTGGACAAGCTCACGTTCATTAAACCTTGTGCAAAATAGACATGTAAACCGGCCTTAACCAGCCATTGCTATACTACAGCGCAATTGCTCATTCTTGTATTTTGGATATTTCACACTCTTTTGGATTGTACCCTAATAAAAATAAAAATAAAAAATTAAAATAAAAAACCAGTGTTGGCTACTTCATCCTCCTCTACCGCTGCTTCCACCTACACCACTACGTACAATGCCTCCTCAAAATCCTACTCCATATGGACCTCCACCTCATAAATCAAGTTTTTTTTATTTTTATTTATGCGTATTTTATTTTATGTCATTTCACAAATTCGTCTGTAAAATTTTCGGGTGAAATTCACCAATTTTTGGGTGTGATATACCACTGCTATACCTAGTAGACATGTAAAAAAAATTCACTAATTTGTCTATTACATTTTCGGATGAAATTCACCAATTTTTTGGTGTGATATACCACTGCTCTACCTAGTAGACAGGTAAAAAAAAAAATCACTTATATGTATGTTACATTTTTGGGTGAAATTCACCAATCTTTGGGTGTGAAATACCACTTTTCTACCTAGTAGACAGGTAAAACAAATTCACTAATTTGTCTGTTACATTTTCGGGTGAAATTCAACAATTTATGGGTGTAATATACCACTACTATACCTAGTAGACAGGTAAAAAAATTCACTAATTTGTCTGTTACATTTTCGGATGAAATTCGCCAATTTTTGGGTGTGATATACCACTGCTCTACCTAGTAGACAGGTAAAAAAAAAAAATCACTTATATGTCTGTTACATTTTTGGGTGAAATTCACCAATCTTTGGGTGTGATATACCACTTTTCTACCTAGTAGACAGGTAAAAAAATTTAACTAATTTGTCTGTTACATTTTCGGGTGAAATTCACCAATTTTTGGGTGTGATAGACCCCTGCTCTACCTAGTAGACAGGATAATAAATTTCACAAGTTTTTCTGTTGCATTCTTGGATTGACATTTTACAATGCTCTGCATAGGTTACAAGGACCAACATTTTTAAAAATAATCTGTTCCATTGATGGGTGACATTAACCCATTTCTGGCAATAAAAAAACCCTGCTCTGCATAGGTGACAGGGACTTAAATTTCTAAAATTTGTCTTTAATTGGCCCTTTTATTCGATCCTTCTTCTTTAATAACTTGTCCCACATTTCCGCTTCATCCCTTTGCAGCCATTGACCGCCCTTGGATGAGGTCTTTCTTTCTCACGCTCCCTCTCCGGCGTGGAACCCTGATTCGCCTATAATCGTAATCAACACAGTAGGCTCAGAAAAGAACATCAAAAGTTGATAGAGAAGATATCCAAATGGAGCGTGGACGTCACAGTACAGGCGATCATGCAGAAGTTATCTAGAGTCAACAAAGCGGCAGCAGGGCCTCTCCTGGCTAATATTTCCAAATCCAAAATACCTCAGTGACATTCCCTATAATTTTTAATTAATCATTCCAATAACAGGGCATCTTAAGAGTCCTGTATTGTTATTTATCGTCACTACCTCTCCGAGTTGGTAGTGGGTAATTGCCGCGTGCCCTGTCCTTAACTTGGAAGTTTATGCTTCAATACTTTGTCCCACATTTCCGCTCGATTACATTTAATTTCATCCATTGACCTACCTTGGATGTGGTATCCCTTTCTCAGGCTCCCTCTCCGGCCTGGAACCCTGATTCCCCGCCACCTGTGATCATCATGGTAGGCACAGAAAAGAACATCGAAAGTTGATATAGCAGATATTAAATTGGATCGTGAACATCACGGGGACGTGCGACATGGTGGGGCATTATGTCTGCAACGCCTACACGAACTGAGTGACAGGGGTCCGCCCTGCAACTTCTGGGTCTCCAAATTGGGCACATGGCCTGAGCTTGCCCTTTACGCCTTGGAGGTGCTGGCCTGCCCTGCAGACAGTGCATTGTCTGAAAGTGCGTTTAGCACAACTGGAGGGGGTTATCACAGGTTATATTTCCCAATGTAGGCTACCTCCTCATCCTCTACCGCCGCTTCCACCTACACCGCCACATCCACCGCCTCCTCAACCTCCTACTCCATATGGACCTTGTCCTTCTAGATCAAGATTATTATATATTTTTTTATGTATTTTGTTATTTAACCCCTTAGTGACCAAGCCTGTTTGGGCCTTTATGACCAAGCGTTTTTCTTCCTTATTTCATGGTCTCGTTCCAAGAGCTCTAACTTTTTTATTTTTTCGTCTATATAGCTTTATGAGCTTTTATTAACTCTTTCTGGGAGGGAGATGGGGAAAAATAGCAATACTGCAACTGCGTTTTTACATTATAAATTTTACGGTGTTCTTTTTTCGGTACAAATAACTTAATATCTTTATTCTCTGGGTTAGTACGATTACAGTGATACTAAATACTTATAATTTTTTTTACGTTTTACTACTTTTTTTTCCAATAAAACCCCTTTTATTAACCCCAAAAATTATTTTGCATTGCCACTTCACAAGACCCATAACTTTGTTTTTTCTTTTTCTATGGAGTTGTGTGAGAGCTTGATTTTTGAGGGACAACTTGTATTTTTCATTGGTATCATTTTGGAGTAAATGGCGCTTTTTGATAGCTTGTTATTAAGTTTTTTTCGGTGGAAACTAAGAATAAATTAGAAATTCTGTCTTTTTTTTACGGCGTTCACCATAGGGGATAATTTATGTAATATTTATGTAGTCCGGGTCGTTACGGACGCGGCAATACCAAACATATGGGGGATATTTTCTTTTTGCAATTTTTTTCATTGAAAAGCATATTTTCAATGGAAAAAAAGCATATTTTTTATTTTATGGAGTTTTTTATTTAATAAATGTGTAGTTTTTTCTATTTTTTTTACTACTTAAAAGTCTCACAAGGGGACTATAATATACAGTATTTTGATTGCTTTTAAAATGTCATGCATTATCTCTATAAAGCATTACATTTCAATAGCAATGCATTTCAAACATTGACCAGCAGGCTGCGCCAGAGAGGCACAGCCTGCTGGAGATAACGGAAGACAGGCTCGGGGCCCTGAATGGAAGCAAGGTAAGCTTCCGAACACATCAGCACCCCGCGATCGCATTTTCGTGGTGCTGATGGGAGACAGAGGGAGTCCGCTCCCTCTGTCACCACTTTACATGCAGCGGGCGCCATTGCGCCCGGCATGTAAAGGGTTAAACAGCCCGGATCGGCACTTCTACCGGTCCGGGCTGTTAGAGCAGGGCCCCGGCTCTCATGTGAGAGCCGGGTCCGCGCTCCCTGCTGCACGAGGGAGCCATGCAGCGCTTAGACCGGGCCGCCATAAAAACGCGGCGGCCCAGCCTAAGGCCCCTTAGTGACCGCCGTAAAAACACGTATGGGTGGTCACTAAGGGGTTAAAGTCATTTCCCTTTGCAGCCCTCTAGCCCTTTCCATGAAATTTTTACATCCATTTTAGTGCTCAAAAGTTCAGGTCCCCATTGACTTCAATGGGGTTCGGGTGAAGTTTGGCTGTCCGCTCAACTCTTCGCATATATATAATACAGATAGTTAGTGGGAGATAGTGTAGGATAGATAGTGATATAGTATAGGTTTCAGTGCAGGGTGCTAGGTAGTGTGATAGGAATGATTGTACTGTGCATTTTCTCCAGTCTCAGGAAACTTCTAGCAGCTTGAAAAATGTAGCAAAAGTGAGCCACGCCTGTATTGCATGCAAAATACATGCATATTACATCAAGAAAATAATGACTGGAGATCACGAATTCTCAAATTTAGCGAATTTCTCAAATTTATTGCGAATATCAGGCCAGCAATTTGCAAAATATTGCGAAAACAAATATTGCCAATGCTGCTCATAACTACTCCTCAACGGTCTATTGGTCAGGAGCTTGATGGCTCGCAACACCACCTCCCACGTTACTCTCCTCATCACTACTTGCCCGCCTAGCGGAGGAAGCTGCGGATGTCTCCTCCAGAGCTTGGCTGGGCAGTAGCTGCTGACTGTCCTCTAGTAGCACATCCTCCCGGTATATTGGAGCTGAGCCCACAGCATACAATACTTCTGTGGTTGAGGGAACAGCAAAGGACAGAGGCAGATTGAGGACAGGTGAGGGCACAGGGCCTGCTCCCGGGTTGTGTCTGATGTCACTTGGGCTGAAGTGGATGACCAAGTCAACCAATCAAGAACCGCTGGGTTGCTGGTGAAGACACGACCGCTAGATGACACTGGAAGCTCAGGCCTCTCGCTGCGACTCCTGCTGCCATGCCCCCTTACTCTGCTTCTATCTCTGCCTGCGCCAGAAACATTTAGGCCTCTGCGACTCCTCTGTGCATGGCCTGGCACTTCTCTGTCTGACATACTTTTAGCTGAACTAAATAAATTAAAAGCAAATTAAAACACCCCTAAAAGCGACAAATATATTTTTCTTTTTGTACTAAAATAGGCCACTAAATGCTTTCAACACATACAACTGCAGAAGTGAAATGCGTATATATTTTTCTTTCTGTACTGAAATAGGCCACTAAACGCTTGCACCACAAATAACTGCAACAGTGACATGCGTATATACTTTTCTTTTTGTACTGAAATAGGCCACTAAATGATTTTGCCACAAATAACTGCAACAGTAAAGTGTGTATATATTTTTCTTTTTGAACTGAAATAGGCCACTAAATGCTTTCACAACAAATAACTGCAACAGCGAAGTGCGTATATATTTTTCTTTTTGTACTAAAATAGGCCCCTAAAGGCTTTTTAGCGTAGCACTTGCACCCCAATAACAAGAACAAATTGCTGGAATAACAGCTGTGTAATGGCTATTTGGATCCCCAAATAGTCTTTCCCTACACTTGTAAATCGCTTTTATAGCACTGTCCCTAGAACCTTCTGAAGTCTCTCCCTGCATTATGATTCCTCCCTATCCTTTCCCTGCACTTATAAATCGTTTTTCAGTATTTTTTTTTCACAATGAGGTTTTTCCTATTGCTGTCCCTAACGCCTTCTCACGTCTGTCCCTGCACTCAGAATACTGGAAAATGACTGAACCTAAGATGGCCGCCATATTTATAGGGCTGTGACATCACAGAGCTGGCTGGCTACTGATTGGCTGCATGCATGTCAGTCTGGGTGATCCCACCTTCCCAGACTTCCTTTCTCCATGTCCTTACACGTGCAGCAGCCATTTTAGAAAAAATGCGATACGTTACCACTAGAGTTGAGCGAACACCTGGATGTTCGGGTTCGAGAAGTTCGGCCGAACTTCCCGAAAATGTTCGGGTTCGGGATCCGAACCCGATCCGAACTTCATCCCGAACCCGAACCCCATTGAAGTCAATGGGGACCCGAACTTTTCGGCACTAAAACGGCTGTAAAACAGCCCAGGAAAGGGCTAGAGGGCTGCAAAAGGCAGCAACATGTAGGTAAATCCCCTGCAAACAAATGTGGATAGGGAAATGAATTAAAATAAAAATTAAATAAATAAAAATTAACCAAAATCAATTGGAGAGAGGTCCCATAACAGAGAATCTGGCTTCCCGTCACCCACCACTGGAACAGTCCATTCTCAGATATTTAGGCCCCAGCACCCAGGCAGAGGAGAGAGGTCCCGTAACAGACAATCTGGCTTCATGTCAGCAGAGAATCAGTCTTCATGTCATAGCAGAGAATCAGGCTTCACGTCACCCACCACTGCAACAGTCCATTTTCATAAATTTAGGCCCAGCACCCAGGCAGAGGAGAGAGGTCCCGTAACAGACAATCTGGCTTCATGTCAGCAGAGAATCAGTCTTCATGTCATAGCAGAGAATCAGTCTTCATGTCATAGCAGAGAATCAGGCTTCACGTCACCCACCACTGTAAGAGTACATTTTCATAAATTTAGGCCCAGCACCCAGGCAGAGGAGAGAGGTCCCGTAACAGACAATCTGGCTTCATGTCAGCAGAGAATTAGTCTGCATGTCATAGCAGAGAATCAGGCTTCACGTCAGCCACCAATGCAACAGTCCATTGTCAGATATTTAGGCCCAGCACCCAGGCAGAGGAGAGAGGTCCCATAACAGACAATCTGGCTTCATGTCAGCAGAGAATCAGTCTTCATGTCATAGCAGAGAATCAGGCTTCACGTCACCCACCACTGCAACAGTCCATTTTCATAAATTTAGGCCCAGCACCCAGGCAGAGGAGAGAGGTCCCGTAACAGAGGATCTGGCTTCATGTCAGCAGAGAATCAGTCTTCATATCATAGCAGAGAATCAGGCTTCACGTCACCCACCACTGCAACAGTCCATTGTCATAAATTTAGGCCCAGCACCCAGGCAGAGGAGAGAGGTCCAGTAACAGACAATCTGGCTTCATGTCAGCAGAGAATTAGTCTGCATGTCATAGCAGAGAATCAGGCTTCACGTCAGCCACCAATGCAACAGTCCATTGTCAGATATTTAGGCCCAGCACCCAGGCAGAGGAGAGAGGTCCCGTAACAGAGGATCTGGCTTCATGTCAGCAGAGAATCAGTCTTCATATCATAGCAGAGAATCAGGCTTCACGTCACCCACCACTGCAACAGTCCATTGTCATAAATTTAGGCCCAGCACCCAGGCAGAGGAGAGAGGTCCCGTAACAGACAATCTGGCTTCATGTCAGCAGAGAATCAGTCTTCATGTCATAGCAGAGAATCAGGCTTCACGTCACCCACCACTGTAAGAGTCCATTTTCATAAATTTAGGCCCAGCACCCAGGCAGAGGAGAGAGGTCCCGTAACAGACAATCTGGCTTCATGTCAGCAGAGAATCAGTCTTCATGTCATAGCAGAGAATCAGGCTTCACGTCACCCACCACTGCAACAGTCCATTTTCATAAATTTAGGCCCAGCACCCAGGCAGAGGAGAGAGGTCCCGTAACAGACAATCTGGCTTCATGTCAGCAGAGAATTAGTCTGCATGTCATAGCAGAGAATCAGGCTTCACTTCAGCCACCAATGCAACAGTCCATTGTCAGATATTTAGGCCCAGCACCCAGGCAGAGGAGAGAGGTCCCGTAACAGAGGATCTGGCTTCATGTCAGCAGAGAATCAGTCTTCATGTCATAGCAGAGAATCAGTCTTCATGTCAAAGCAGAGAATCAGGCTTCACGTCACCCACCACTGTAAGAGTCCATTTTCATAAATTTAGGCCCAGCACCCAGGCAGAAGAGAGAGGTCCCGTAACAGACAATCTGGCTTCATGTCAGCAGAGAATCAGTCTTCATATCATAGCAGAGAATCAGGCTTCACGTCACCCACCACTGCAACAGTCCATTGTCATAAATTTAGGCCCAGCACCCAGGCAGAAGAGAGAGGTCCCGTAACAGACAATCTGGCTTCATGTCAGCAGAGAATCAGTCTTCATGTCATAGCAGAGAATCAGGCTTCACGTCACCCACCACTGCAACAGTCCATTTTCAAAAATTTAGGCCCAGCACCCAGGCAGAGGAGAGAGGTCCCGTAACAGACAATCTGGCTTCATGTCAGCAGAGAATTAGTCTGCATGTCATAGCAGAGAATGAGGCTTCACGTCAGCCACCACTGCAACAGTCCATTGGCATATATTTAGGCCCAGCACCCAGGCAGAGGAGAGAGGTCCCGTAACAGAGGATCTGGCTTCATGTCAGCAGAGAATCAGTCTGCATGTCATAGCAGAAAATCAGGCTTCACGTCAGCCACCACTGCAACAGTCCATTGTCAGATATTTAGGCCCAGCACCCAGGCAGAGGAGAGAGGTCCCGTAACAGAGGATCTGGCTTCATGTCAGCAGAGAATTAGTCTGCATGTCATAGCAGAGAATCAGGCTTCACGTCACCCAACATTGGAACAGTCCATTGGCATATATTTAGGCCCCGGCACCCAGACAGAGGAGAGGTTCATTCAACTTTGGGTAGCCTCGCAATATAATGGTAAAATGAAAATAAAAATAGGATTGAATGAGGAAGTGCCCTGGAGTCCAATAATATATGGTTAAGGGGAGGTAGTTAATGTCTAATCTGGACAAGGGACGGACAGGTCCTGTGGGATCCATGCCTGGTTCATTTTTATGAACGTCAGCTTGTCCACATTGGCTGTAGACAGGCGGCTGCGTTTGTCTGTAATGATGCCCCCTGCCGTGCTGAATACACGTTCAGACAAAACACTGGCCGCCGGGCAGGCCAGCACCTCCAAGGCATAAAAGGCTAACTCTGGACACGTGGACAATTTAGAGACCCAGAAGTTGAATGGGGCCGAACCATCAGTCAGTACGTGGAGGGGTGTGCACATGTACTGTTCCACCATGTTAGTGAAATGTTGCCTCCTGCTAACACGTTGCGTATCAGGTGGTGGTGCAGTTAGCTGTGGCGTGTTGACAAAAGTTTTCCACATCTCTGCCATGCTAACCCTGCCCTCAGAGGAGCTGGCCGTGACACAGCTGCCTTGGCGACCTCTTGCTCCTCCTCTGCCTTGGCCTTGGGCTTCCACTTGTTCCCCTGTGACATTTGGGAATGCTCTCAGTAACGCGTCTACCAACGTGCGCTTGTACTCGCGCATCTTCCTATCACGCTCCAGTGCAGGAAGTAAGGTGGGCACATTGTCTTTGTAGCGTGGATCCAGCAGGGTGGCAACCCAGTAGTCCGCACACGTTAAAATGTGGGCAACTCTGCTGTCGTTGTGCAGGCACTGCAGCATGTAGTCGCTCATGTGTGCCAGGCTGCCCAGGGGTAAGGACAAGCTGTCCTCTGTGGGAGGCGTATCGTCATCGTCCTGCCTTTCCCCCCAGCCACGCACCAGTGATGGACCCGAGCTGCGTTGGGTGCCACCCCGCTGTGACCATGCTTCATCCTCATCCTCCTCCACCTCCTCCTCATCCTCGTCCTCCTCGTCCTCCAGTAGTGGGCCCTGGCTGGCCACATTTGTACCTGGCCTCTGCTGTTGCCAAAAACCTCCCTCTGAGTCACTTCGAAGAGACTGACCTGAAAATGCTAAAAATGACCCCTCTTCCTCCTCCTCCTCCTCCTCCTCCTCCTGGGCCACCTCCTCTTCCATCATCGCCCTAAGTGTTTTCTCAAGGAGACATAGAAGTGGTATTGTAACGCTGATAACGGCGTCATCGCCACTGGCCATGTTGGTGGAGTACTCTAAACAGCGCAACAGGGCACACAGGTCTCGCATGGAGGCCCAGTCATTGGTGGTGAAGTGGTGCTGTTCTGTAGTGCGACTGACCCGTGCGTGCTGCAGCTGAAACTCCACTATGGCCTGCTGCTGCTCGCACAGTCTGTCCAGCATGTGCAAGGTGGAGTTCCACCTGGTGGGCACGTCGCATATGAGGCGGTGAGCGGGAAGGCCGAAGTTACGCTGTAGCGCAGACAGGCGAGCAGCAGCAGGATGTGAACGCCGGAAGCGCGAACAGACGGCCCGCACTTTATGCAGCAGCTCTGACATGTCGGGGTAGTTGTGAATGAACTTCTGCACCACCAAATTCAGCACATGCGCCAAGCAAGGGATGTGCGTCAAATTGGCTAGTCCCAGAGCTGCAACGAGATTTTGCCCATTATCACACACCACCAGGCCGGGCTTGAGGCTCACCGGCAGCAACCACTCGTCGGTCTGTTGTTCTATACCCCGCCACAACTCCTGAGCGGTGTGGGGCCTGTCCCCCAAACATATGAGTTTCAGAATGGCCTGCTGACGTTTACCCCGGGCTGTGCTGAAGTTGGTGGTGAAGGTGTGTGGCTGACTGGATGAGCAGGTGGAAGAAGAGGAGGAGGAAGCCGAGAAGGAGGAGGTGGCAACAGGAGGCAAAGAATGTTGCCCTGCGATCCTTGGCGGCGGAAGGACGTGCGCCAAACAGCTCTCCGCCTGGGGCCCAGCTGCCACTACATTTACCCAGTGTGCAGTTAGGGAGATATAGCGTCCCTGGCCGTGCTTACTGGTCCACATATCTGTGGTTAGGTGGACCTTGCTACAGATGGCGTTGCGCAGTGCACACTTGATTTTATCGGATACTTGGTTGTGCAGGGAAGGCACGGCTTTCTTGGAGAAGTAGTGGCGGCTGGGAACAACATACTGTGGGACAGCAAGCGACATGAGCTGTTTGAAGCTGTCTGTGTCCACCAGCCTAAATGACAGCATTTCATAGGCCAGTAGTTTAGAAATGCTGGCATTCAGGGCCAGGGATCGAGGGTGGCTAGGTGGGAATTTACGCTTTCTCTCAAATGTTTGTGAGATGGAGAGCTGAACGCTGCCGTGTGACATGGTTGAGACGCTTGGTGACGGAGGTGGGGGTGGTGTTGGTGGTACATCCCCTGTTTGCTGGGCGGCAGGTGCCAACGTTCCTCCAGAGGCGGAGGAAGAGGCCGAGGCGGCAGCAGCAGAAGAGGTAGCAGGGGGAGCCTGAGTGACTTCCTTGGTTTTAAGGTGTTTACTCCACTGCAGTTCATGCTTTGCATGCAGGTGCCTGGTCATGCAGGTTGTGCTCAGGTTCAGAACGTTAATGCCTCGCTTCAGGCTCTGATGGCACAGCGTGCAAACCACTCGGGTCTTGTCGTCAGCACATTGTTTGAAGAAGTGCCATGCCAGGGAACTCCTTGAAGCTGCCTTTGGGGTGCTCGGTCCCAGATGGCGGCGGTCAGTAGCAGGCGGAGTCTCTTGGCGGCGGGTGTTCTGCTTTTGCCCACTGCTCCCTCTTTTGCTACGCTGTTGGCTCGGTCTCACCACTGCCTCTTCCTCCGAACTGTGAAAGTCAATGGCACGACCTTCATTCCATGTGGGGTCTAGGACCTCATCGTCCCCTGCATCGTCTTCCACCCAGTCTTGATCCCTGACCTCCTGTTCAGTCTGCACACTGCAGAAAGACGCAGCAGTTGGCACCTGTGTTTCGTCATCATCAGAGACATGCTGAGGTGGTATTCCCATGTCCTCATCATCAGGAAACATAAGTGGTTGTGCGTCAGTGCAGTCTATGTCTTCCACCGCTGGGGAAGGGCTAGGTGGATGCCCTTGGGAAACCCTGCCAGCAGAGTCTTCAAACAGCATAAGAGACTGCTACATAACTTGAGGCTCAGACAGTTTCCCTGATATGCATGGGGGTGATGTGACAGACTGACAGACTGATGGGGTTGGTTTTCAGGCGCCATCTGTGTGCTTTCTGCAAAAGACTGGGTGGGAGATAATGTGAACGTGCTGGATCCACTGTCGGCCACCCAATTGACTAATGCCTGTACCTGCTCAGGCCTTACCATCCTTAGAACGGCATTGGGCCCCACCATATATCGCTGTAAATTCTGGCGGCTACTGGGACCTGAGGTAGTTGGTACACTAGGACGTGTGGATGTTACAGAACGGCCACGTCCTCTCCCAGCATCAGAGGGTCCACTAACACCACCACGACCATGTCCGCGTCCCTTACTAGATGTTTTCCTCATTGTTATGGTTCACCACAACAACAAAAATATTATTTGGCCCAATGTATTGTATTCAAATTCAGCGGGATATAAATTTGAGGCCTAGTATTTAGGCGCTGGGTGACCGGTATGGATTTACTAAAAGAATTAGACTTGGAAATGCACAGTAGCGTGTGTGTGAAGTTATTCTGAATGACCCTATGTGCACCTTGAATATTATATACCCTTTTAAGGATAGATTTCAAATAGCTCTGATATAGCAGAAACCACTAAATTATGAAATTGCTAAATTGGGAATTGTATTTCAACCCTGAACAAAAAATGTGCTTTAACGGACACTAAATAACTTGCCCAGCCACAACAGTACAGCGGTAACGACAGATTTAGCGGGATATAAATTTGAGGCCTAGTATTTAGGCGCTGGGTGACCGGTATGGATTTACTAACAGAATTAGACTTGGAAATGCACAGTAGCGTGTGTGTGAAGTTATTCTGAATGACCCTATGTGCACCTTGAATATTATATAGCCTTTCAGGGATAGATTTCAAATAGCTCTGATATAGCAGAAACCACTAAATTATGAAATTGCTAAATTGGGAATTGTATTTCAACCCAGAACAAAAAATGTGCTTTGACGGACACTAAATAACTTGCCCATCCACAACAGGACAGCGGTAACGACAGATTTAGCGGGATATAAATTTGAGGCCTAGTATTTAGGCGCTGGGTGACCGGTATGGATTTAGTGACAGAATTAGACTTGGAAATGCACAGCAGCGTGTGTGTGAAGTTATTCTGAATGACCCTATGTGCACCTTGAATATTATATACCCTTTTAGGGATAGATTTCAAATAGCTCTGATATAGCAGAAACCACTAAATTATGAAATTGCTAAATTGGGAATTGTATTTCAACCCAGAACAAAAAATGTGCTTTGACGGACACTAAATAACTTGCCCATCCACAACAGGACAGCGGTAACGACAGATTTAGCGGGATATAAATTTGAGGCCTAGTATTTAGGCGCTGGGTGACCGTATGGATTTAGTGACAGAATTAGACTTGGAAATGCACAGTAGCGTGTGTGTGAAGTTATTCTGAATGACCCTATGTGCACCTTGAATATTATATACCCTTTTAGGGATAGATTTCAAATAGCTCTGATATAGCAGAAACCACTAAATTATGAAATTGCTAAATTGGGAATTGTATTTCAACCCTGAACAAAAAATGTGCTTTAACGGACACTAAATAACTTGCCCAGCCACAACAGTACAGCGGTAACGACAGATTTAGCGGGATATAAATTTGAGGCCTAGTATTTAGGCGCTGGGTGACCGGTATGGATTTACTAACAGAATTAGACTTGGAAATGCACAGTAGCGTGTGTGTGAAGTTATTCTGAATGACCCTATGTGAACCTTGAATATTATATACCCTTTTAGGGATAGATTTCAAATAGCTCTGATATAGCAGAAACCACTAAATTATGAAATTGCTAAATTGGGAATTGTATTTTAACCCAGAACAAAAAATGTGCTTTGACGGACACTAAATAACTTGCCCAGCCACAACAGTACAGCGGTAACGACAGATTTAGCGGGATATAAATTTGAGGCCTAGTATTTAGGCGCTGGGTGACCGGTATGGATTTAGTGACAGAATTAGACTGGGATATGGCCAAAAAATAACCACACTATTGCTGGTTAAATGCACTTGGTGTGACAGCTTGACCAACCACACTACTGAGGGTTAAATGCACTTGGTGACGGGCGCAGCTTGCCCCTGATGTAGTATATGGCCAAAAAATGAACAGACTATTGCTGGTTAAATGCACTTGGTGTGACAGCTTCACCCTGATGTAGGCTTTAGCCAAAAAACAACCACACCATTGAGGGTTAAATGCACTTGGTGACAGGCGCAGCTTGCCCCTGATGTAGTATATGGCCAAAAAATGAACAGACTATTGCTGGTTAAATGCACTTGGTGTGACAGCTTGACCAACCACACTACTGAGGGTTAAATGCACTTGGTGACGGGCGCAGCTTGCCCCTGATGTAGTATATGGCCAAACAATGAACAGACTATTGCTGGTTAAATGCACTTGGTGTGACAGCTTGACCAACCACACTACTGAGGGTTAAATGCACTTGGTGACGGGCGCAGCTTGCCCCTGATTTAGTATATGGCCAAAAAATTAACAGACTATTGCTGGTTAAATGCACTTGGTGTGACAGCTTCACCCTGATGTAGGCTTTAGCCAAAAAACAACCACACCATTGAGGGTTAAATGCACTTGGTCGCAGCTTGGATGCACTTGGTCGCAGCACCGCACAAGACACAAAATGGCCGCCGATCACCCCAGAAAAAAGTGACTGACAAACGGTCTGGGCAGCCTAAAAACAGTGAGCAATTGAATTTCAGCAGCTCAATGATGCACAGCTGCAGATCGATCGATTAATCAAGTCCTTTGGAGGAGTTAATCTGCCGAATCTCGCCCTACTGTCGCAGCCGCAACCTCTCCCTACGCTAATCAGAGCAGAGTGACGGGCGGCGCTATGTGACTCCAGCTTAAATAGAGGCTGGGTCACATGGTGCTCTGGCCAATCACAGCCATGCCAATAGTAGGCATGGCTGTGACGGCCTCTTGGGGCAAGTAGTATGACGCTTGTTGATTGGCTGCTTTGCAGCCTTTCAAAAAGCGCCAAGAAAGCGTCACAAAAGCGCCAAGAAAGCGACGAACACCGAACCCGAACCCGGACTTTTACGAAAATGTCCGGGTTCGGGTCCGTGTCACGGACACCCCAAAATTCGGTACGAACCCGAACTATACAGTTCGAGTTCGCTCATCCCTAGTTACCACGAAGCGTGAGGAATTTCGCATTCATTGCAAATCGAATTTGTCCTGAAATTTGGATCGAATTCCACTTCGTCAGCTTCGATTAACTTATCTCTAGCCACAACCTACCCCAGGCAACCCATTGGGGTACTTTTACACATATAGGTGTAAACCACTTTTCACCCCCACCAAAGATGTTATTACGGTGCACAATATCATAAATTTGGCTCAGGCAAACAAAGCACAGACACAGTAAAACAACCACAAATGATAAATGTCCCCTTTATTTCTTATCCTATGGATAGGGGATTTATGTTTGTACTGGGACAACCCATTTAAGAGGAAGATGAATGACAAATCAGAAAGCAAGAGGAGGTGGAAGAGTGAGGGAGAGAGGATTGCCATCATTACAATACAATTTATATAACCTACACTTTAAACCACTCAGGTATAGGCTCATCTTTCATCATTTTACATCTGCTGCACATGTACTCTACATGATGTATCCGGATGATCAAGAAGACAAACACTGTGCATTACTTATAGACTTCATACATGTAAGGCCTCATGCACACGACAGTTTTTTTTCACGGTCCGCAAAAACGGGGTCCGTGGGTCCGTGATCCGTGACCGTTTTTTCGTCCGTGGGTCTTCCTTGATTTTTGGAGGATCCACGGACTTGAAAAAAAAGTCGTTTTGGTGTCCGCCTGGCCGTGCGGAGCCAAACGGATCCGTCCTGAATTACAATGCAAGTCAATGGGGACGGATCCGTTTGATGTTGACACAATATGGTGCCATTTCAAACGGATCCGTCCCCATTGACTTTCAATGTAAAGTCTGGAGTTCTTTTATACCATCGGATTGGAGTTTTCTCCAATCCGATGGTATATTTTAACTTGAAGCGTCCCCATCACCATGGGAACGCCTCTATGTTAGAATATACTGTCGGATATGAGCTACTTCGTGAAACTCAGATCCGACAGTATATTCTAACACAGAGGCGTTCCCATGGTGATGGGGACACTTCTAGTTAGAATACACTACAAACTTTGTGCAAGACTGCCCCCTGCTGCCTGGCAGCACCCGATCTCTTACAGGGGGATATGATAGCACAATTAACCCCTTCAGGTGCGGCACCTAAAGGTGCCGCAAGGGGTTAATTGTACTATCATATTCCCCTGTAAGAGATCAGGGCTGCCAGGCAGCAGGGGGCAGACCCCCCCTCCCCAGTTTGAATATCGTTGGTGGCACAGTGTGCCCCCCCCATCGGGCCCCCCCTTCCTCCCTCTAATGTTAGAAATCGTTGGTGGCACAGTGTGCGCCCACCATCGCCCCCCCCCTCCCTCCCTCTATTGTAATAAATCGTTGGTGGCACAGTGTGCGCCCACCATCGCCCCCCCTCCCTCCCTCTATTGTAATAAATCGTTGGTGGCACAGTGTGCGCCCACCATCGGCCCCCCCTCTCTCTATAGCAGTAACAACATTGGTGGCAGTGTGCAGCCTCCCATCTCCCCCCCCCCCCCGATCATTGGTGGCAGCGGAGTTCCGATCGGAGTCCCAGTTTAATCGCTGGGGCTCCGATCGGTAACCATGGCAACCAGGACGCTACTGCAGTCCTGGTTGCCATGGTTACTCAGCAATAGTACAATAGTAGAAGACTCATAGTTACCTGCTTGCTGCTGCGATGTCTGTGTCCGGCCGGGAGCTCCACCTACTGGTAAGTGAGAGGTCTGTGCGGCGCAAGAACTGTCACTTACCAGTAGGAGGAGCTCCCGGCCGTTCACAGACATCGCAGCAGCAAGCAGGTAAGTATGAATCTTCTACTGTTGTACTATTGCTAAGTAACCATGGCAACCAGGGCTGCAGTAGCTTCCTGGTTGCCATGGTTACCGATCGGAGCCCCAGCGATTAAACTGGGACTCCGATCGGAACTCCGCTGCCACCAATGATGGGGGGGGGGGAAATGGGAGGCCACACACTGCCACCAATGTTGTTACTGCTATAGAGGGAGGGGGGGGCCGATGGTGGGCGCACACTGTGCCACCAAAGATTTATTACAATAGAGGGAGGGAGGGGGGGCGATGGTGGGCGCACACTGTGCCACCAACGATTTCTAACATTAGAGGGAGGAAGGGGGGGCCCGATGGGAGGCGCACACTGTGCCACCAACGATATTCAAACTGGGGAAGGGGGGGGGTCTGCCCCCTGCTGCCTGGCAGCCCTGATCTCTTACAGGGGAATATGATAGTACAATTAACCCCTTTAGGTGCCGCACCTGAAGGGGTTAATTGTGCTATCATATCCCCCTGTAAGAGATCGGGTGCTGCCAGGCAGCAGGGGGCAGTCTTGTACAAAGTTTGCAGTGTATTCTAACTAGAAGCGTCCCCATCACCATGGGAACGCTTCTGTGTTAGAATATACTGTCGGATATGAGTTTCACGAAGTAGCTCATATCCGACAGTATATTCTAACATAAAGGCGTTCCCATGGTGATGGGGACGCTTCAAGTTAAAATATACCATCGGATTGGAGAAAACTCCGCAAAAACTCCGCGAAAAAAGACGGAAAACGGCACAACGGCCACGGATGCACACAACGGTCGTGTGCATGAGGCCTAATTCAATTTCATATTCTTCATATGCAGAATATTCAGAAAGGTATCAGTGCTCTGCTGGCACAGATCGCTATTATGCTTAGATGCCTCAACTCAAAGTGAATTAATCCCACATTAAGCCATGTTAACAAACTCTTGATCTAATGATTGCCGAAAATAATACACTAGCCCAGGCCTATAAGCATCTAATAAGCAAATTAATTATTTTCATGCCAGGCTGTGTGCATGCTAGGGATTGTTTTCCATTATGGCCTTATTATGGCCTTTCAACATTACTTGTAGGTTAAGCATTCCTAAATATTAGAAATAATCTGTTTGTTTTCTGTTGTGTCTTACACGCAGAATAAAAAAATAAATACTATGCAATCTACTAATAAGCAGAATAAACAGAGAACCATGCAAGCGAGAGCCAACCCAGATATGTGCTGTGGTATTGTAAAGTCTCAGTTGGTGATTATATCAATTACAGGCTGCTTTTTTAAGGGGTTGTCTTAAAAAAAATCTACATTTTTCAAAGGAGTACCTGGATCTGAACACTTTTGTAGTCACATGTAATAAAAAAATTTGCATAACTACTGAGTTATTAAATTAAATGTATCTGTACGGCACCACCTGCTGTTTGTTATTTTCCTTATTTCCCTGTCCACCTTACTGAAGTGGTTGCACATGGTCAGTTCTATGCTTCAACTGCCAGCAGCCAGATCTACTGTTAAAAGCTGTGACAGTTATAGGGAGAAAGCTGCAACAGCACCCTGACCTGACCACCACTGATTGACAGCTATCTTGCTATACTGTGCATAGGCAGAAAGCTGCCAGTCAGGTGTGGGTGAAGTTTGCCCACAGCTCAGAAATATTGAGGAATCCAGGTGACTATGCATCATTTAGATAAGGCAGCATAAACCTGGTGATAATTATTCACCTTATAAAATCTACATATTGAAACAAAACTTTTATTCTAATTTGTATTTATTTTATGATTATATATATTTTTTCTGTTAATTTTACGTTATTATAGAGTCACCATGTTGCCCAGACTACAGCAACAGCAGTTCGAGGCATTTGCTTTACACAACTGCTCTTTATTAATCCCATTTGTTAGATGGTAGCACTTACTGAAATCAAGAACCACAACAGCCAACAAGTGTATTGGTATATTCTGGGATGCAGGTCTGATTACCCTCCCCTTCCCCTTGAATATGAAAAACAACACTCAGGCCTCATGCACATGACCGTTCCTTTTTTTTTGCAGTCTGCAAACCGCGGATCCGCAAAAAAGGTCCATTAGGATCCACCTTTTTTCTGCACAAAGAAGAACCTGGTGAAGTAGATTTCCAGATAAACCCCCTCTCAAGATTCTCCTTGATGTATTCAGACATCGCTTGGGTCTCAGGAAGTGAGAGTGGGTAGACTTCACCATGAGGAGGAGTGGCACCAGGCAGAATCGGACAATCATAAGGACGATGAGGAGGCAGGGTCTTGGCCTCTTTCTTACTGAATACATCTGCAAAACTGGCATACTGCTGCGGAAATCCAGGCAGGTCTACAGGTAAAGTAGGCGAGGAAGCAGGTCGGACCTCTGATAAGCAGGTGGAGTGGCAGGATGATCCCCAACACAGAATCTGAATGGAGTGTCAGTCCAGAACTAATGTGCTGACGCAGCCAAGGAAGACCAAGGATAACCGGATTCGCGTATGTTGGCAGAACATAGAAGGAGATTATCTCAAAATGCAGAACTCCTATTTGCAACTTAAGGGGCATAGTGACAGAAAGCACAGGTTCAGGAAGTGGCAGTCCATTTACGGAAGCCACTGGCAGAGGCCTTTCTAGACAGATGGTAGGAAGCCAGTACTGATGGACCAGAGCTTGTTAATTGAAGTTACCGGCTGACCCAGAGTCCAAGAATGTAGGCACAGACAGTGTGACTCCCTTGTGAGAGAGAGTCACCGGAACTGAAAGTTTTGGAGAGGACTTCTCCTTGTCTAGGATCACCTCTCCAACTGATCCTAGACATTGGTGTTTCCCAGCTTCTGTGGACAACTACGCACAAAGTGGGCCTTGCTTCCACATTACAGACACAGGTTCTCTGCTTTGCGGTGTAAACATTCCTGTTCAGACAATCAAATGCGCTCTATTTGCATGGGCTCTTCAGATTGAGTGGACTGGACACCTGCCTCTGGAAGGATGGAGCCAAACGAGGTGGTCTTCTGGTGCATGCGACCTCCTTAGAACGTTCCCTGAAATGCATATCTATCCTTGTGGCCAAGGTGATCAGGTCATTCAGAGTAGTCGGACAGTCACAAACAGATAATTCATCCTTAATCCAGTCAGAAATGCCCTCCCAAAACACCGCCAGTTGAGCCTCATTGTTCCATGCAAGTTCGGCAGCCAGGGTACGAAACTGGATGGCGTACTGACCCACAGACGATGAACCCTGTCATAGACACAGCAGAGCTGATGCTGCGGAGGACATGCAGCCAGGCTCTTCAAAGACCAGCCGGGTGGTAGCCAAAAAAGACTGTAGATTAGTGGTCTCTGGACCTCCATGATCCCAAATAGGATTTGCCCAAGCAAGGGCCTCATCAGACAACAGGAACACAATGAAGGCGACCTTGGACCGCTCAGTGGGAAACTTCTGCCCAAGCAACTCAAAGTGGATCAGACACTGGTTCAGGAATCCACAACAGGTTTTTGGATCTCCACCATAGCGGGAAGGCAGAGGGAGTATCACACCAGTGGCACACAAATCCGGATTCACCAGTATGGGTATTGCAGGGGCAGCAGCGGCTGGCGACCCTGCAGTAGCTGGAGAAGAGATGGCATCCAGATGAGCAGCAACATTTTGAATGAACTGCATCATGATGCCTCACTTCATGTAACAATTCCTGAACGACAGGCTTGGGGTGACTAGTGGGGTCCATGGCCTCAGTGTACTTTCACGAACCAGCGGGTGTAAACCCACTTTGCCACGTGTCCTACCTTCTCTAAGGGCATTGTCTAAGTGAACCTCTGGATCTTTACAGTACCCCTGATGGTCGGGATAGACTTTCCTGAGGGGAACGCCAGGTCGCTACCTGTTGAGGAAGATAGGCACACGAGGCAGCTGGCCCAAGCGGACCAGGATGTACCTTAGAAAGGTACCAGAGGTGCAGGACTAAAGGATGAGGCAGAGGCGCAGTCAAACAGGCAAAAGGTCAAGGCAGGGAGATAGGGATCTAACAGGCAGCAGAGTCCCGAAATACAGATACGAGTCAGGAACAAAGGAAAACTAGCAGAAAACAGGAACCTTAGTAGAACACAAGGACCTTGACACTGTAAATCTGTAAAGTGAGCTGAGCCACTTATATATGTGTAGGAGGGATGGGAAAGGTCAACGAGGTCACATGACCTAACCTATAAAGCCCAGGAAGTGACGCACTTCGGCCGCCTTAAGGAAGTGCTGCAGGAAACAAGCAGCAAGCATGCTGTGGCCAGGGCTGAGAGCAAACTGTGGAGCGGATCCCAGAACAGCTCCCACAAAGACAGAGCCCAGGACTGGAGCAGTGAATGGGAAGCACTGGCCGCAGATCACCGCTGAACACGGCACCCAGGACCAATTACTTTATTATACATATATTCACAAATTCCTTTCATTATTTATAATGGCTCATTTTGTATAGGGAGTAATCATCAGCAGCCATATTGTTTCCCCTGATGAATACTCCCTAGACAAAACAAGCCATTCTAATTAATGAAAGGTATTTGTGAAAATATTTTTTATAAAATAATATTTAAGTATCTTCATTTTTTAACTCCTGGAGAACCCCATTAAGAAAACTAATGAAAAAATCTATTATGATAGAGCCCTTTATTGTTTCATGTATGTTTCAAAGATGAGACATTTCTTAAAGTCCCTTAAGGCTTTTTATGTACAGTGTAACTATTTCAGTGTCACTCTTTCAACCCTGGTTCGCGTGTCTATATATGCACATGACAAAACAAGTTACTGTCAGCACTGTCACATCAAATTGTCACAAACACATGCAAAAGAAACAGATAAGAAATTAAGAAAAGCAATATTTTCAGAGTTCAAATAAAAAGTGCACATCTAAAAGCTGGAATCTGTGATGCTGCCAAAGCACAAAGGTAGTTTTTTCAATAAGAATGATGGAGATTTTGTCAATAGTTCCTTTTAGGGAATGCATGATGGAAAAGTACAGATTTAATCTCTGTCAGATTCTTACAGCTGGATTTTACTGAATAAGTAATAAAAAAAATAGCTGTCAGAGGATGATGCACTGAAAGGAGATTTGATAAATATAATGTAGAAATTCGCAAAGAAATTGCACTGGTCAATAGTGGCGGAGAAAGTGTTACCTTTGGGAGTAGAATTCAGTAATGTAGGGGAAGATGAAAGACTGGAAGATAAAATAGGGAACATTTAGAAAAAAAAAAGCACTTCAAAAGCCAGAGGTTAATAAATATAGAGGATTCCAAATTCTGTGAAAAGAAAAATTTGGAGATGACAGTCAGGCTAAGAACTGCCCAAACCGATGTGGTCCTATTGAAAAGCTTTTGTGTTGAGCTGAAGGAGTGAAACATTTTCCAAAGCTCCATTGATGCTGTAAATGTTTGCCAAAGGAACCTGTTTAATGACGTTATAGCACATAGGTTAGTATAAAAGAGTAAAGATAAAAGTGAGAATAAGTCATTTTGGCATTTGGAAAATTGTTCACGCAAGAAAAAATGTGATGTAATGTGCCGTCTTCTGTGAGTAGGCAGTTGAAATCATTTAAATGTGATTGTTTGCAAGATGATACTCTTCAAGAAAATATTTAATTATTAGGACACATGAAAGTCGAGGGATTTCAACATCATTCAATATCATTAAGACCCTTGACTAGGTATGCAGCATCTCCTGCCTGCAGTATGACAAAAAAGTCAGTAAGGCCCACGCCTTGACTAAGTCCTACCCCCTCAGTTTGTCACTAGCTGAAAATGGACCAGATCATCAGGACCTTAACCCATGTGCTCTCTGCAGGAATTCTACACACTGTCTCAGTATAATGCAGAAAGAGAGGCAGACCGAAAAACTGTGATTTTTATAATTTATTTCTATATATTTTTTTTTAATCCTTCTTACATGTATGGCTGATGTAGTCTTTTTAAAGATGGTGCCTGCTCTGGAGCGAAGCGTATGCCATAACCACCAGGTGCCTGCAGTTTCACACAGCAGACAACCAAGGCTAATGTCTGCTGTCACAGAGATCAAGAAACATGTTCCTGTTACAGGTATATTTCAATGCAGGCCTGTAGATTGTAGAACATAGATTTTTTTCACACACTAACATATAAAATCATATTAGAGTATGGAAAGATTTCTTATTATTGCAAGTTAATGTCCCTCTGGGGTGGGGCTATAAGGCTAAAAAAAAAATTTCAAATCACCCCCTTTGCTCCAAAATAAAAATAAAACACAATGAAAAAATAAACAGCATACGGATCACTGCACCCCATAACACGTGTGTTATTAAAATATTTATTCCATATGGTGAATGGCATATGCGCTCACTATCTCCTCATTTAGCTAATAAGTGGGGGTGCCGGGTGTCGGAGAATAGGCCATCAATAGTAAAAGCCCAGATAACCCCTTTAATTTATTTTGAGGTTGCGCAAAGGATATTTGCTGGCAAGTTGCTTAATCAAATTATTCTAGAGAAAAGTAATTGTAAAAAGTGGAGATTCTTTTTATTCCTGCTAGAGATGAGTGAATTGATTGTAAAAGAGTTGGTTTTGACCAAACAAACAATTGAGTTGCCTCTGAATTCTTGGTATTTTGTTTAGAGGTTGAAAAAGATATAATAAAAAAGAAGAACTGAGAGGCTAGAGAGAAGAAATTTGAGTTATAAAAGAGCTCGTAGTGCCATGCAGAAATTGGCAAGCCAATCAGGTAGAATTGGCTGAATCAAACCCAAATCGAATTTTGAGTGATTCATTGATCGCTATAAATATTCTATTCTAAACATTTATCAAATTATTTGGAGTAAAATTAATACAGTATATACAGAAAAGCTGGGGATATTAGGTGTGTAGAAAAATGTTGATGACTACCGGAAAACATATATAGAGATAATGTGTTTCTCTCAGTCTTTTTGAAAGAGCAGAATTCAAGTAGCAGGCAGTAGTGATGGACAAACATGTTCGCGAACCGCGCATTCGCAAACTGCTCGTTTGCAGCAGGCCCCATACCCTTTAATGGCAGGCGAACCTGAAAAACCTTCAGGTTATATTTGCAGCCAGCAAACACTAGAAGTACAAAAATAGCCCACAATATGGACAGTGATATACCAGAGGGGAATCATTGGCAAAAATTCCCACAAAAAAGATGTATTTTAATCAGGGGTCATTTTTATGAAACTCTCAAAAATGTGCCCTGCTGGAGCCTAGAAATTTTTTTATGTATACAAATGTGCAGCACTCCACGTTTTGTATACTGCAGAGTCCATAAAAAAATGCATACGTTAATGTAAACATTTTTTCTACAATGGAACTGTAGAATAACAATACAATTAGGTGGTCATTTATTATATAGAAATATGTCTATGTTAGGCTTATTACTGACACAGATTGTGGCGCAAAGGTCCTTAGCACCGCAATCTGCATATTTTTCCTGCTCATGCCAGGTCTAAAAAAGGATAGCGTGGGCAGGCAAATACAGTCATGGCCATCCAGTTATTGGATACCACTGCTATACATTGACCGCATAACACCTCTGTACAGTGACCGGATAACACCGCCATACCGTGACCAGATAAAAGGGTAAAAGAGGGAACAGTACAGGGAATGACAAGGGGCACTGCACAGGGTGTGGTAAGAGGGCACAATGCAGGGTATAAGGGGGCACAGTATGGGCTGAGGGGCACAGTATGGGGTGGGGGGCAGAGTCACATGACCCTGTGACATTAAAAAGTCCTTATGGTGAATGCGGGATCATATGCCACCATAATGAGAGGCAGAGGAGTGAGACAGGGATGTGATTATGTGGCTAGAGATAAAAGATGTAACTGTCGGCCAGTATAGACCCCAAAAATCAGGCAATAGGCATTCACCTGACAGCAAAGAACTTTGGATTCTGTGGCTGGAGGTACATTAGGCAGTCACAGGATAAATATGTAACTGTCGGCCAGTATAGGCCCCAAAAATTAGGCAATAGGCCTTCACCTGACAGCAAAGAACTTTGGATTCTGTGGCTGGAGGTACATTAGGCGGTCACAGGATAAATATGTAACTGTCGGCCAGTACAAGCCCCAAAAATTTAGCAATAGGCATTCACCTGACAGCAAAGAACTTTAGATTCTGTGGCTGGAGGTACATTAGGCAGTCACATGATAAATATGTAACTGTCGGCCAGTACAGGCCTAAAAAATTAGGCAATAGACATTCACCTGGCAGCAAAGAACTTTGGATTCTGTGGCTGGAGGTAAATTAGGCAGTCACAGGATAAATATGTAACTGTCGGCCAGTATAGGCCTAAAAAATTAGGCAATCCACTGACATAAAATGACTTTTATATGGCTGTATATACATAAGGCAAGGACCATTCTTTGTTCTAAGTGGTGGCGGATATGTGTGGGCTGGCATGAGAAAATTTAATTACATGCGGTCATCACAGCTGTTGAATTCCTCCGAGATCCATGCCTCATTTGTTTTTTAAAATAGAAGGTAGTCCACACTGTCATGAGCTAGGCGACTGCGCTTATTGGTCACGATCCCCCCTGCTGCGATAAACGTCCTTTCGGACAGGACACTCAACGAGGGGCAAGCCAAGAGTTCCATGGCAAATTGTGCCAGCTCTGGCCACAGGTCAAGCCTGCACACCCAGTAGTCAAGGGGTTCCTCGCTTCTCACAGCGTTCACATGGGCCGTTAACCCGATGTAGTCGGACACCTGTTGGTCTAGACATTTCCTGAGGCTGGATCCATGGGGCGGCTGTCGATGGGTTGGCTGCAAGAATGATCTCATATCTGAAGTGACCAACACATTTTCAAACCGCCCTCATCTTGCAGGCACGGAAGGATTGCTACCTCCACCTGTTTCGCTGTGGGTGGAAGTTCCTCTGCTAGTGCCCGCAACAGCAGAATGCAGCATCTCTTGCAGCAAAGCCTGGAAATGATAGTCCTCTGTGATGCTGGTAACATGTTCGCAATTTTGTGTTTGTACTGGAGGTCTAAGTACGTTTCCACCCAGTACAGGTCCTTGACCTTTATACTTTTTGTACCGGGATCCCTCTTCAAACACTGGAGCATGAAGGCCCACATTTTCACTTAATTGCCCCATCGCCCAGGAGAATGTCGTCCTCGGTCTCCTCCCCCCAGCCACGGAGAACACCAGGGATCCCCGAAAAGTTTAAAGCCTGCTCTTCTTGCTCCTCCATCTCCCCCCAGCCACCATCCTCCTCTGACTCCTCTTCAGACTCCTGCTGACTTGTCTCAGATGGAGTAGCACCCCGGGAATTTATTCAGCATTGTGACTTCCTCATCTTCCTGCTACTGCTCCTCGAAGGCTTGATCATTGACTTGTCACAATGCACGCTCCAGAAGAAAGGTGTGAGGTACGATGTCACTGATGGCGCCCTGGCTGCGACTGACAAGTTTGGTGATCTCATCAAATGGCCACAGAAGTCTGCATGCGTCGCTCATGAGCAGCCACTGGCGCGGTGAAATGAAACCAAGCCCCCCAGTTTGTACAGGTAGTCCTTAACGGCACATTTCTGCTGGAGCAGCCTATCAAGCATATACAAGGTGGAGTACCAGCGCGTTGGGCAGTCACAAATCAGACGTCTGACGGACAAGTGGTTCGCCGCTGAACATCAGCAAGGCGAGCCATGGCTGTTTAAGATCTTCTAAAATGGCCAGAGATTTTCCTGGCCTGCCGCAAAATGTCCTGGACCACGGGGTATTTGGCAACGAATCGCTGCACAACTAAGTTCAGGACCTGTGCCATTCACGGCACATGTTTCATTTTGCCCTGTTTCAGTGCGCTCAGCAGATTGGCACCATTGTCACACACCACTTTACCAACTGTCAAATTGAGCGTGGTTAGCCACTGATCGGTCTGTGACCGCAGAGCTGAAAGTAGTGCAAGATCGGTGTGTCTCTTGGCTTCAAGGGACAACGGCCGCAGCACAGCATGGTAACGTCTGACCTGGCACGTCAAATTGGTTCTGGGGAGCTTGGGGGTGCAGGGGAAGAGGCAGTAGCAGTATAAAAGGAGGAGTCAGCCAAGGAGGAGATGGAAGATGGAGTAGGAGGAGAAAGAGAGGCAGGACTGCATGCAATCCATGGCGGTAACACCAAATCCACTCAGGTGCCACGGGTTACATGACGTCAGAAGGTTCACTCAGTGGGCAGTAAAAGTTATGTACCACGTGTCTGTGGTCAGATGTATCTTGGCACCGACACTGTGTGCCAGAAATATATTAACTTGCCGCTGAATGTGGCCATGTAGTTCAGGGATGCCCTCCTGGGAGAAATATTTTCTTCTAGGGACCCTTCATTGCTGTGTGCCAATGGCCACAAATTTTCTAAAGGCCTCCGAGTCCACCAATTTATATGGCAGTAGTTGGCGGGCTAGTAGTTCTGACAAGCCAGCGGTCAGCCTTTGTGCAAAAGGATTATCTGGCGTCATCATTTTTTACGCTTGAAAATTTGGAATGTGGAATGGTCTGCCTCTTCCTCTGCCTGTCATTTTTTAAATTCACTAGTCCGTAGAGAAGAACAGTATTTTTGGAAGAAGGTATATCGCACCCCTTAATCAGTATTTGGTGGAAAAAGGTATATAGCAATAGCACCCCTCAATCAGTATTTTGTGGAAGAAGGTATATGGCACCCCTTGATCAGTATTCGGTGGAAACAGGAAACAGGTATATAGAACCCCTCAATCATGATTTCATAGAAACCGGTATATGGCACCCCTCAATCAGGTATTTGCTAAAGCAGGTGTATTGCAGCCCTCAATCAGTATTTGGTGGAAGAAGGTATATAGCAATAGCACCCCTCAATCAGTATTTTGTGGAAGAAGGTATATGGCTGTCCTCAATCAGTATTTTGCAGAAACAGGTATATACCCCCCTCAATCAGTAATTTGCGGAAGCAGGTGTATCGTAGTTTTAGGTGGAAGAAGGTACAGTGGTGCAAAAAAGTATTTAGTCAGCCACAAATTGTGCAAGTTGAGAGGCCAGTAATTTTCATCATGGATACACTTCAACTATGAGAGACAGAATGGGGGGAAAGAATATAGAAAATCACATTGTAGGATTTCTAATGAATTAATTGGTAAATTCCTCGTTAAAATAAGTATTTGGTCACCTACAAACAAGCAAGATTTTTGGCTCTCACATAACTGTAACTTCTTCTTTAAAAGGCTCCTCTGTCCTCCACTCGTTACCTGTATTAATGGCACCTGTTTGAACTTGTTATCAGTATAAAAGACACAGTCACACTCCAAACTCCACTATGGCCAAGACCAAAGAGCTGCAATAGGCAAGCAACTTGGTGTGAAGAAATCAACTGTGGGAGCAATTATTAGAAAATGGAAGACATACAAGACCACTGATAATCTCCCTCGATCTGGGGCTCCACACAAGATCTCACCCTGTGGTGTCAAAATGATCACAAGAACAGTGAGCAAACATCCCAGAACCACATGGGGGGACCTAGTGAATGACCTGCAGTGAGCTGGGACCAAAGTAACAAAGGCTACCATCAGTAACACACTACGCCACCAGGGAATCAAATCCTGCCGTGCCAGACGTGTCCCCCTGCTTAAGTCAGTACTTGTCCGAGCCCGTTTGAAGTTTGCTAGAGAGCATTTGGATGATCCAAAAGAGGATTGGGAGAATGTCACATGGTCAGATGAAACCAAAGTAGAACTTTTTGGTAAAAACTCAACTCTTCGTGTTTGAAGGAGAAAGAATGCTGAGTTGCATCCAAAGAACACCATACCTATTGTGAAGCATGGGGGTAGAAACATCATGCTTTGGGGCTGTTTTTCTGTACAGGAACCAGGACGACTGATTCGTGTAAAGGAAAGAGTGAATGGGGCCATGTATCGTGAGATTTTGAGTGAAATCCTCCTTCCATCAGCAAGGGCATTGAAGATGAAACGTGGCTGGGTCTTTCAGCATGACAATGATCCCAAACACACTACCCAGGCAACAAAGGAGTGGCTTCGTAAGAAGCATTTTCAAGGTCCTGGAGTGGCCTAGCCAGTCTCCAGATCTCAACTCCATAGAAAACCTTTGGAGGGAGTTAAAAGTCTGTGTTGCCCAGCGACAGCACCAAAACATCACTGTTCTATAGGAGATCTGCATGGAGGAATGGGCCAAAATACCAGCAACAGTGTGTGAAAACCTTGTGAAGATTTACAGAAAACGTTTGACCTCTGTCATTGCCAACAAAGGGTATATAACAAAGTATTGAAATTAACATTTTTTATTGACCAAATACTTATTTTCCGCTAAAATTTGCTAATAAATTTGGTGGCTGACTAAATACTTTTTTGCCGCATTGTATTTAGCAATAGCACCACTCAATCAGTATTTTGTGGAAGAAGGTATATGGTATCCCTCAATCAGTATTTGGCAGAAACAGGTATATAGCACCCCTCAAACAGAATTTGGCGGAAATAGATATATGGCACCCCTCAATCAGTATTTGGTGGAAGAAGGTATATAGCACCCCTCAATCAGTATTTGGCAAAAACAGGTATATAGCACCTCTCAATCAGTATTTGGCGGAAACAGGTATATGGCACCCCTCAATCAGTATATTGTGGAAGCAGGTGTATCACAGCCCTCAATCAGTATTTGGTGGAGGAAGGTATATGGCACCCCTCAATCAGTATTTGGCAGAAACAAGTATATGGCACCCCTCAATCAGTATTTTGTAGAAACAGGTGTATCGCAGCCCTCAATCAGTATTTGGTGGAAGAAGGTATATAGCACCCCTCAATCAGTATTTGACAGAAACAGGTATATAGAACACCTCAATCAGGATTTTGTGGAAGAAGGTATATGGCACCCCTCTATAAGTATTTGGCAGAAACAGGTATATGGAACCCCTCAATCAGTATTTTGTGGAAGCAGGTATATAGCACCCCTCAATCAGTATTTGGCAGAAACTGCTATATAGCACCCCTCAATCAGTATTTGGCGAAAACAGGTATATAGCACTCCTTAATCATTATTTTGTGGAAGCAGGTGTATCGCAGCCCTCAATCAGTATTTGGTGGAAACTGGTATATAGCACCCCTCAATCAGTATTAGGCGGAAACAGGTATATAGCACCCCTCAATCAGGATTTTTTGGAAGAAGGTATATGGCACCCCTCAATCAGTATTTGGCAGAAACAGGTATATGGCACCCCTCAATCCGTATTTTGTGGAAGAAGGTATATAGCACCCCTCAATTAGTATTTGGTGGAAACATGCATATAGCATACCTCAATCAGTATTTGGCGGAAACAGGTATATACACTACGTGCAGAATTATTAGGCAAATGAGTATTTTGACCACATCATCCTCTTTATGCATGTTGTCTTACTTCAAGCTGTATAGGCTCGAAAGCCTACTACCAATTAAGCATATTAGGTGATGTGCATCTCTGTAATGAGAAGGGGTGTGGTCTAATGACATCAAAACCCTATATCAGGTGTGCATAATTATTAGGCAACTTCCTTTCCTTTGGCAAAATGGGTCAAAAGAAGGACTTGACAGGCTCAGAAAAGTCAAAAATAGTGAGATATCTTGCAGAGGGATGCAGCACTCTTAAAATTGCAAAGCTTTTGAAGCGTGATCATCAAACAATCAAGCGTTTCATTCAAAATAGTCAACAGGGTCGCAAGAAGCGTGTGGAAAAACCAAGGCGCAAAATAACTGCCCATGAACTGATAAAAGTCAAGCGTGCAGCTGCCAAGATGCCACTTGCAACCAGTTTGGCCATATTTCATCACTGGAGTGCCCAAAAGCACAAGGTGTGCAATACTCAGAGACATGGCCAAGGTAAGAAAGGCTGAAAGACGACCACCACTGAACAAGACACACAAGCTGAAACATCAAGACTGGGCCAAGAAATATCTCAAGACTGATTTTTCTAAGGTTTTATGGACTGATGAAATGAGAGTGAGTCTTGATGGGCCATATGGCTGGATTGGTAAAGGGCAGAGAGCTCCAGTCCGACTCAGACGCCAGCAAGGTGGAGGTGGAGTACTGGTTTGGGCTGGTATCATCAAAGATGAGCTTGTGGGGCCTTTTTGGGTTGAGGATGGAGTCAAGCTCAACTCCCAGTCCTACTGCCAGTTTCTGGAAGACACCTTCTTCAAGCAGTGGTACAGGAAGAAGTCTGCAAGGTAAGAAAAACATGATTTTCATGCAGGACAATGCTCCATCACACGCGTCCAAGTACTCCACAACGTGGCTGGCAAGAAAGGGTATAAAAGAAGAAATCTAATGACATGGCCTCCTTGTTCACCTGATCTGAACCCCATTGAGAACCTGTGGTCCATCATCAAATGTGAGATTTACAAGGAGGGAAAACAGTACACCTCTCTGAACAGTGTCTGGGAGGCTGTGGTTGCTGCTGCACGCAATGTTGATGGTGAACAGATCAAAACACTGACAGAATCCATGGATGGCAGGCTTTTGAGTGTCCTTGCAAAGAAAGGTGGCTATATTGGTCACTGATTTGTTTTTGTTTTGTTTTTGAATGTCAGAAATGTATATTTGTGAATGTTGAGATGTTATATTGGTTTCACTGGTAAAAATAAATAATTGAAATGGGTATATATTTGTTTTTTGTTAAGTTGCCTAATAATTATGTACAGTAATAGTCACCTGCACACACAGATATCCCCCTAAAATAGCTAAAACTAAAAACAAACTAAAAACTACTTCCAAAAATATTCAGCTTTGATATTAATGAGTTTTTTGAGTTCATTGAGAACATGGTTGTTGTTCAATAATAAAATTAATCCTCAAAAATACAACTTGCCTAATAATTCTGCACTCCCTGTAGCACCACTCAATCAGTATTTTGTGGAAGAAGGTATTTGGCACCCCTCAATCAGTATTTGGTGGAAACATGTATATAGCATACCTCAATCAGTATTTGGCAGGAATAGATATATGGCACCCCTCAATCAGTATTTTGTGGAAGCAGGTATATCGCAGTCCTCAATCAGTATTTTGTGGAAGAAGGTATATAGCACCCCTCAATCAGTATTTGGCGAAAACAGGTATATAGCACCCCTCAATTAGTATTTGGAGGAAACAGGTATATAGAACCCCTCAATCAGGATTTTGTGGAAGAAGGTATATGGCACCCCTCAATCAGTATTTGGCAGAAACAGGTATATGGCACCCCTCAATCAGTATTTTTTGGAAGCAGGTGTATCGCAGCCCTCAATCAGTATTTGGTGGAAGAAGGTATATAGCACCCCTCAAACTGCAAGGCTATCTCTAGCAGTCAGTCCTCCAAGGTCTAGCATTTAAGCATGAATCATTTCTTCAAACTAATTATGTTTAAAATCAATAATTTCTAATTGTACTGTATAGTACTTTTGTAGAAATGTTGCATTAATATAAGTTTATATCTTGCAAGATGATACTGTATTTTTGTCAATACAGAGCACAGTGTTGTTCACATTCAGACCTCTAGGTGGCATTAAAAGAGCAAAAATAAGAAGTTGTGATATCTGCAAATGTAATGACTCAACCTTTTACAAAAAATTCACTCATCAAATATTCCATTGATAACACAATGCAAAGTACTCAGGACAGCTGATTGCACACCTTCCCTTGCTGTCTAATTTACTTGGAATAGAAATAAAATTGAAATCCATGACTTGGATCATTATGTGTGAACATGCAAAGGCACCAAGTTTAAGGAAAAGCAAAATAAGTACAGTATAAAGGGGACATACTGGCTTTGAAACTGGATGTAATAAAAACATGTACTAGATGTACACATCACATTTGATTGACAAGTATAAAGTAGGTAATGAGGATATTTTAATACAAATAACATAAATTCATATAATATAAAACTCAATAAACAATATTTATTTATACATTATTACAGTATATTATAAGTATCCATTTTATTAGACTCGGTATACACAGACATTTAGCTGTTTACGTTCTGTTTTCTATAGAACAAGTGTGTAGGGTTTTGTGATTTTAAAGCAATTTTTATATTACTCTATAGAGTAATATAAAACACTTTGGAGAGATTCCACTAGAACAAGATGTTTGTAAATTATTAACAGGCAGCTGTCTTTTAATAAATTAGCATCTCTGTCCCTCTGTGCGCCAGAAGCTCAAATTTATGTGAGTCAAGGGCTGGCGGCGTAGAGTTGAGGTATAGCTTGCACCTGTTTCTGACATAAGCTATAGTAAAAATGGTGGGCTTGTTAGGCTTCGCTCCCCCCCCCCGCTAAGCCATGCCCTTTTTCTAACATGACAATAAGCTCAAAAAGTTGCAAATTATAGCACAAATATGGCATGCACCATAATTTGTGACTTTTTTAAAGCCACAACAGTGGCATAAGGCTATGGCTACACAACGATGTTTTGTCGTACCAATGTCACGCAACAATTTTTTTTTTTTCGCGACATGCTGCGACAGGACAGTAGCAAAAAATCCATTCTAGTCTAAACACATTGATAAATGCTCCAAATTATATTCCTATAGACTTCCAGAGATGCTTAACTTTTGTAAGATGGGGTGTATAGCCCCAACCCTGCAGAAATACACCGGTATTCTCACTATTCAGCAAATTACATTTATTATGTAGAGAAAGTTAATACAAGGCACTTGCTAATGTATTGTGATTGACCATATTGCCTCCTTTTCTGGCTTGTTTCATTTTTCCATCACAATATACACTGCTTGTTTCCCGGAACTGACTTCTATTAACTTTATCTACATGATAAATGCCATCTGCTGAAGTGACACAACCCCTTTAATGACATGTTATACATGCATACAGCCCATTATATACTGTACATATTTATTATGGGAATTTTGTTGGTTTATCATGCCCAACTATATAGGCTAGTTTCTCACTTGTGGCAGGTAACTCCAGCAGGCTGTTCCAGTAGAGAAGGAGGTCTCCAAATCTGGCATTGGTGGAGGTCACTTGAATGTCTGCCGTCTCTTTGATTATATTGTGGCCCGGCAGAGATCCTGCCGATACCTTGCAAGTACGCTGGGCTTTGGCAGGGCATAAACTCTTGCGTGCAGTAGCTTTAGCCCAGCTGATTCCAGACATTGTCTGCTGGACCTGCCGGCCGTAACACCTCCATAAATAAGTCATGCACATAGAAAGCGCATGTATGCATCATCTCCTTACATAAATGATCAAATGATACAAACAGTACTAGGTATTAAAATCAAGGATTGAATTACAAAAAAGTTAAAGAACAAGTTCTTGCTGCTGCTGTCTAGCAACAAGTGTCAAATGAAATGTCACGTATACCTCCTTGTTCTTGTGAAGACTGCATAGTCACTCACTATACTTTGATAGAACTGATGGCACATGTTAATTAGGTGTTATCAGCACTTTTAACATTACATTTCAAGATGGCTAGCAGCCAAGTTTTTGTTTTAAGAACTGATGTAAATTAGGACCAGCCATGCATATAAGATAAGGCTACTTTCACACTAGGGTTCTTACTGTATCTGGTAGAGTCCAGCAAAAACGCTTCCCTTACTGATAACACAACCGTCTGCATCAGTTATGAACGGATCCGGTTGTATTATCTTTAACATTGCCAAGATGGATCTGTCATGAACTCCATTGAAAGTCAATGGGGACGGATCCGATTTCTATTTTGTCAGATTGTGTCAGAAAAAACTGATCCGTCTCCATTGACTTGCATTGAGGGTCATGTCGGATCCGTCTTGGCTCACATCCCGGGACGGAAAGAAAACTACATGTTGCGGTTTGCTCTCCGGTCTGGGAACGCAACTAAACGGAACAGAAAGCATTTCTGAGCATTCTGTTCAGTTCAGTTTTGTCACTATTGACAATGAATAGGCACAAAACTGAAGCTTTTTTTCCCGGTATTGAGACGCTATGACGGATTTCAATACCGGAAAACTAAAGCGCTAGTATGAAAGTAGCCTAACTTGTTTGGTCAACAGTAGGGATGAGTGAACTCGAACTGTATAGTTCGGGTTCGTACCGAATTTTGGGGTGTCCGTGACACGGACCCGAACCCGGACATTTTCGTAAAAGTCCGGGTTCGGTGTTCGTCGCTTTCTTGGCGCTTTTGTGACGCTTTCTTGGCGCTTTTTGAAAGGCTGCAAAGCAGCCAATCAACAAGCGGTCATACTACTTGCCCCAAGAGGCCGTCACAGCCATGCCTACTATTGGCATGGCTGTGATTGGCCAGAGCACCATGTGACCCAGCCTCTATTTAAGCTGGAGTTACATAGCGCCGCCCGTCACTCTGCTCTGATTAGCGTAGGGAGAGGTTGCGGCTGCGACAGTAGGGCGAGATTAGGCAGATTAACTCCTCCAAAGGACTTGATTAATCGATCGATCTGCAGCTGTGCATCATTGAGCTGCTGAAATTCAAATGCTCACTGTTTTTAGGCTGCCCAGACCGTTTGTCAGTCACTTTTTTCTGGGGTGATCGGCGGCCATTTTGTGTCTTGTGCGGTGCTGCGACCAAGTGCATCCAAGCTGCGACCAAGTGCATTTAACCCTCAATGGTGTGGTTGTTTTTTGGCTAAAGCCTACATCAGGGTGAAGCTGTCACACCAAGTGCATTTAACCAGCAATAGTCTGTTAATTTTTTGGCCATATACTACATCAGGGGCAAGCTGCGCCTGTCACCAAGTGCATTTAACCCTCAATGGTGTGGTTGTTTTTTGGCTAAAGCCTACATCAGGGTGAAGCTGTCACACCAAGTGCATTTAACCAGCAATAGTCTGTTAATTTTTTGGCCATATACTAAATCAGGGGCAAGCTGCGCCCGTCACCAAGTGCATTTAACCAGCAATAGTCTGTTAATTTTTTGGCCATATACTACATCAGGGGCAAGCTGCGCCCGTCACCAAGTGCATTTAACCCTCAGTAGTGTGGTTGGTCAAGCTGTCACACCAAGTGCATTTAACCAGCAATAGTCTGTTGATTTTTTGGCCATATACTACATCAGGGGCAAGCTGCGCCCGTCACCAAGTGCATTTAACCCTCAGTAGTGTGGTTGTTCAAGCTGTCACACCAAGTGCATTTAACCAGCAATAGTCTGTTCATTTTTTGGCCATATACTACATCAGGGGCAAGCTGCGCCTGTCACCAAGTGCATTTAACCCTCAATGGTGTGGTTGTTTTTTGGCTAAAGCCTACATCAGGGTGAAGCTGTCACACCAAGTGCATTTAACCAGCAATAGTCTGTTCATTTTTTGGCCATATACTACATCAGGGGCAAGCTGCGCCCGTCACCAAGTGCATTTAACCCTCAGTAGTGTGGTTGGTCAAGCTGTCACACCAAGTGCATTTAACCAGCAATAGTGTGGTTATTTTTTGGCCATATCCCAGTCTAATTCTGTCACTAAATCCATACCGGTCACCCAGCGCCTAAATACTAGGCCTCAAATTTATATCCCGCTAAATCTGTCGTTACCGCTGTACTGTTGTGGCTGGGCAAGTTATTTAGTGTCCGTCAAAGCACATTTTTTGTTCAGGGTTGAAATACAATTCCCAATTTAGCAATTTCATAATTTAGTGGTTTCTGCTATATCAGAGCTATTTGAAATCTATCCCTAAAAGGGTATATAATATTCAAGGTGCACATAGGGTCATTCAGAATAACTTCACACACACGCTACTGTGCATTTCCAAGTCTAATTCTGTCACTAAATCCATACCGGTCACCCAGCGCCTAAATAGTAGGCCTCAAATTTATATCCCGCTAAATCTGTCGTTACCGCTGTCCTGTTGTGGATGGGCAAGTTATTTAGTGTCCGCCAAAGCACATTTTTTGTTCAGGGTTGAAATACAATTCCCAATTTAGCAATTTCATAATTTAGTGGTTTCTGCTATATCAGAGCTATTTGAAATCTATCCCTAAAAGGGTATATAATATTCAAGGTGCACATAGGGTCATTCAGAATAACTTCACACACACGCTACTGTGTATTTCCAAGTCTAATTCTGTCACTAAATCCATAC